>NW_022195110.1:0-311509 GCF_008641045.1 Pistacia vera | reverse complement strand
CGTTTTCATTTTCCATGAAGATTCTTGTTGAGCCCTTATGTGTTTTGATATGTCAAAACTAATCAAAAAGTTGATTCATATCTAACTAACATGCAAAGGTATGACAAGGTCAACCAAAATAAAAATACAGTTTTTCCTAGATGGTATGATTGTGTAGGAAGAAGGAACGGCCGTTCCTAGTTTCATAAAGTTACCCAGATGAACGTTCCTCATAGTATGACGTCATTCTAGGAGATCGTCCATGCCTCTGCCCAAAATCATGTCAAGTCATTCGCAATAGCATGACCAAGCTACACTACTGTTCCAATTAAGTCAAAAGTCAAAGTATTCAAATTCAAGTGATTTTGCGATTTTGACAAGTCTTGAAGACCAAGCTTTGAAGATCAAGTTGAAGTACAAGTGTTTCAAGCGGAACACACGTCGTACGATCGTTCCTTGGAAGAAAGACATCGTTCTAGGAAGCCGTTAATCCTTTTGAAATTTTCATGAATTTTAAGGAGCCAATGGACTGACCGTTCCATGTGATCGAATGACCGTTCACGATAGTGACGCGCCATCGCGATGGTGTAACGATCATTCCATAAACCCTAGAGATGAGTAAAAGTATCTGTTATGTTAGGAACGATCATTTGTGATGGTGGAACGACTGTTCTTCTAGGTACTGTAGTTTTTCACAGGTGCATTAAATGTAGCAACGACTTTTTACTTCAAAAGAGAGGGAAAAGCAATAAATAAAGCAATTTTATTGCAAGAAAGATAGAGAGAATATCAGAGAAACAAAAGTATTATAAAAAACATTCTCATATAATCCCTTGAGCTACAAATTTAAATCATTAACTCTCTTTTGTACTCATATTGAAAACTTTTACGAGTATTATTGTTCTTATTGTGTGTTTAAGCCTAGTTTGAGAGGCAATCAATCACAAACTTTTATTCAAACTTCTTGTGAGTGAAATCCTATAAATCTAGAGGTGAAATCCTACGAAACTAGTGTAAAGAGTGCAATCCGATTCTAGTGGAAGTTCAAAGAGGTTACCTTGAAGAAGTAGATATAGGAGGTTTGTGGATATAACTTCAAACCACTATAAATCTCTGAGCATTTCTTCTCTCTCGACTCATTTATTATTCCTTGCATATTTATTACTTGCTCAGCATTATCACTTGCTCATACTTATTGCTCACATTTATTACTCATCATTATTTATATTTGGAATAATACTACATATACAATATTCTCATACAACATTATGTGGCAAAAGATGATTGGGTGAAAATTTAATTTTAATTTAAAATCAACCAATCATATTTTGCCACATAATATTGTATGAAAATGTTGTATGTGTAGTATTACTCTTTATATTTGTTGATCATTAACATTGTCATTTGTTGTTTATCATTATTATTGACATTTGTTTATAACTTGTGTGGTTGGTGTAAGTTTTTATTCCGCACTTATTTTCGTTGATTTCTATTCATCCCCCCTCTAGGACTATTTGCCATATTTGGGTTTCACAATTGGTATTAGAGCTTGGGCTCTTGTGTATAAAACCTAACAGTTTTAAGAGTTAGACGATCTAGATATGACTAATACATCAACAACTTTCTTTAATGAAGGTCATTGTATTATGTATTACAAGACCCTATTGTTTTGTGGTGTTAACTACACACAATGGAGAATTAGAATGAGACTTCATATTAGGTCCATGTGGAACATAGTAGAACAAGGGAACTTTATTCCCATGGACCCTAATATAAGTCTTCCAAAAGAGGAAGATGCCCATACAACCAATGATGAAAAGAAATTGAGTTTAAATTATAAAGCTGTAAATATTTTGTTTTGTTCTCTTGATGCTACAGAGTTTGGAAGAGTTTTGCCATGCAAAACGGTCAAAGATGCTTGGGAAATCCTTCCAACAACTTATGAAGGAACAAGTCAAGTGAATGAATCAAAGATTGAGATGCTATTCCGTGACTGTGAGCTATTTGAGATGAAAACCGGAAAAAGCATCACAGACATGTACAAAAGGTTTTCCAACTTCATGAACGACCTCAAGGGTCTTGGAAAGAGTTTTGAAACTCTTGAGCTTGTAAAGAAAATCCTTCATTCATTGTTGGAAAGTTGGACAATGAAAATCACCACTATCTCACCAAAATGAAAATGGATGAGCTCATTGGTAGCTTATTGAATTTTGAGATGAAGAGAAAGCTAAAAGAAGAAGAGAGCAAACCAATGAGGGAGATTGCCCTTAAGAGAATAAATGAATAAGAGGAAGGTGATTCCTCTATGAAGGAAGATGAAATCAACTTCTTGGCAAGAAGATTCACAAAAGTTTTTAGAAGGAACAAAAGATTCAAAGGTTCAAACTTCCAAAGGTTCAAACCAAGAAATGAAGATGAGAAGGGCAAATCGGACATCATTTGCCATGAATGTAAGAAGCCGAGCCATATTCATCAAGATTGTCCTCAAGCCAAATGGAAGAAGAAGGACAACTTCTACAAGAAAAAGGTTCTTGCAATCACATGGAGTGGAAGTGATGACTCAAGTGATGAAGATGAGTCAGATGAAGAGCAAGTCAACCTTTGTTTCATGGCCAACGAATGTAATTCGGAAGGAGACTCCAAATTTGAGGTAAATGACTATGAACAATTTTCTTTCAATGAATTACAATGTGCATTTGAGTCATTAACGGAAGAATATGAAAAAGTTTTTTTAAGAAACCATGTTTTAAAGAAACAAGCATGTACTTTGAAAAATGAGCATGAAAGACTCTTGAGTGATCATGAAAAACTTTTGAGTTAGTATGAGCAACTCAAGGATGATTTTGATTGAGTGGCATGTGATAAAATTCTTCTGAGTAAAGAAATTGATGTTTTAAAACTATCTTGTGAGGATTTCCAAAATGAAAACATTAGTTTCAAAAATGAGCTTGAAAATACCAAAGAAATTTTGAGTAAATTCACTTTACAGAGTAAGAGACTTGATGAAATGTTTGCTTCACAAAGATGTGCTTTTAACAAGTAAGGTTTGGGTTACAACATGTTTTCAAATGAAAAATCTTTTAACAAAACACATAAACCATCCATCAAGTCAAAATCATCTTATGGGAAATGTGGTTTTTGCAAGTATCTTGATCATAGCACAAAAAAATGTCCCATTAGGAAAGGAAGGCCTTTTGTGGTAAAAAGGTTTTGGATTCCTAAGGGAGTGGTTGAAACTTACTCGCATGGACCCAAGACTATTTGGGTACCAAAAAGTACATAAATGTTTTCATTGTGTAGGTGTGTATTGAAGCAAAGAAGCAAGAAACAAATGAGTGGTATCTTGATAGTGGATGCTTAAGACATATGACGGGAGATAAGAGCTTGTTCACCTCATTGAAGCTAAAGAATGGATGAAATGTCCACTTTGGTGACAACTCAAAAGCAAGAGTCATTGGAATTGGCTTTATTGGTAACAAGTCTCTTCTCTTAGTAACAAGTCTCTAACCATTCATGATATGTTGCTTGTTGATGGATTGAAGCATAATTTGTTAAGTATTAGTCAACTGAGTGACAAGGGCTTTAAAGTTGTTTTCCAATCCATGTGTTGTGAAGTCAACAAGTTTAGGACTAATAAGATTGCATTTATAGGTCATAGACATTCAAATATATATATTGCTTATTTGTATGACATTGCATCCAAAGATCTTTGTGTTTTGTCCACAAAAGACGAAAATAGTTGGCTTTGGCATAAAAGATTAGGTCATGCTAGCATGGATGTTATTGCAAAGCTTTCAAAAAGAGAATTAGTGCATGGTTTGCCTAAGCTTGTTTTCAAAATATATCATGTTTATGATGCATGTGCAAAAGGCAAACAAACATGTGTTTGTTTTAAACCAAAGAATGTTGTATCAACCTTTAGAACTTTACAATTGTTGTATATGAATTTGTGTGGTTCCACAAGGACAACTAGTCTAGGAGGTAAGCATTATTGTTTTGTGATTGTTGATGATTATTCATGTTTTACATGGGTTTTGTTTCTTGCACAAAAATGATGCATTTGAATCATTCTTGCATTTGAAAGAATGCAAAATTGTAAAATATTGCACACAAAAATGGGTGTTCATGGTCATATATTGTAAAATATTAAGCTTGTTACAATTGCACACAAAAATGGGTGTTCATGGCATATATTGTAAAATATTAAGTTTGTTACACTTGCAAAATTCATTTATGCTCTTTCATAACCCATTACCTTAGCCTAACATTACAATCATTATAAAGACCTAATGATCCAAGGTAGTGTTTGGATTCTACATTAGTATAGAGTGGTTTGAAAAGTGAGCCTATGGAGTTTGATTGTACGATTTTATTGTTTCTTTTTATGAGATTTTTTTTTGGGAGATCAAATTTCTTTGCCTATGAATGTTATGCATAAAATCGTCCGGGTTTTTGGATAAATGGTTTGTGGTTGATTATATGAGAGGGTCTATAACAAAAGTGTAATTGATATTTGCTTATTCTATATATTTACGTGATATTGATTATTCAAATTTTGCACGTAGACACAATTTTTGATTCAAACATATGTATTGATCCTAAAATATTTGGTTTGAGTGTTTAGTTTTGAGTCTAGGTTAGGTTTGGTTTCGATGTTTGTGGGTATCATTACTGGAAACCCTCACAAGACTACAACTCATCCAACTAGGGCCGCCTACGGGTTTAAAGGCTTGTTGCATACACTAAATGCAACCATGTCAATCTACAAAAGTGATTTAGGATAGATTAGATTTAGGTTTATTTTGTTTTAATTTTCAAGCTAGAAGACATGTTTTTATCGCTTAGTTTGCTAAGGACTAGCAAGAAACTGGTTGGGAGTTGTGATAAGAGCTTGAAAATACGCATGTACTTAGTGGATTATTAGGATTATTTTGTTAGGAAACGACCCGGTTGCGCAGCGGAAAACAAAAATTTTACAACTACGGATCGTTCCTTAGAACCCAAAATCAGGGCATAGATTTTACAGTTTATGCATAATATGAATCTGCAGAAAAATAAATCCAAAGGTTTAGATTTATACCCNGGACACGTGGGAGCACCAGGGCGTTTGGCAGGCCTGACGTGCGCTTACCATTCTGACGGGAGCAGGCCACGTTTCGTCACGCAACTCCACGTCAGCCTTTGATTTCTTAGTCATAACAAAAGCCCCCTAGTTTGTAAGGTTTGAGGGTCGAACCTTGGAAACTAAGTCACGAAGCGGTTGGAGGTTTTGGTTGTTCTGACCTGAATAGAAGAAGCTCGGGACACGACCTTCGACGAACACGACCTCGCACAATTCTCGCCCAGACGACCTGACAATCGTCATTTTAACGACCTGGATTCGTCGGGCGCTCTTTTACGTGCCTTGGAGAGATTCAATGAACCTGCATCCACGCTGTCAGGCGCTCTGCACGCGCTGCAGTGTCTGCCAGAGGCATTAAATGCGCTGTGCTGACTCGGCGTCGTTTTGACAGCTTTAACTGCACGACGCATTTGAAACGACGACTCCTATCACGTCATTTAATGCGACGTGGGGCGCATTAAATGCGGAGAGAGAGAGAAGCCCGTCGTTTCGGTTTCGAGAGGTGGTAACCGTCGATTCGCAGTCCGTATAAAAACTCACATTTTTCATATGAGGTCACGAAAACCCCTTTTGCTTCGAGTGACAAGCCTTTGCAAACCAGAAATTATTCTTTTCCGATCGGCGCTTCTCAGGCAACTGAAGCGAGTTTCGGCCTCGGTTACACATCCCAGAAGGTAAGATTCTCTTCTTTTTCTTTTTTGCATTTGTTTGGTTGGTGGGCAACGGCGTTGGACCTCCTGGTGTTCCACCAGAGACGCGCCACTGTTGCCGGACTCGAGCCGTGGGTGGCGGCTCAAGTTACTGTTAGGGTTTTAGGAATTTGTCCCCTGCCGCCGCACGGGACAAAACACGAGGGCCTAAATGACCGTGTCTGTCGGTGTTGCAGACTCTGGAATGGATTCGTCAACGTCCAGACCCGAGGAAGCGGCTAGCTCGTCCTCGCGGGACGTTCCCGAGGACACATCCCTTGATGTCTTCTCGGTTCTCACCCAAGAAGAGCTTAATAGGATAAAAAAGCAGTTTGACGTCCGCACGGAGGTGTTCCTCGACCACACCCAGTTGTCACGGCATCCTGCTGACGGCCTTGTTGCGATCTCCGAGGAGATCTTCAAGGGTGGAGGGATGATTCCCTTCCATCCTTTCATCAGGTCGGTCCTGGATCACTTCGGGATCGCACCAATGCAGTTCACACCAAACGCGTATGTCATCGCCGTTGCGATGTACATCGCGTGCTGCGAAAGCGGCCTGGGCGAGCCAACGGCGGTGGAGCTTGGCGTCGCCTATTACCTTAAAAAGAGTAGGGACAAGGATTCAAATTACTTGTCCCGGCGACCTACCATCGCCGAGGGGATACATAGCTATCCCAGCAACGCGGGGGCTTACGAGACGAAATTCTTCTTTTTCTGCTATGATGGCTACTGCCGCTTCCTAACACCAAGTAGGTTCTTCTTCGCTAGGTATATAACCTGCTCGCATGCTTTATGATAACGACCTGTATTCTTTTGCAGTTAACAGAATGACCAGCCAGGATTTACTTGACGACCCGGACAGGCTCGTATCTTTTGGAGTACTAGACGAGGAAAGTCGGGACGCAAGGAAGCTCGTGACAACCGCGAACTTGCGGAAGTACGGTTTTATCAGCAACAAAGCGTCTTTAGAACCCTTGGAAGGTAAGTTACATTGATTTCCGTCCTGGTCGCGGAGCAGTTTTCTTTACTAACGCACTTGCATGCAGAAACTATGCCCCTGAAGGAATCCGAGCAGCCCCGACGAGCACCGTTCGTCTTCCCTCGATCGAGGAGGGAGAGAGCGGCCAAAGCTGCTCGTCCCATTCCTGCACAACCGGTGCGAACTGTTGCACCTTTGCAGCCCCCTGTGCATGAAGCGACCAGAGCAGAACAGGTCGCTCAGGCACCACCAGCACACCCAAGGCGTAAGGCTCTGGCCCAAAGGTCGAAGAAGAGGAAACAGGTTCAGGCTGAAAAGTCTGAGACCGAATCCGAGGAGGAGCCCTTGAGGTCACGAAGGGACTCAAGGAGGTCGGGCAAGGAACCTACCTGCAAGCGAGGCGATCACCTCCGACAAGGTGAAGGACATACCAGTGCTGGACTCGCTGAGGAGCCTGCCCGAGTACCTGTAGCCAATAGTCTATTCTCTGCTCGAGTGTGGACTATCGGAGTCTTACGACGAGTTCGCTGACACAGGTGACGACCTGATGACCACGTCGTTCCAGCATCTAAGCAAGGTAAACGAGCTGTTCTTAAAATTTTGTTTTGGTTCATTTCTAACCATTTTTTGCTTGCAGGCTCTACTTGCAATGAGGATGTCTATGGAGAGGACTCGGCTGGGAGCCGTGAAGGGGTCCAGCGACCTACAGGAGGAGGTCGCGAAGCTCAAGAAAAGCCTGGAGTCCACCGAAGCTGAGAGAACACAAGCATTCGATGCGGCGAATAGGTATCTGAGCCAAAAGGATGCTGCTTTACGACTGGTGGACTTCCAAAAGGCGGAGCTTGAGCGACGTGCAGAGGATGTGAAGGAACTCCAAAGGACAACCGCCAGGCTCTCCAAAGTGGTCGGTGAGAAGGACCAGGAGATCCAAGCGACCTCCGTATGGGCCCAGCGAGTCGAACAAGAAAGGGAGGCCTCCGAACAGGAGAAGCGAGCTCTTGAGGCTGAACTCTAGGAGAGTCGTGAAAGGATTGCTTCACTAACTGAAGAAATGCGGAATCAGTCAGAGGAGCTAGAGGAAAAGGCCACCGACTGGGTGATCGGGTCCATTTATTCCCTCCGATTAAGGAACCCAGATATGGACATTTCTGACCTCCCGGAGGGGTGGCGAGAGACTTTACGGATCATGGCTGAGGAAGACGATCAGGCAGCCGCGGCCACCCAACGACCCGACCAGGCGGGGGGTTCTGGTTCGAAGGATCCCCCCGACCAGCCGTAGTGTAATGAGTCGACTCCATTGTAATCGGGTCTAACTTTTGTTTGTACATAAATGAAGATACATTTTCTTTTCAATTGCAGTTCTCTTTTTCATACATAAGTTTAATTTACAATCCAGTTCACATAAGCAATATTACATGCAAATTCTTACACGTGAACAGAACACATACGAACTGTTTCTAGCGAACAAAATTAAGCTTTACATTAGAAATGAAATTAACATAAACTGATTGAGACCTAAGTTCGGGATTACTGGTAGTATGGCCGGAGGTGTTCGGCATTCCAAGCTCAGGGTACTTTGGAACCGTTCAGTCTTTTGAGATGGTAAGTCCCCGGTCTGATCACCTTATCGACCTGGTATGACCCTTCCCAGTTAGGTCCTAGTACCCCCGCACTTGGCTCTCTGGTCCCAAGGAGAACTTCCTTTAGCACAAGGTCCTCGACCTGGAAGTCTCTTCGCTTGACCTTTGAATCGAAAAATCTCTTTGCTTGCTACTGGTAGGCTGCTATTCTTAGCGAAGCCTTGCTGCGATGCTCTTCAACGAGATCCAAACTTGCCCTCATAAGCGCTTCGTTTTCAACCTCGTCGTACAAGTCCCTCCAAAGAGAACCAGTTCCCACTTCTACAGGGATCATCGCTTCGCAGCCATAGGCTAGCGAAAAAGGGGTCTCTGAGGTGGAAGTTCTTGGAGTTGTCCTGTACGCCCATAAGACTTCGGGGAGNATATCAATACATATTGCAATAATAATAATGATTTACGCGATATAGAATAAAATGCCTTTTATTATTGATTAATGAACATTATTACAAAGAGTCAATTCCACAATAATTGATTGGCTCTAGGGCATCTACTCTAACATATTTATGGGAAATTAGGTTTAATTTATGCAATTTATCTTAATTATTTCATAAATATCTTTTATGGGGTCACGGGTATATTTTGAGTATTTTCAAGTTATAAAATGTTTAAAGATGATATTCAGATGAAGAATAATGTCGCTGATGGAATGAGTGATGACGACGAACAAACAATTCGAAAATTGGAGTTGAAATGAGGAAGTTATGGCGTTTTTAAGTTGAAGTACAAATTCTGGAATACGCTCCAGTTTGAATATGCTTAAGTATTTCAACAATAACTTGAACTGTAGACCTAGGATTGAGACAATTCTTAGACTATTAGAAAGTTGATTCATAGAGCAACAACTATTATGTTTACCACTTGGCTAGATTCGAATGTTATTGCACTTAGAAATCACCATCTTTCTAATGTCGCAGCTTGGTGCCATGGCACAGCATATTCTGAACAAATCAAGATTTTGGGCCAGAACCAACTATGCCTAGGCATAGTGCTGCGGCACAATCGTGATTCTGGGATTATTTGCATTAAATTTATGATGTGTTTTTCCTGTTTTAAGAGTTCTAAACTTAATAGGACACCCTAGTGATATAAATATAAGTCTTTAGCTGATTTTTAAGTGAGAATATGAAAGAATTAGAGAAGACTAACAACAAGGGAAGATCAAAGTGACAAAATTTCTAGAGTTTTTGATTCGCAATATAGAGAAGTTCTTCTTATTTTTGTCTTAAACTCATGTTGATTATTTTAATAAAGATGATTGTTTCTTTTATGTTGATTATGAGCTAAATTCATTTTCTAAGGCTAAGATGTAGCCTTGATTATGTGTTGATATATTTTTATTAATCTTTATTAAGCATTCTTTCTAAGTTTTATCGTTGTGCTTAATGCTTTTAATTCTTAACGGCTAGAGAATTGAATAAATTAATGGATTAGGTTGAGATCGAGAGATGATACTTAGTTGGTCTAGGGTAATAAAATCATAGGTTGAACGAACGCCAAAGATAGGTTATTGCGACTTGTGAGGTTTTGGTAAACTCCATAAAGCGTAATGATATTTTAATACTTAAATCTGATCTAGAGATATCTCAAGTTAGTAATTAGGAGTTAATCTGGTAATTATTCGAGAGAAAGTTATTAGAATTCTAAGGAGTTTGACATGTAGAAAAAGCTTAATAAAGTTAGCATAAATTACCAATACAAATAAGTAGAATGGGTGCGAAGTCTATGCCCCAGGTTTAGTCATCTTGCATTAAAAATCAAGGGTTTTGTTCACAGTTTATTTTTCTTTTAGTTTTCAATTGATTAGTTTAGTTTAGGTTTTTCTTCATGAAAATTTGGTTAATCAAATAGTAACAAGATAGTAAATTTTGGTAATTGATAATAGTGATTCCCTAGGGTTCGACATCCGTTATTTACTCATCATTACTTGCACGATTTCGTACACTTGCGAATAGTCCTATCAAGGAGACTGGCTGAATCCAACTCACCTAATTAGAATGGTAATGGTATTATCGGGAGGTAAGTAAGTGTGTTAGTAACAGTGTTCAAAGCTCATTAATTGTCNAGTCCAGCGAGGAGGCTATCTTTGCCAAGGCGTCCGCTATAGAATTGCTCTCTCTGGGGATCTGAGCGATTTCAAAGTGCTTAAACGACCCCAGCGCGGTCTTAGCCTCTTTCAGGTAGCAGACCATGTTCTCTTCCTTGGCTTGGTATTCCCCTAGAATTTGGTTGACGACCAGCATAGAGTCGCTGTAAATGATGATCGAGGTTGCACCAATTACATTGGAAAGTCGCAACCCAGCGAGCAGAGCTTCGTACTCGGCCTCATTGTTGGTCGCTTTAAACCCGAACCGGAGAATACCATGAATTCGGGCCCCCTCGGGGCTCACAAGGAGAAGACCCGCACCGGCTCTTTTCCTGTTTGATGACCCGTCGACGTAGAGGTTCCAAGTCGATAGGTTGTGAATACTTTCTTGCACGGCTTCGCTAGGCTGTTGCTCGCTTGGGAGATAGGAAAATTCCGAGATGAAGTCGGCAACAGCCTACCCTTTAATGGTCGACCTGGGCTTGTACTTTAGGTCAAACTGGCTCAATTCCATGGCCCATTTGAGTAGTTTACCCGAGGCTTCTGGTTTCTGAAGGACCTGCCTGAGGGGGTAATTTGTCATTACATTGATTGTATGGGCATAGAAGTAAGGTCGCAGCTTTCTGGACGTGACCAGCAGAGCAAAAGCTAGTCGCTCCATTTCTGAATACCGCATCTCGGCATCCTATAAACGCTTACTTGCATAATATACTAGCCACTGAGCCTTTTCCTCTTCCCGTATTAAAGCTGCATTGATCGCGAACTGGGAGACGGACAGGTAGATGAGCAGGATTTCTTGTGGAAGAGGCTTAGAGAGGAGAGGTGGCTTCCCAAGGTGTTCTTTTATACTCTGGAATGCCTGCTCGCATTCGGGAGTCCATTCGAATTTCTTATTGGCCTTCAAAACATTGAAGAATGGTAAACAGCGGTCTGTTAGCCTTGATATGAAGCGACTAAGTGCCGCTACCCGCCCGTTCAGACTCATGACCTGCTTTTTACTAGTCGGGCTCTCCATATCGAGCAGAGCTTGAATCTTCTCGGGGTTTATTTCTATGCCCCGCTGATTGACCATATATCCCAAGAACTTTCCTGATGATACCCCGAATGAACATTTGAGAGGGTTCAGCTTCATTCTGTAGAGTCGGAGTATGTCAAACATCTCTGCGAGATGCGTAATATGTTCTAAGGCGACCGGGGATTTGACCAGCATGTCATCCACATAGACCTCCATTATCCTCCCGATCTGGTCGGAGAACATTCGATTGACCAACCTCTTATAGGTCGCACCCGCATTCTTGAGGCCGAAGGGTATGACTTTGTAACAATATAGCCCCCGGTCCGTAATGAAGGTCGTATGCTCCTCATCTGGTCTATACATTGGGATTTGATTGTATCCCGAGTATGCATCCATGAAGCTTAACAGCTCGTGCCCCGAGGTGGCATCAACGAGCTGGTTGATTCTCGGCAGGGGGAAGCTGCCTTTCGGGCAAGCTTTGTTGAGGTCGCTGAAGTCTACGCAGGTCCGCCACTTGCCATTCGGCTTCTTTACCAGGACCGGGTTGGCAACCCAGGTCGGGTAGAGAGCCTCACGAATGGATCCATTTCGGAGAAGGTTCTCCACTTCTGATTTCAGTGCGGCGTACCGCTCTGGATCCATCGCCCTTCTTTTTTGGCGAACTGGCTTGGCTTCACTGCTGACATTCAATAAATGGCAAATAATGTCTGGGCTGATCCCGACCATATCTGTGTGCGACCAGGCAAACACATCAATGTTCTCCTTTAAGAAGCTTACCAGCTCGGAAGTGAGCTGTGGGTTGAGACAGCTTCCAATCCTTAACACTCGGCTCGGCTCGGCTCTTTCGGATCGACCGAAACCTCGGACAGATCCTCAACCGGGCCGTTGGGCGAATTTCTTGGATTCGCGGATCTATATTATCCTCCACTGGACCAGGCTGTGGCTCGATCCGACTAATCGCCATAGCCTGGCAGGGCACACATCACGAAATGCCATTTCCCTTATCTGCCATCTGTACCGCTTTTACATAGCATTCGCGAGATGCACTTTGCGATCTGCTTACTTCCCCGATCCCCGTTGGAGTAGGGAACTTCATCTTGAGGTGATAAATGGAAGTGACTGCCCTGAAGGTTCTCAGCAGAGGTCGCCCCAAGATTCCATTAAAGGCCGATGGNCTTCATTCTGTAGAGTCGGAGTATGTCAAACATCTCTGCGAGATGCGCAATATGTTCTGAGGCGACCTGGGATTTGACCAGCATGTCGTCCACATAGACCTCCATTGTCCTCCTGATCTGGTCGGAGAACATTCGATTGACCAACCTCTGATAGGTCGCACCCGCATTCTTGAGGCCGAAGGGCATGACTTTGTAACAGTATAGCCACCGGTCCGTAATGAAGGTCGTATGCTCCTCATCTGGTCTATACATCGGGATTTGATTGTATCTCGAGTATGCATCCATGAAGCTTAACAGCTCGTGCCCCGAGGTGGCATCAACGAGCTGGTCGATTCTCGGCAGGGGGAAGCTGTTTTTCGGGCAAGCTTTGTTGAGGTCGCTGAAGTCTACGCAGGTCCGCCACTTGCCATTTGGCTTCTTTACCAGGATCGGGTTGGCAATCCAGGTCGGGTAGAGAGCCTCACGAATGGATCCATTTCGGAGAAGGTTCTCCACTTCTGATTTTAGTGCGGCGTACCGCTCCGGATCCATCGCTCTTCTTTTCTGGCGAACAGGTTTGGCTTCACTGCTGACATTTAATGCATAGCAAATAGTGTCCAGGCTGATCCCGACCATATCTGCATGCGACCAGGCGAACACGTCAATGTTCTCTTTTAAGAAGCTTACCAGCTCGGAAGCGAGCTGAGGGTTGAGACAGCTTCCAATCCTTAACACTCGGCTCGGCTCTTTCGAATCAACCGAAACCTCAGACAGATCCTCAACTGGGCCGCTGGGGGGGATTTCTTGGATTCGCGGATCTATGTTATCCTCCGCTGGACCAGGCTGTGGCTTGATCTGGCTGATCGCCATAGCCTGGCGGGGCACACATCGCGAAATGCCCTTTCCCTTGTCGACCATTTGAACCGCTTTTACATAGCATTCGCGAGATGCGCTCTGCGATCCGCTTACTTTGCCTATCCCCGTTGGAGTGGGGAACTTCATCTTGAGGTGATAAATGGAAGTGACTGCCCTGAAGGTTCTCAGCAGAGGTCGCCCCAAGATTCCATTAAAGGCCGATGGGCAGTCCACGACCAAAAATTCAGTAACCCTAGTCACCTCGTCGTAGTCGCCGAGCGTGACTGGTAGCTGGATCGTTCCTTTAGGGATCAGGTGGTCCCTTGTAAAACCGTAGAGAGGCATCGAGGCTGGCTTCAGGTCGGCCTCGACTAGGTTCATTCTATCGAAAGCGGACTTGAACAGGATGTTCACAGCGCTTCCGTTGTCTACAAGCATTCTGCAGACATTATGACACCTATCAGGGGCGTGATCATCAGAGCATCCTCATGAGGATGGTGCAAGCGAGCTGCCTCCTTCTCGCAGAAGGTGATCGGTTCCTCCTTTCTGGCTTTTTGAGGTCGCTGCGAAGTGTTCATTACCCTGATCGGGTCGTGATGCGCTTCGCGAGCATACCTTTCCTGCGCTCCTCGCGTGTTTCCCGCGAGGTGCGGACCTCCGAAAATTATGTTCACACTGCTGTACCCGCTACGATCACGACGCTTTTTCTTTTGCTCCCCTTGGTTTTCTTTTGGGGAGTCATCAATGTACTCCTTAAAGTGCCCCTTCTTGATGAGCTATTCGATAGCCTGCTTTAGAGCTCGGCATTCATCAGTGTGATGCCCGTTATCCCGATGGTAACAGCAGTATTTTTTGTTGTTTCTGGCCGTAGCAGGGGTTTTCATGGGTTCGGGCTCATCGAGCAAGCTGGCCTCCTCGGATTTGTCGAGGATTGCAGATATGGACACGTTCAGCGGAGTGTATTGAGTCCTGTCGCGGTCGCGACGAGGAACAGGAGCATAGGACTTTTTCTGCTCGTAGCGGGGTTTCTTCCCTTTTCACTGATCGTCAATGTCTCCTTTACGATCAGCTCTCCTATTATCTCCCCGACCAGACATACTGCTGGAAGTGGGCGTGCTTGTTCGCAATTTAGTTCAAATACATAGGCAAGGTTTTCATGAATTACAAGCGAACAGGATAAACTTGACCATTAAGCGAATAGGATAATACTTTACAATTAAGAACAAAATCAAAACTAACTTAACAAGGATGAGTTCGAGATTATGATAGTATGGTCGAAGAGGTCGGCATTCCAACTCGGGGTACTTTGGACCCATTCAGCCGAGGTGATACGTCCCGGTCTGATCAACTTATCGACTGATATGACCTTCACAGTTAGGTCCTAATACCCCTGCACTTGGTTCCCTGGTTCGAGGAGAACTTCCTTAACCAAGGTCACGACACTGGAAGTCTCTTTGCTTGACCTTTGAATCAAAAACACCTCTTTGCTCGCTGGGGTAGGCTGCTTCCTTAGCGAAAGCCTTGCTGCGATGTTCTTCAACGACGGTCCAAACTTGCCCTCATAAGTGCTTCGTTTTCAACTCATCGTACAAGTCCTCGCCGAAGTGAAACCGGTTCCCACTCCACATGAATCATGTTTCGCAGCCTATGCTAGCGAAAAAAGGGGTCTCTGAGGTGGAAGGTTGAGTTGTGTCCTGTACGCCAGAAGACTTCGGGAGGTCGTCAGGCCCAATTCCCCTTGGCTGCCCAAGTTTGGCCTTAGGTGTGCTTGATGGTTTGTTGACTGCTTAAATTGGCCATTTGCTTGCGATCTGGCGACTGAGGCGAAATTTTTATGGATGCCCAGCTCGTCGCAGAAACTGTTGAATCTCGCTTTGCGAACTGCTTTCCATTGTCGAGATGAGGGTGTAGGGACATCCGTAGCGGCAACACTAGTTCTTGAAAACGAAATCTTTAGCTTTGATGGTCGTGATCGCGGACAGAGGTTCGGCTTCCACCCATTTGTGAAATAATCGACCGCGACACGGCATACTGACGCCTTCTTTCAACTGGCATGGGACCGTAAGGTGATCCCCCAAATGGAAAACGGCCAGGGGTAGACATTGTTGTCAGCTCGTGCGAGGGGGCTCGCGGAATGTTCGCGAACGCTGGCACTGTCACATTTCTTGACAAAGTTGTGCGCATTTCTTGAATCGGGGCCAGTAATATCCTGACGAACAACTTGTTCGTAAAGAGATCGAGCAGTTGTGTGGTTACCGCAGATTCCTTCATGAATTTCCCTGGATGTAGTTTGCCTTCTTCACTGGTTACACATCGGAGGAGAGGGGCACTGAATCCTCTCCTGTACAGCTGGTCCTCGGAGTGTGAAACGAGCCAGATCTTACTCGCAGGACCCTTCCTGACCTTGCGCTGGCAAGGTCCCATCCTTGAGGTACTGGATAATGGGGTCATCAGGAATCCGGTTGAGCACATTTATGGCCATGTTCGGTCGAGCTGATAGTTGGAGCACCAACGAAACGAACAGAATGTTGTCTGGAGCCTCTGAATCCAGCGAGGAGGCTATCTTTGCCAAGCGTGTCCGCTATAGAATTGCTCTCTATGGGGATCTGAGCGATTTCAAAGTGCTTAAAGACCCCAGTGCGGTCTAGCCTTTCAGGTAGTGGACATGTTCTCTTCCTTGGCTTGGTATTCCCTAGAATTTGGTTACGGCCAGCATAGAGTCGCTGTAAATGCTGATCGTGGTTGCACCCATTTCTTTGCAAGTCGCAACCGGTGAGCAGGGCTTCGTACTCGGCCTCATGTTGGTCGCTTTAAACCGAACCAAAGTACCATGAATTCGAGCCCCTCGGGGCCCTACAAGGAGAAGACCCACACGGCTCTTTTCTGGTTTGATGACCGTCGACATAGAGGTTCCAAGTCGACAGGTTCTGAAATACTTTCTTGCACGGCTTCGCCTAAGCTGTTGCTCGCTTGGAGATAGGAAAATTCCGAGATGAAGTCGGCAAACAACCTGCCCTTTAATGGTCGACCTGGGCTTGTACTTTAGGTCGAACTGGCTCAATCCATGGCCCATTGAGCAGTTTACCTAGGCTTCTGGTTTCTGAAGGACCTGCCTGAGGGGATAATTGTCAATCAATGATTGTATGGCATGGAAGTAAGGTCGCAGCTATTCTGGACGCGACCAGCAGAGCAAAAGCTAGTCGCTCCATTTCGGATACGCATCTCGCATCCGATTAGACGCTTACTTGCATAATTACTGGCCACTGAGCCTTTCCTCTTCCGTTATTAAAGATGCACTGACCGCGAACTGGGAGGGGACGGACAGGTAGATGAACAGGATTTCTGTGGAAGAGGCTTAGAGAGGAGAGATGGCTTCCAAGGTGTTCTTTTATAATCTGGAATGTCTGCTCGCATTCGGGAGTACCATTCGAATTTCTTATTGGCCTCAGAACATTGAAGAATGGTAAAACAGCGGTTGTTGCCTGATATGAAGCGACTAAGTGCCGCTACCCGCCCGGTTAGACCATGACCTGCTTTTTGGGTCGGGCTCTCCATATCGAGCAGAGCTGAATCTTCTCGGGGTTTTTTCTTAGGCCCGCTGGATGACCATATATCCAGGAACTTTCATGATGATACCCGAAGACATGTGAGAGGGTGGTAAATTCTTTTCCGATCGGCGCTTCTCAGGCAACTGAAGCGAGTTTCGGCCTCGGTTACGCATCCCAGAAGGTAAGATTCTCTTCTTTTTCTTTTTTGCACTTGTTTAGCTGGTGTGCAACGGCGTTGGACCTCCTGGTGTTCCACCAGGGACGCGCCACTGTTGCCGGACTCGAGCCGTGGGTGGCGGCTCGAGTTACTGTTAGGGTTTTAGGAATTTGTCCCCTGCCGTCGCACGGGACAAAACACGGGGGCCTAAATGACCGTGTCTATCAGTGTTGCAGACTCTGGAATGGATCCGTCAACGTCCAGACCTGAGGAAGCGGCCAGCTCGTCCTCGCGGGACGTTCCCGAGGACGCATCCCTTAATGTCTTCTCGGTTCTCACCCAAGAAGAGCTTAATAGGATAAAAAAGCAGTTTGACGTCCGCACGGAGGTGTTCCTCGACCACATCAGGTCGTCACGGCGCCCTTCCGATGGCCTTGCCGCGATCTCCGAAGAGATCTTCAAGGGTGGAGGGATGATTCCCTTCCATCCTTTCATCAGGTCGGTCCTGGATCACTTCGGGATCGCATCGATGCAACTCACACCCAACGCGTATGTCATCGCCATCGCGATGTACATCGCGTGCTGCGAAAGCTGCTTGGGTGAGCCAACGGCGGTGGAGCTCGGCGTCGCCTATTACCTGAACAAGAGTAGGGACAAGGATTCATATTACTTGTCTCGGCGACCTACCATCGCCGAGGGGATACATAGCTATCCCAGCAACGCGGGGGCTTACGAGACGAAATTCTTCTTTTTCTGCTATGACGGCTACTGCCGCTTCCAGATACCAAGTAGGTTCTTCTTCGCTAGGTATATAACCTGCTCGCATGCTTTATGATAACGACCTGTATTCTTTTGCAGTTAACAGAACGACCAGCCAGGACTTACTTGACGACCCGGACAGGCTTGTATCTTTTGGAGTACTAGACGAGGAGAGCCGGGACGTAAGGAAGCTCGTGACAACCGTGAACTTGTGGAAGTACAGTTTTATCAGCAACAAAGTGTCTTTAGAACCCTTGGAAGGTAAGTTACATTGATTTCCGTCCTGGTCGCGGAGCAGTTTTGTTTACTAACGTACTTGCATGCAGAAACTATGCCCCCGAAGGAATCCAAGCAGCCCCGACGAGCACCGTTCGTCTTCCCTTGATCGAGGAGGGAGAGAGCGGCCAAAGCTGCTCGTCCCATTCCTGCACAACCGGTGCGAACTGTCGCACCTTCACAGCCCCCTGTGCATGAAGCGACAAGGGCAGAACAGGTCGCTCAGGCACCACCGGCACGCCCAAGGCGTAAGGCTCCAGCCCAAAGGTCGAAGAAGAGGAAACAGGTTCAGGCTGAAGAGTCTGAGACCGAATCCGAGGAGGAGCCCTTGAGGTCGCGAAGGGACTCAAGGAGGTCGAGCAAGGAACCTGCAAGCAAGGCGATCACCTCCGACAAGGCGAAGGACATACCAGTGCTGGACTCGTTGGGGAGCCTGCCCGAGTACCTGCAGCCGATAGTCTATTCCCTGCTCGAGTGTGGACTATCGGAGTCTTACGACGAGTTCGCTGACATGGGCGACGACCTGATGACCACGTCGTTCCAGCATCTAAGCAAGGTAAACGAGCTGTTCTTAAAATTTTGTTCTGGTTCATTTCTAACCATTTTTTGCTCGCAGGCTCTACTTGCGATGAGGATGTCTATGGAGAGGACTCGGCTGGGAGCCGCGAAGGGGTCCAGCGACCTACAGGAGGAGGTCGCGAAGCTCAAGAAAAGCCTGGAGTCCGCCGAAGCTGAAAGAACACAAGCATTCGATGCGGCGAACAGGTATCTAAGCCAAAAGGATGCTGCTTTAAGAACGGTGGACTTCCAAAAGGCGGAGCTTGAGCGACGTGCAGAGGAAGTGAAGGAACTTCAAAGGACGACCGCCAGGCTCTCCAAGGAGGTCGGAGAGAAGGACCAGGAGATCCAGACGACCTCCATATGGGCCCAGCAAGCTGAACAGGAAAGGGAGGCCTCCGAACAGGAGAAACAAGCTCTTGAGGCTGAACTCCAGGAGAGTCGTGAAATGATCGCTTCACTGACTGAAGAAATGCGGAATCAGTCAGAGAAGTTAGAGGAAAAAGCTGCCGACTGGGCGATCGGGTCCATTTATTCCCTCCGATTAAGGAACCCAGATATGGACATTTCCGACCTCCCGGAGGGGTGGCGAGAGACTTTGCAGATCATGGCTGAGGAAGACGATCAGGCAGCCGCGGCCACCCAACGACCCGACCAGGCAGGGGGTTTTGGTTCGAAGGATCCCCCCGACCAGCCGTAGTGTAATGAGTCGACTCCATTGTAATTGGGTCTAACTTTTGTTTGTACATAAATGAAGATACATTTTCTTTTCAATTGCAGTTCGCTTTTTCATACGGCGTGCTTGTTCGCAATTTAGTTAATTACATAGGCAAGTTTTCAGAATTACAAGCGAACAGGATAACTTGAACCATTAAGCGAATAGGATAATACTTTACAATAAGAACAAAATCAAACTAACTTAACAAGGATTGAGTTCGAGATTACTGATAGTATGGTCGAAGAGTCGGATTCCAACTCGGGGTCTTTGGACCATTCGCCGTAGGGTGATAGTCCCGGTCTGATCACCTTATCGACCTGATATGACCTTCCCAGTTAGGTCCTAATACCCTGCACTTGGTTCCCTGGTTCCGAGGAGAACTTCCTTCAACACAAGGTCACGACCCTGGAAGTTCTTTGCTTGACCTTTGAATCCAAAAACCTCTTTGCTCGCTGGGGTAGGCTGCTATCCTTAGCGAAGCCTTGCTGCGATGTTCTTCAACGAGGTCCAAACTTGCCCTCAAAGTGCTTCGTTTTCAACCCCATCGTACAAGTCCCCCGAAGTGAACCGGTTCCCACTCACATGAATCATCGTTGCGAGCCATATGCTAGCGAAAAAGGGTCTCTGAGGTGGAAGGTCTGGAGGTGTCCTGTACGCCCAAAGACTTCGGGAGGTCGTCAGCCCAATTCCCTTGGCTGCCCAAGTTTGGCCTTTAGAGTGTGCTTGATGGTCTTGTTGACTGCTTCAAATTGGCCATTTGCTTGCGATTGCGACTGAGGCGAATTTTTATGGATGCCCACTCGTGCCAGAACTGTTTGAACTCCCTTGCGAACTGCTTTCCATTGTCGAGATGAGGGTGTAGGGATTCCGTAGCGGCACACTAGTTCTTGAAAACGAAATCTTTAGCTTTTGGTCGTGATCGCGGGCAGAGGTTCGGCTTCCACCCATTTGTGAAATAATCGACCGCGACCACGGCATACTTGACGCCTCTCTTTCAACTGGCATGGACCGATAAGGTGATCCCAAATGGAAAACGGCCAGGGGCTAGACATTGTTGTCAGCTCGTGCGAGGGGGCTCGCGGAATGTTCGCGAACCGCTGGCACTGTCACATTTCTTGACAAAGTTGTGCGCATCTTCTTGAATCGGGGCCAGTAATATCCTGACGAACAACTTGTTCGTAAAAGATCGAGCAGTTGTGTGGTTACCGCAGATTCCTTCATGAATTTCCCTGATGTAGTTTGCTTCTCACTGGTACACATCGGAGGAGAGGGGCACTGTCCTCTCCTGTACAGCTGGTCCTCGGGAGTGTGAAACGAGCAGATCTTACTCGCAGGACCCTTGCCTCGACCTTGTCGCTTGGCAAGGTCCCATCCTTGAGGTACTGGATATGGGGTCATCAGGAATCCGGTTGAGCCATTATGGCTGTTCGGTCGAGCTGATAGTTGGAGCACCAACGAAACGAACAAGAATGTTGTCTGGAGCTCTGAATCCAGCGAGGAGGCTATCTTTGCCAAGGCTGTCCGCTATAGAATTGCTCTCTTGGGGATCTGAGCGATTTCAAAGTGCTTAAAAGACCCCAGTGCGGTCTAGCCTTTCAGGTAGTGGACCATGTTCTCTCTCTTGGCTTGGTATTCCCTAGATTTGGTTACGGCCAGCATAGAGTCGCTGTAAATGCTGATCGTGGTTGCACCATTTCTTTGGCAAGTCGCAACCGGTGAGCAGGGCTTCGTACTCGGCCTCATTGTTGGTCGCTTTAAACCCGAACCAAAGATACCATGAAATCGAGCCCCTCGGGGCTACAAGGAGAAGACCCACACCGGCTCTTTTCTGTTTGATGACCGTCGACATAGAGGTTCCAAGTCGACAGGTTCTGAATACTTTCTTGCACGGCTTCGCTAAGCTGTTGCTCGCTTGGAGATAGGAAAATCCGAGATGAAGTCGGCAAACAACCTGCCCTTTAATGGTCGACCTGGGCTTGTACTTTAGGTCGAACTGGCTCAATCCATGGCCCATTTGAGCAGTGTTACCTAGGCTTCTGGTTTCTGAAGGACCTGCCTGAGGGGATAATGTCATCACATGATTGTATGGGCATGGAAGTAAGGTCGCAGTTCTGGACGCGACCAGCAGAGCAAAAGCTAGTCGCTCCATTTCCGGATACGCATCTCGGCATCCGATAGACGCTAATGCATAATTACTGGCCACTGAGCCTTTCCTCTTCCCGTATTAAAGATGCACTGACCGCGAACTGGGGAGACGGACAGGTAGATGAACAGGATTTCCTGTGGAAGAGGTTTAGAGAGGAGAGATGGCTTCCAAGGTGTTCTTTTATACTCTGGAATGTCTGCTCGCATTCGGGAGTCCATTCGAATTTCTTATTGGCCTTCAGAACATTGAAGAATGGTAAACAGCGGTCTGTTAGCCTTGATATGAAGCGACTAAGTGCCGCTACCCGCCCGTTCAGACTCATGACCTGCTTTTTGGGTCGGGCTTCCATATCGAACAGAGCTTGAATCTTCTCGGGGTTTTTCTTAGCCCGCTGATTGACCATATATCCAGGAACTTTCTGATGATACCCGAAGGACATTGAGAGGGTTCAACTTCATTCTGTAGAGTCGGAGTATGTCAAAATCTCGCGGAGATGCGCAATATGTTCTGAGGCAACCTGAGATTTGACCACCATGTCTTCCACATAGACCTCCATTGTCCTCCCGATATGGTCGGAGAACATTCGATTGAAACCTCTGATAGGTCGCACCCCGCATTCTTGAGGCGAAGGGCATGACTTTGTAACAGTATAGCCCCCGGTCCGTAATGAAGGTCGTATGCTCCTCATCTGGTCTATACATCGGGATTGTGGATCCCGAGTACGCATCCATGAAGCTTAACAGCTCGTGCCCGAGGTGGCATCAACGAGCTGGTCGATTCTGCAGGGGGAAGCTGTCTTTCAAGCAAGCTTTGTTGAGGTCGCTGAAGTCTACGCAGGTCCCCACTTGCCATTCGGCTTCTTTACCAGGACCGGGTTGGCAACCCAGGTCGGGTAGAGAGCCTCACGAATGGATCCATTTCGGAGAAGGTTTTCCACTTCTGATTTTAACGCGGCGTACCGCTCGGATCCATCGCCCTTCTTTTTTGGCGAACTGGTTGGCTTCACTGCTGACATTCAATGAATGGCAAATAATGTCTGGGTGATCCCGACCATATCTGCGTGCGACCAGGCAAACACGTCAATGTTCTCCTTTAAGAAGCTTACCAGCTCGGAAGTGAGTTGTGGGTTGAGACAGCTTCCAATCCTTAACACTCGGCTCGGCTCTTTCGGATCGACCGAAACCTCGGACAGATCACACCAAGCCGCTGGGGGGATTTCTTGGATTCGCGGACTATGTTATCCTCCGCTGGACCAGGTGTGGCTTGATCCGGCTAATTGCCATAGCCTGGCGGGGCACACATCGCAAAACGCCCTTATCTGCCATTTGTACCGCTTTTACATAGCATTCGCGAGATGCGCTTTGCGATCCGCTTACTTCTCCGATCCCCGTTGGAGTGGGAACTTTTCTTGAGGTGATAAATGGAAGTGACTGCCCTGAAGGTTCTCAGCAGAGGTCGCCCAAGATCCATTAAAGGCCGACGGGCAGTCCACGACCAAAAATTCAGTAACCCTAGCACCTCGTGTAGTCGTCGAGCGTGACTGGAAGCTGGATCGTCCTTTGGGGATCAGGTGATCCCCTGTAAAACCGTTCAGAGGCATCGAGGCTGGCTTAGGTCGGCTCGATAGGTTCATTCTATCGAAAGCGGACTTGAACAGGATGTTCACACGCCGTTGTCTACAAGCATGCAGACATTATGACACCCTATCAGGGGCGTGATCACCAGAGCATCCTCATGAGGATGGTGCAAGCGAGCTGCTCCTTCTCGAGAAGGTGATTGGTTCTCCTTTGGCTTTTGAGGGTGCGCGAAGTGTCATACCCTGATCGGGTCGTGATGCGCTTCGCGAGCATACCTTCCTGCGCTCCTCGTGTGTTTCCCACGAGGTGCGGACCTCCGAAAATTATGTTCACTACTGTACCCGCTGCGATCACCGACGCTTTTCTTTTGCTCCCTGGTTTCTTTTGGGGAGTCATCAATGTAATCCTTGAAGTGCCTCTTCTTGATGAGCTCTTCGATAGCGCTTTGAGAGCTCGGCATTCATCAGTGTGATGCCCGTTATTCCGATGGTAACGACAGTATTTTTTGCTGTTTCTGGCCGTAGCAGGAGTTTTCATTGGTTGGGCTCACCGAGCAAGCTGGCCTCCTCAGATTGTCGAGGATTGCAGATATGGACACGTCAGCGGAGGGTATGATCCTGTCGCGGTCGCGACGAGGAACGGGAGCATAGGATTTTTTTGGTCGTAGCGGGGTTTCTGCCCTTTTCGCTGACGTCAATGTCTCCTTTGCGATCAGCTCTCCTATATCTCCCCGACCAGACATACTACTGGAAGTGCCGTGATCGCAACGGCGGAGTGCCGCCAATGAATTCTCTATTCGGAGATACTTTTCTACAGGTTGTAGAATCTGGTGAGGGAAATATCGTCAGCAGCTGCAGTTCTTTCCACAGGTCGGTTTTGCGGGCGAACTCCAGCTATTATAAGTGTTCGGATGGACTTTTTGGAGCGTGGGCCACCTTGTGAGTTCCCTGTGGAATCGGTCAATGTAAGAATGCAGGGATTCGTCTTTTCTGCCTTATGTGGTGAGGTAGCTCAAAGGCATCGAAAACTTCCGATTAGCTTGGAAATGCCGCAGGAACGTCGCGCTCATCTGAGGCCACGAACTGATCGATCCCGTCGGGAGCGACCTTAACCACCGCTGGCGTGAGAAGTCAGTGTCACGCCAAACAACGGCATTTTGCAAGGTCTGAAACTAGTGGAGCTCCATCAGGTCGTTGAACTCATATAGTGATCGCGGATCATAGTTCCCATCAAACGGTCGCATATCTGGCATTCTGAACCCTGGTGGAAGTGGAGAGCTAGCACTTCGGGAGAAAAAGGGGATGCAGAGGTGACCTGCGCCTGTTCGTTTTGCTGCTCCCAACCTGTCCAAAGCTGCGTGTAGCTCCTCAATTTGTGGTAACGGAGCCAATGGGGATTGCTTTCACCCGTGCGAGTCCGGCCTTCTCGATTGCGGTTCAAGAAGGTCCGGAGGTCAGATTCTCCTCGCCTCGGCCGACATTTTCAGCCGCACTCGACACACGCTGACTAGAGGCGTGTGAAGGCGGTGGATTGTGGGGCATTTTCACGACCCTGCGGTGGTACGAACCGCCCCGCGAGGTGTGGGGGCCACCCGCATGTAACGATCGGGGTCGTTCTGCTAGTGGTGGATAGGAATCATGCGCCCAGCATTTTCGCTTGGGTTTGCCGCGAAATGGCATGGGACAGCTCGGGATTCACTCTTTCGCCGAGTCTCAGCTTTGCCGATACCCTGCTCGGGGCACCTTTTGTGTTGCTGGTCTTGGGAGCCCGTAGGCTTACTTTTGACTTGTTACCCTTGCGCCTACGCGCTGCAGTGCTCGCGGCACGGGCTATTGCCTTTGCCGCGCTTTCGCGACGACCTGCAGACGTCTTTGGCGGTTGCACCGCCCTAGCTGTGGTAGATGACATGCCTTGGTCCAAAAGGTCCAACCTTTGGTTGACCGTCTGGAGAGTATTGTCGAACCTCTCCAGGTAGTTTCTGATGGCAGGTCAAGTTGTGGAGCTGCCGGGACATCCCCCGCAACATTTTGTGAAACTGGAACTTCTTTACTACGCTGATTAGCTTGCTCTGGCTCAGATTGGCTGGCCATTTGCTGTTGTAGGACCAGTAGGTCAAAGATTCTCCTGATGAAGGGTAGACGCTAAATCAGGCCCCTCCTTCTAGCGCCAAACTGTTGATGCGAAATTTAGACACCAACTAACTGTCACGTGGTGGAACGTTGATTGGTCAAAAAGCACACGTGATAATGAATATAGAAAGCGAAATAAATGCAATGAGGGTTTTAAAGTGGTTCGGATGCTAAGGTAGCAAATCCTACATCCACTTATTTGTATTGATATGGTGGGTCAGGTCGCTAAAAGCGGACTGACTTACAAATGATTGAAGAGTAAAAATACAGAGCTTTCTTAGAGAGAGAGAGTCAATGTCAAAGATGATCCCCTCCCCTTAATGAAGGGGTAGTCTTTTTCTTATACCAAGCGGAATGCATGTAATCATCATTAAATCCTTGGGTTTGTCTGAATGTCAGAACGTAATCAGGCTTTACGTCCCATTACCCACTTTCCCAGCAGATTTTACGCGATTTGGAGCAGGTAAGCGGACACGTGGAAGCTCTAGGATGCATGGCAGGCCTGACGTGCGCTTATCATTCTGATGGGAGCAGGCCACATCTCGTCACGCGCTCCCACGTCAACTCTTTATTTCCCAGGCATAACAGGGGATATGTTTTGTGGGGTGCACCGATATCCGAAAGAACATTCTTGTACTTTCGATTTCAAGAAAGCTGATACTGAAAGTAAAATAATAAGGATAAAAGTGAGAGAATTGAGAGCTGTGAGACTCAACTGATATTTATATGAGAATGGCTTGTTACAAGCTCTCGGATTGAGTATAAACACAATTCTCTGAGCTCTCTTTGTTTTGTGGTCCCATTTTTTTCTGAATTTTTGAAATTTAAAATTGGTCGTAATTACTCTTCAGCTAGCCTTTTGCTTAATTATTTTGCTTAAAAATTAAAGTTCAAACTTATATTTATGCATATGAGCCATAATCATGGAGTTTTATATATAAAAATGGTATTTTTTTTTATTTTTTAGAAAAAACTATATTTCAAGTATGGTAATTAACGTCAATCTCCTTGAAGTTTCAAGGCCCCTCTACTGTTTGAAGCTTTAACTAATTTCATACATTGGCATAAATTAATGGTGATCATGCAGGTTCTAATGGAGACGCTAAAATCATTCGTGAAGGAAACAAACAAAGCAAAATCAACCCCAGCACCGTTAATACAAATAGTATCAACAATATCAATTGCAGCTACAACAAAAACAATAATACCAAAAGACAACGTCGCAAAGTTAGAAAGACTGAAGAACAGCTTCAAGATATGCAGGCCACAAGGAAGCGTTATATGGCCAGACATGGCAATGTTTCATGATAAGGCTGAAGATGCGGTCCCTCTTGAAGATCTCATTATGGTCCCAACACCTATGTCAATTTCCTCTTTCTCCACCCCACCACCACAACTCCTCCTCTCTCCCGGCCTTTCCCAAATGGGAAACCATTCAATATCCCTGGTCAAGCCACGGCCTGAGAGACACCCCATTGTTGTCACTTTGATTAATATTCTCTTCCTCTTGAAACCACCACCACCCAAACCCAATTTGTGAAAAATACAACTACTGCTGTTACCATTAGTACAAGCACCAAAACTTCTCTTATTAACCTCAATGTTAATGGATGGGTAGTTCAAGTTTCGACGTGCAGCTCGCTCACGCTTGTGGGCATTTTAGTGGCCGCCCAAAGCTCGAGACTTGTTGAACTTTCTGGGACAGTAGAGGCATTGAAGAGGGAGGTGGCGGAGGTTGGTGGAGGGGGAGGTGGTGAAGGTTGGTGGTGTTGGTAAGGGTGATAAGCTTGTTGTTTGGTGGGTCTTTGATTGTCGGAGGTGAGGAAGTTGTAAAAGATACGGTTTGCCATTTTCAAGGAATAACAGAGTCTCACTCTCACTGTGGTGTGGGCAGACCCAAAATCCGTTGTGCTCTCTTTGTTTTCTGGTCCCATTTTTTTTCCTGAAGTTTTAAAATTTAAAATTAGTCGTAATTACTCTTTAACTAGCCTTATGCTTTATTATTTCGCTTAAAAATTAAAGTTCAAACTTATATTTATGCATATGAGCCATAATCATGGAGTTTTATATATATATATATAAATGGTATTTTTTTTTTTTTTTTTTTTAGAAAAAACTTTATTTCAAGTATGGTAATTAATTATCGTCATCTCCTTGAAGTTTCAAGACCCCTTTACAGCATGAGTTGGAAGGCACTGTTGGCGGTCTGATTGCAGTCACATGGAAACCAGATTCTAAGAGATGCCTGCTCCATAAAATTGGAACAGTATGAAGCAATTGTAGCCATGGCTTTAAGCTCTCAAACCAGAAAGAGCTGAGAGAGAAGAAAGAAGATACCTGCTAGCTAGGAGGGCCTTCTGTTAACTCCCTACAGTAAGAGATATAATTGGACTTGAGATTCGGATTCCAGTAAGAGCATGAAAGTCTTGAACCTGGTTCCAAATAGCCCTTCTACGCCATGTTTCCTATTTTGCACCAAACATTATATACCAAGTTAGGGCAATGAAAAGTTTGATATGTTTTAGCTTCAAAAGCTAATATGAGAATATGTTTTAGGTTGTTATATTTCAAATATGTTCATCAAAAGGAAAATCCTATGAAGACCAATTAAATTTATGAATCTATAATGACTTAGAGCGGATTCAATTAATATCGTGGGGTATTGTAATGGTATGAAGTTGAAATCAAAGAATAATGTGTAACGGAATAAATGTCTAAGTGTAGTGGTAATTAAAGTCATGAGTAATGTAAAGTGTTAAACTTATACTAATAGTAATAAATTTTTAGGTCTAAATTTTATATTTACTACTTCATTTTAGAGTAAACGACATGTTTCCACCCAAGGTTTGACGAAATCCCAAGTTAGTATCACTGGTTTCATTTATTCCAGATTCTCACCCTTAAAGTAACGGTGTTATGAATTTTTAGGGTTTAGAGGGTGCAATTACCATAATGCCCTTAACCCTAAATTAATAAATTATGTTTTAACCCCTAAATTAGTAAATTAGTAGAATTACAAAACTTACCATTTTATCAAAAACACCCTCGGTCACTATACACCCTCGCCGGAAACAGCCCGATTTGGGCTGTTTCCGACGACGTCAAACCCCCTGGTCACCTCCATCACCTTCCCTGTAGTCCGTCATCCAAAACCCCTCTGGTTCCCGACTCATTTGCCCCTCCAATTGCCGGCACTGTTAGGCTTAGGGTTTTGGTGTTCTTTACAGGATTCCGATCGATTCCGGCAGTGAAAATCCAATTGGACACCACCAATGCAACCACCGTCCCCAAATCTATAAAACCCTATGTCCCCAGCAACCGTTTCGTCGTCATTTGCCGGCCGAGAGTTCGTGTTCATCGACCGTTTTTCGTTGTCGTGGCCAGAGATCGGCGAGTGATGAGGGGTTGTGAATGGTATGGTTTTGTAGAGGGGAGGATTGGAGTTCAAATGGTGGTGACAAGGGTGATTTTGGGTGGAAGAATTGCTGGAAAAAAACGAAAAACGTCTGGAACGACGGCTGCTAATGTGCGCCGGAGGACTGTTAGAGGCGGTGGTCTGCTAACGTGTGTCGCCCATGTAAAATGAACAATTTACCCCTTTACCGTTACATCAAACGTTTTTCCGTCACTTTAAGGGTGAGAATCTGGAATAAATGAAACGAGTGGTACTAACTTGGGATTTCGTCAAACCTTGGGTGGGAATATGTTGTTTACTCCTTCCTTTTATAATAAATAGTATAATTTAATATAATTTTCTAATTAATGTTTTTAAAACTTTTCCTTTTATAAAAATTTAACATTTTATTCTCTTTTATGGAAAATAAAAGAGTTACTTTCCAAAGTTTTTTTCTTCATAATATCATTCAAAACTATACATAGTATTAATATAATCATTCTCTAATGTGAATGTGGTAAATCTTAAGACATTCCTACTTAATAATATACAAATATATTATATATTAGTTGTCAAATCTAAAAATATTTGAAATATAACAAAGTAAAACATACCCGTGCGGGTTTTAACCCTATTTACATAAATACTATCACATTAACTTCAATAACAATTAATAAAAAAACACTACTTATTTACTAAATATATTTTATCACACAAAGCAACAATAATTAAAATAAAATTCTATAAACATACCCGTGCAACGCACGGGCTTTAACCCTAGTAAACCTATAAGATAAAAGATAAATTTTAAGAGCTCTAAATTATTGCATTTATAACTAATAATATTTTTGTAAGAATTGGTTCCCAGAAATGAAATTAATAATAATTTCCTTGAGTTTGCAGTAATAAGAAGAATCTCCCTTCTGTTAAGTTTTATTTGTTAAAAGAAATGGAAAGATGACAAATATTTATGTTCACTCATGGTAGAGTAAAATTTAACAGTTCATTAACAACACAGGGGGGTTTATGTCTTTTTCTGAAACCCTCAGATGGAATGTTAATTAACTAAACCTCAGGGCCAGATGAAGAATAAAAATAAGAGAGAGAGAGAGAGAGAGAGAGAGAGAGAGAGAGAGAGAGGAATCGGCCCATTGGAGTAGGACCTTGGCTTCCCTTCGATGTGGGTTTAGGAAATCAGCCCAACACACAACTCTGGAGAAACTCCTCTCTTTCGTAACAAGATGATTAAACCCATCAACTCATAAAGAAGTATTTCTTGTAATATTTACTCCCTCTTCCGTTTTCTTTCAGTACTAAATTTTCAAAATACAAGAACAACTAATATCCACAACATCTTTTTTTTTTTTTTTTTTTTTTTTTTATGTTGAACGAAGGTGTCTAGGTCAACTTACGTGTATTTCAACTAATCTTTTCAGACCTGAAGTTGACAACCGAGTAAATCCTCTCAGTGGTCACCCCTATTAGGGTCTGTGGAGACTTGAACTATTAATTAAGAAGAATAATACTAGTCTCACTAACACCTCTCACTAACCCCATGTGATAACTTGCGGGACCCATACGAGTTGACCAATTGTAAGCCAACATGTAACGTTTGTGAGAGAAAGTTAATGAGAAGTGTTTGTGAGTGTAGTGTCTGATTGTTAGTATCCACGATACCCAATACGTATCATACGATATGATTCGATACAAGTTGCCAACGATACGTATCAGAAAGTGTATCATAAACCTTTCGATACGTTGATATGTATTTTACGATACGATATGATATATATCCGTTCATATCCTTAAAAATATCGATATAAATCAATACAACTTTATTAATTTGGGCCAAAGGCTCAAAAAAAAATACGGTTCGAAACCAGATCACCCAACCCGATTCACTAAAACCTATTCAAATTTACCTATTTTGTATGGAGAAAGTGAATAGGAATATGTGTTACTCATTTTACATAATAATAATAATATAAGTAGAGATATAGATATTGACATTGATCTTGGAAATGATATGAATGGTTGAGAAAAAATATTATAAATTCTTAATTTTGATTACGTAATACTATAATTTAAAGCTAATAATACCACAAAATTATTTAATTAATCTTGGGAACGATATTAATTTTTAGAAAATTTTGATTATTTTATTAATTTTTTTGAAAAAAGTGTATTCTACGATATGATATACGATTCAAAAAATTAAGCTTTCGATATAAGATATGATACGCTATTGACAATCATGGTGTAGTGTTACTCAATTAAGAATTTAGTAAATTTACAATTATCAAATCTTGGTCGTCCATGGAATCTAGCAGAAATCAGACAACCACATTCATCAATTTAATATGAAAGAGAGAAGCTTGAATTATAAATTATATAATAATCCTCCCCATATGAACACAGTTTGTTTCTAATTAGTAATGATTAATTAACTAGAAATTATCTCCACTAATCTCACAATAAGTCAAAATGCACAGCCCCCATCATTTCAATTTTAAATTAAATACTGTCTCTGTCTGGACCATTAGACGTGGTCCAGTAGGAAAATTTGTCTGCTTTCGAATTACATTTAATATTAGATTTAGGTACGATTAACAATATGTTTTAAGTAATGATGTAATTGGAGGAATATTAGAGGATTATAATTAGTTTTTTTGGGTAGTAAGTGTAAATCATCATTATTATATATTATATGGGCCCTTGCCTACTGATTTTGTTTTCTTCTTTAAATTTCTAATTTATAAAAATTAATAAATAAATAAAATAGCTTTATATGAATACCCTATTCCACAAGGGTTCAACATTTTATTTGAAATAATTAAAAAGCATTTACATGTCTAATAAATAGTTTTTTTATGAAGCGTTAACCCCAAGAGGGGTAGCTTTTGACTGTTAAAAGGTATGTGTTCTTCTTTAGCTTATAGAGTGTTCAATAGATCTCGAAGATTAGTTAAAGTACATGCAAACTAACCCAAACACTTCGATACCAAAAAATAAAACACCATTGTAGAACCATTTAACATTATTTCTTATATATTTACTTATTAAAAAACAATACCCATAATTTTTTTTTTTTAATTTAAATTATCTATTTTAAAAATTTTATAAGCTTTGACCCAATGGGCCAATGAAAAAGACAAAAAGGGTTTAATTTGTTGCATTTGTGCTTTTTTCCTAGAAAATTTGTCAAAGTATTTGGTGCCCGAAACTGGCTCTTTTTAATGGATTAGAATTAGATGCCCAGACAAGTAGATAACGAGAGGAAAAGAACAAAGAAAAGAAAAGCCAAATGCATGTGAGGTTGCATAAAAAAACCATTATTAAATAGCAGGATCAATTATTCTTGGATCATTTATACCTATTAACAACCACTATCCATAATTTCTTTTCATTACCAAACCAAAATTCTTGCCTTTAAACAATCATTTATCCAGCCTCCTCCTCAACCCACCTAAAAGTAAACAAAAAATCAAATACATCTAATTTTACCCTAATCTGTTTTTGAATTCTCTTCTAGTGGAAAGTGTAGTTACATGATGTGAGACATCAGTAAGCATTAAAGTCACAAAAAAACTGCATAATAAGTATAGCAATCCATTTCACAAGAATGGATTTCAATTTCATTTACTATCAAGAGTTGTTGTATAAGTGAAAGTAAAAAAGAGAGATGATGAAAAGAGAGATTAATGATGGAGGATGATTGAAAGTGAGAAGATTCTTGTATAAAGAGAGTTGTGTTTTCAGTACTAATCATTATACTTATTCCTTTTGAACAAGAAGATAAGTGGAGAGAACAATGAAACCATACCATACGATTGAAAAAGCTCTCCTTTCTGGTTGGTGAGCAGTCAACATTACTGACCTTGCCGACAGGATCCTTCCTGCATATCTCCACCAAATTGAGTAGCCAAGGTAAATACAAACTCTACTAATAAACTTGACTATAAAAAGTGAGAATCCAATTCGTTTTCACATTTAACTCAATAAGGTTATTTCACTTTTACTGAAGAGAAAAAAGGTGGGTGAGCGAATTTAAGCCCATGCATGGAGAGAGAATGAAGGAGGGGGTAGGGGGTCCAAAGCTCAAACTGTTTTATGGGGTCTCCTATGATAAGAGAAAATGATGGAGTATGATTTTTCAACCAAAAGAAAGAAAGAAAGAAAGAAAAGAAAAAGGAAATCTACCAAAACTACCATTAAAGGTCTAACACCAAACATGATGAGCATCTGAAAACTAGAGCACTGTTTTACTACTACTGGAACATAATAATAGCAACCAACTAATTATCCCATATGCTATTTTGTCACCCATCTGTAATTTTCAGTCATAGTTCCCTCTTCCATTTGACAATGTTTCCATCTTCATGGATTATTTGTAACATGGGCAGTAGAATTTAATGTTTCACCTGCCATAAACTGCATTTCATGCATTCCACCAACAAAGTTCTGCAAGTGATAGGAAAAGGAAAGAGAGCAAATCATTCCATGCATGTGCTTTTTTTACTTTTTTATTTTTATTTTTTTCTGTTCTTATATGTTTTGAGTTTCGATGACTCTGTTGGGGATAGCAGGGAGAAAAGGATCAAGGGACATATTAGATGCTTACTGGTCAATACCACAACCTATATTGTGTTTTCAGCATTGTGTATAACATGTAATGTTTAACATTGTCCCAACCACATTAGTTCAACAGCCAGTCTAAATCTTTTAGCAAACCATTATTATTATTGACTCAAAAGATCTCAATTTTAGAGTAGAACATTGGCCCTAGATCTTGGATGAGGATAAAAATGCTTCAATGTGTATACACATAACCACATGACAAGCCAAAAAGTTAACTACATTTGACATAAAGAAGTCATCACCATTGTAACCACCAACCTGCTGAGTTATAGTCAACAACACTTGCTGAAATGTAGAACCTGCTAACACGTTCAAAGTTGCTGCAATATACCTATCAGCCATCGTATGTGCCTCCTTATGCCGACAAGCCTCCTTGCTTCTGTTTTGCTCAATACTTTTTTGGTAATCATGGCTACTCTAACGGACAGCTCTCCACGGTTTAATTTTCAACCTTGACATCAAAATTTTGAAAAAGGTCCCATCAACAATGTAAGAATGTCACAATAATTTGCACTGTTTAAAAAAGAAGCCACTGGATTTGATGCATTATAAGCCTAGCAAAAACAATAAACAAATAGATAAATAGTGAGAGAAAAAGAAATGATGGGAAAGAAGGCCCCTTTGTCCTCACTTTTCTTTGACTATGACAATTAAAGCACTGAGATGGACATCCACTCCTCACGGTGGGGCTCCACATTTTTAGAAACAGACACCTTAGGTGATTCAGCTGACTCATATCACCAAGAAGTGCAGCTTCGGCAACAAAGATCTGCTCTCCATTTCTTCCGAGGTTGACCCATGTCAAGACCCAAGTCTGATTTGCCATTTTCCCGACCGGTTCAAGCAATCCCTGGTCTGCAGCAAAAATATTGTATCACATATTTCAGAACAAAACTATTTTGTGTCTTTTTTCAACATCTTCTACCAAGAATTAATCTTATAACAGTGGCCATTCCAGCCCAAACATATACTGGTCTCTTGCTTCTGTCACCAAACAGTCAAATATGCAACATGACAAATTTCAGCATATTCTGTTCCTTTCAATGTTGTAATAAAAAGTTCACCAACTATATAAAGATTCTACTTTATTTTTTACTTAAATATCGTTTGAACACAGATTATAAGGTTTTTTTATGTTAGTTACATATGCTCTCTGTAGAAATCAGAGAAAGAAAAAAGATAAATACCAAAAAGATGAAAGAGTTAAAGAGTACAATAGTTATGAAAAAGGATAATCTCGAACTAGAGTATTAGTTTTTAGTCAAGAATGTTGGATCATGAATTTGAAATGGTTCATGCCTGTCTTCAACACTTTTATATTGGGTTTTAATAGTTATGACAGATGTTGGGTGAGTCACAGTCTCTAGGTACTGAATTCCTCTAATTCTGAATCTGAGGACATTAGGACATGGTTCAACAGGCTACAGTGTAAAATTGTCAGATAGAAACCTAGGTGTTGTAATGTATAAAAAGTGTGATGTAGGCGCCTATACAGAAATAGTCTAAGAGAAAAATTAGGGATGCCTTCTCCATAGTCAGGCAAGCTCTTCTGCTATCTGCTCTAAAACTTCTTGAGAACATATACTATAATCTTGTTCCATATTTTGCCAAAGAAGTATTTCGTGTATTGAAGTGTGAGTATAGCATGGAATAACAAAACTCCCTCTAATCAAAGAGTTTTACAATAGACATTTCAAGCAAAGCATTTAAACATTTTGTCTCGGGGTCATAAGATGACTAGAGCAAACTTCCTAATATAAGCAAAAACTGAGGATTGTATGAGAACTATTACAATTGACAGGGAAAAAGTTACATTTTCCTCTTTGGCCGAGACTCAGAATATGTAGCAAGATAAAAGGCAGTGGATGATTGTGCTCATGATATAACTAGCCGTGCCCTCGTTGTTGAGATCAAATGATCACTTGCATAATAAGTTATATCCTCATTTATCAAGAAATGCAAGTGAAAATTTAATTACAAGTTAGGTGGGAGTAAAATGAAGGTAATAACTTCAAACTGGAAAAGTGTCATTAAGCCACAACTAGGTCTTTTGAAAAACTTTCACAAATGAAGAATATCAACCTACACTTGCACTTATGCTCTCACTACATGTTATCACATCACATAATGTCTTTTTTTTATTACATCACAAAATCATGTAAAACCACAAGAGATTTGACCATCTATATTAGTTGGTATCCTTTTAAAATCACTGATGTGATGCATAATGGTATTAGTTTGAAAGAAAATTTCTTAAAATGAGTATTACATGAAAAAAATGATATCTAGAACCTCCCCGGGGATGAATAAGTTCAGCCCTTATTATGTCTTCAACATCCAACCATCTGCTGCTCTTAATTTAGCTAATTTTACCTTTTGGTTTATATCATTTTCCCTAATCTCTTTCTATTGATCCAGACAATTGTACATGCATCTCTGCCAGTCACCATTTTGGACAGAAAAACTAGTAATAAAGTTCTGTTCTTTTCAGAGTAGCATACGTTTAGCAACATGTCCACGTTGATTCGTGCTTGAGTCTATTATTCCATTGATAGTCTTCAACAAATGAAAAATTACTCACCAATTCAAAAAACGTAAGCAGTGAAATTTATCAGGAAGGCATCTACCAGCAGATTGTAGAAGATGACCTTATAATGTCTATTCACAAGAACAGTATAGATATTAGACACACAAAGGAATGTAAAAGCAGTAATAAATGTCAGACAAAGTCAGTAAAACATTCATTCTGGTTAGTATTTACAAAAAAACATTGATTTTGAACTCATAAACATGAAATATTAACAAAAATTAGGATATAATAAAATATATCTCTATTATTCTACCACAAAGTTCAACATCCTTCCTGTTATGATCAGAGCCTTTTTAATGTTATGTTTATAAACAAGGAAGGGTCTCTTCCCTACAAACTGTGCTGCAGGAGATGTCAAATCCCTTCCTATATATATATATATCTGTGCCAGCAATAACTCTCTAAATCTTCGACTATGTAAAGATGGACAAGAGAAGAGCAGTGGAAAAATAATTCAATAAATCCTACAGCTTCATAAGTTTACAGGAGTTAAAAAGAAAAACATTACATTGATGAAGCATCAGCAAAGACTTCGTTGAGCATGTCATCCTCACAGCCTGATGTAGCAAAGAGCTCTGCATCCTTTTCTTCCTCATTAGAGAAATCCCGTCTTTCAAGCTTGGCATGAGCTGCAACAAATATCATCTTCTGAGCCCTTTCAAGGCCCACACGTGAGTGTCTATGCACACAAACCCACTTCGTAAAGGACCAATTACATTTAAACCCAGATGAGGTTGCATGTAGGAAAATTAACCTCACTGCAACTTTCCCTAACGATTTGTACTCACTAAGGCAAGTTTCCCAGACAAGCCTACTGCTCTGGGGATTTGCAATTTTCATCTTTCCGGTTATAGGATCTCTCTGCTTAACCTGGACAGCCTGAGCATAGAGTGGGTCCAGCCCTTCTGATCTCCATTTCATGAGCTCCATCAATGCGAGATGAGCTTCTTCCCTTGAAACAAGCCGGGTTATGAGCTTATCCACATCCTTTTCCTGCTCTTGTGTCAAGCATTTGAACGGGGGAAGGTATTTTCCGCTATTGTCCCTCACCAAGTAAAGAGGGTCAAGAATAAAAGCAGCCGACCATGCTGGATGATAGTTTTTTCTAAATCTTTTTTCAACTATTTTCTCAACAGGTCCTTCGCAGATACCAAATTTGGCACACCAATTCTTGACTTTTGATTTCAACTCCTCCCAAAGAGGGAGGCATTGTCCAATTAACGGTCTCTCAGCCTCAATCTCTTGAGTCATCCCTTTGATGAGCTTCACAAGGGAATAAACAGCTTCCAGTTCATTCCAAAACACCTCACTTTGAATCATTGCAACAACTTCCCTAGCAACTGGATCCTCCATGCAACTTAACTTAAACGACTCATCCAACACAACCATTTGAAGCACACGGGCAGAACTTAATATATCCTCCAACATTGCAAAAACAGGTACAAAGTTGTTTTCACAATCACATTTGTTTGAAGGAACTCGAATCAAACCAACATACTCAAGCTCCAACATCTTGTACTTCCGTAAACTATTCCTAATCTGCGATTTATTATTTACAAAATTCGCAATCCTCAAGCAATTCTCAGTAACAGTCCTAAACACCGGAAGGTCTTTGCTAAAATCTTTAATCAAACTAACAAACCCCTGAAGCTGGCATGAGAGATTAACCATCCACTGATTCTGAATCTCTAAATTCCTCAATGCCTTAGCCTTATACTTATCAGCAACTATCCCTACACATCTCTGAACACCACTCCCACATATTCCAGTCACCGTCTCCCATAAAATCTCTTCTGCATACTTAGACGAAACTAATCCTCCAGTAATGACAGCCTTTTGGTACACACTAGTCCCATTAGGTAAATTAACAGTAAACTTAACTAAATTATCTTCACCTCCACAACTCTTAATCTTCCACCCATCAGAAGCAAGTTGAAAAAACATAGCCTCCCTAATTCGAGCTTCTGACTCAGTTTTAGCCTCAACAAACTTGCTATCAAGTCGAGCTTCCAAAACCTCCCTACGGGACACGAATGGCAAACCCACTTGATTGAGGAAAGCCTTGAACTTAGGATGGTCGAGACTCGAAAATGAAACTGACCCACACGAATCATAAAACCAATCAGCTAATAATTCAACAGCTGAATCAATCTGGTCCTTGCTTAGGACAGGACCAGGCCTAGTTTTAGGACTCTTTAGCTTCTTGACACTATCTTCCAACATTGCTAACGCTCCCAAGTCTTCTTTTCCACCAGATAGAACCAAATGTTGCTGAGTCTGCCCCGCATTACTCGGAGAATAACTCAGTTCATTACAACCACGAGTTGACTCAACTATCGCTAGTGAATTGCTGTTGCTAAGTTGGTGATAATGAGAAGAGTTACCTGTTTCTGATTGGTTCTTACTTCGCTTTCTGTTAATGTTGTTACTATTATTGTTCATAGAATTGTTATTAACATGAACAACAGAAGGCGAAGCCAAGGAAGATAACGGTAACGGAGAGAGAGAATGGTTGGTTCTCAAAACGGCACTGAAATTGGGGCAGGTGCCGCGTTTAAGGTGTTCGGAGGCCGTCCTTGAAGGGTTAGACGCAGAGAAAACGGCGTCGCATAACGAACACTTGAGTTTGACAGCTTTAGAGATATTTGTGTCCGGGTTCTTAATAAGGATGGGCTCTAGGTGAGCCCAGTACCACGCTCCTTTCCCTTTTATAGCCTTGGTTCGGACCATCATCAGACCTTCGAATCGCTTGTTCACGGCCTTCGCTGCAACGTCGTCGTTTGTCGAAGATGACGGGTCAGCTGGCGGCAGTAGCGGTGGTGGCGGTTGTGGAGGTGGTGGCGCTGGTGAGCTTGTTGAAGCCATAATTTTTTTAAAAAAATATTAAAAAAAAAAAAAAAAACAAGAAAAAAACAAAAACTAGGCAGCTTTTGGATGTGATTTACTAATCACTTTGAAGGGGTGTGAAAGTGAAAGTGGTTTTTGCTCTTCATAAGTGTGATCAACCAAACAAAAAAAAACTGAAAGTGAATTGAATTGAGAGTTTTTGCAGAGGAAATGCGTGAGTGTGAGAGGTGTTTGTGGAATTGTTTTAGCTTAAGTTGACGTTAAAGACTTGAAGGAGAGAGAGAGAGAGAACAAAGGTGCTATGTTTTGTTTGATTATACTCGTGGCTAATTATTATATAATAAGATCAAAAAGCTGAATATATTTTTCTCTTTTCTACTGTTAATTTATTATACAGTAATAATTAATAATAATAATAATAATATTTATAGGTTATTTCATGAACATTTTTAGCTATTATTTATATTTTCCATATTATAACAAAAACAGCAATTCAGAATCTTAATTTTTAACTCATTGACAACTTGAATGTTTCTTTTTATGAATCCGTTTTCTGTATTTCAAATTATTAATAATGATTAGAAATACGAAAATTAAAAACATATTTGTCTGAAAAAAAAAAATTTAAAATATGGCTTATACCAGAGAGACAATTAAGATAATCGAAGTATATTCAAGAGATATATTTGAGAGGGTAAGAGACACATCTAAGAGAAATTCAATTTAATAGTATTAGATTGTATTGAGTTTTTTTTTTTTTTTTTTTTTGTTGACCGAAGGTGTCTGGACGAGCTTACGAGTACTTGAACTAATCTTCTGGAGCCCTGAAGTTAACAACCGAGTAAATCCCCTCAGTAGCCACCTTTATTAGCGTTTATGAAGACTCGAACTCGGACACTCAAATTGGATCTCTTTACTCTTTTACTACCTGATCATCTAATGGTGGTTAGATTGTATTAAGTTGTTCTATTTGTAATTTTGTAATAAAAATATTGATTTAAAATTAAATATCGATTTTATGAGAGAAGAGGAGTAAGATAAAAAGAAAAGGAGAAAAAATAAGTTTATAAATGAATATAAGAAACTAATTGAAAGTATTAAAAAAAATAATAATAATAATAATAAAAATAAATGATGGTTAATTAATGACAAGATTTATGCAATTATGATATAGGAGGGTTGCTTATATTGGGAGTAAACGGGAGAACAAGTGAAGAGGGATGGCGTGATTATTGCATAGAATATTGAAAATGGAAGCTTAACCCATGACTTGATTTGGGTATAATTCTTATTTCAAAATAACTATTTGTTATAATGTTTAATGATGATTACACTTAAAAATGGTGTAGAGAGAAATGATGGAGAGAATTAAAAAGCATAATTGGATGTAACTAAAAGTAATTAAAATAAGTGGAACTAGGCCTTAACTATTTGATGGTGATGCCTAAATCATACTATATGGTTTGGTGAAGTGGTTACAACATAATAATACTATTATATCACCCTTCTCCAATCTCCCCCTCTTTTTCTCTAACAATCTCTAAATCCACATAAATTATATTTATTTTTTTTTATTATTTTTTTTTTTTATCAAAGGTATCCGAACAAGTTTATGTGTCTCTTTTTCTCTAACAATAATTCACTTCACTAATCCTTAAGGACCTTAAAATCACAGGCTGGATAAGAGCTCCAATGACTATCCCTATTAACAATTGAGGGTCACGTATATATATTCGGGGGTCCCGTCGACATAGGCAATTTTGACCTTTTCCATTAAGAGTAATTGCAAGATTTCTCTAAGTTATTAATTCATTATTAGGCTTGGACTTGAGCTTAGAAATAGAAGTTTTTGTAATATTATATTTTAGTCTTTTAAACCTAATATATAAACATACATTTTCTCTTGTGTGAGTAATAGAAAATCATAAGATAAATTACATTCATTGTAAACAAGAGAGGTGGGACAATATTGCAATAATATTGACTCTACTGGACAGAACCTGTTAATTTAGTGAATCAGGGTAAATCACAAGTATTTTTTTTTCTCTTAACTATCTGTGGTTTACTATTTTTTGTTTCATATTACTCTCTATTCTTTCAAGAGAATATACCCAAGAGTTTTTATTGAATTACTCGACCAACTTGAAATACTTAATTATATTTGATCTTCTTTTACTGTGAAGCGAATTATTGAGCAAACAGTTTTGTTGTTTTTGAATGAAAATTTAAAGGAGAAAGATGATTGCCAGTATCTATAAACAGTTGAAAAAAATCTAAATAAACAAAACAAATATTATAATAATATATAAAATAAAAATAAATAATGGTAATGATGAATTACCAGAATAATGGAAACAAGAATCCATGAACTTTTTAATAAAACCTGAAAATTGATACAAAAATACAAAGTACAGGCAGGTATATGTGATTGTGGGGTGTGATCAAAAGTCAAAAAAGTGATTTTGTAACGATGACAAGTGATTGGTATTTTCACCTAAAGCTAACCAAATTGGTGCTGTGTTGTCTTCCTGTCTGACCCCTCAACTTTCATAAATTTACACTTTAATGCCCTTCATTTCACTTTCATTATGAGTGAGAAAATTTTCTCTAATCATTTTAAAGTTTGAAGGGTTGAGTCCATGGAGGACCCATTCCACTTTTATCTTCTCATTATAATGCCAAAGATTCCCAACATTCAAATTCTAGGCATTTCTATTCATTTACCTCCTCTCTTTTTCTCTAAAATTGACTGTTGTAAATGTATTTGTCGGTCTTTTCACAAATCAAGATTACTTGATTACGTTAAGAGAGAAATTTGTGTTTGAAATTTAATAAAGTGAAGTTGAAGAAAGAAATTTAAGTAGACGTGTTGTTTTTATGTCGTGGTGTTTAGGACACTTTACATGCGTTTCAATTAATTTCTTAGGATCCTGAAACTATCAATTGAGTGAAAACTTTAGTGACTATCCTATTAGTATTAGCATCTAAGGAGAGACTCGAACTCAAGAGGGGTTAATTTCATTTACCTCAATATTTAAAAAAAAAAAAACTTTTTATCAAGGGTTTTTCTGTTTTTGATATTTTATAAAAGGTTTTGTGATATTCTTAAGGGTAAGGGTGGAATTAGAATTTAATTTTTAGGAGGGCCGGCAACAATTTGAAGTATGAATTAAAAAACAAAAAATTATGAATAAATCTCATTAAAAAAAAGAAAATATTTAATATTACGAGTTTTGTCAATGAAGACAACACCCTTATAATAAATTAAATTTATAATAATCTTGTTGAAAAGAGAATAGGGTATGAAAACAAAAGAAAAATAAAATGGTATAAAATGCTAGCAAAAACGTGTTGAAAAAAAAAAAAAAAAAAAAAAGAACTAATGTTTTCTTTTTGATGACTAGGGGTGTTCGGATCAGCTTATATACATATCAACTAATTCTCTAAGATCTTGGAAATACAAGTCGTGTAAGAGCTCTAGTGACTATCTTTATTAGTAATCGAGGAGAGACTCGAACTTAAGATCTAATGAGTAATACATCAAAGACTCCTATTAAACCACAAATGACCTAACATTATTTGTTAGAGTTCAGATTTTTTTTTTTTACAACAAAAAAAATCTAATGATATTATATAGTAAATTATAATTTTAAATAGAATTATAAAATTATAACATGTTTAATTATTTTTTCTTGGAAGTTTCTTCCATGCTCGACACTTACAAAATTTTATAATTCCAGAAAAATATATAATAATTTTTTAAAAATCACTAGACTCGATAGGGAATAAAATTACCCATAAGTTAACTACTTATAGATAATCGAGTGATTCGATAAAGACTTTTGAGTATATTATTTAAGAAGTCATGAGTTCGAATCTTTTTTTTATTATTAATAAAGGGTATTATTGGAGTTCTTACTTGACCGATAATTTCAGAATCTTAAAGGATTAATTAGATGTGTATAAACTGATTTGAACACTCAAAATATTAAAAAAAAATAAAAAAAAAATATCACCCTTAGGTTTAGAAATGAGAAAAGATATTTTAGGTTTAGAAATGAGAAAATGGTTTCGTTATACGGCGTAAAAAGAATAGTATATACATTTTAGGTGGCGACAAAAAACTCAAAAGTTTCGGCGACCGCGAACATCACATCCAACAACCAGGATCATAATGAACACCATCGCATTCATTTCTGTGTGAAGAATTGCGTTAAGCCGTCAGTATTAATATATAAATATAGAGAATATATAAAAATCTATGAACAAGTGTCCATAAATAATACTATGAAAGTGAAATCGGATTACTGTTCTTCATTCAATAGCTGTAGAGTATAAATAAAGATATTAATTAATTAAATATTTTTTGTTTGTCGTTGTTCCAGAATTTGAAGCAGATTATCCCCTTGTCCTGATGCTTTTCAAAAGAATATTTTTTGAAGCCTGGGTTTACGGTTCTCTTTTCTTCGTCTGACTTCACGTTGCTTTTTCCGGGTACAAAAGAGAGAAAGAAGAAGAATAAATAATTTATTTTTTTATATTAATAGTAGAATTACATTCGAACATATATATATATATATATATATATATATAAGCTTAATATTTATATTATAAAGATTGAAAAAAAAAAAAAAAGGTGGGGAAAATACCAGCTGGGCAGCTCTTTTCATTGTTCCAATAAGGAAATAGTGTGGGGGCGAATAAAAATTTACATCATTATTAATCATTATAAATTGAGACAAAAAGAATCATTATATTAAATGGATTAGCACACGTGCTTTGATTATAAGCTCTATACTATTGAATTTTTTTTTTTTTATTTCTTTTGGGAGTGCAGGTATAGTGGAATCCAACAACTCTAACTAGATTCAAATTTATAATTTTTAATATAATTAAAATATTTTGATTATGTTTCACTCTACCTTATAACTATTAATTAATTAACTAATTAACAAATCTTTATAATGTGAAAAATCAAATGCTAACTTATCATATGGTCAAAATCAAATCTTCTTGTATATACGGAGAGAGATTGGAGATGGCTTTTTCGTAGACCCAACATTTTAAGCTATTAACCATCATTGGATGGTTTGATGACAAAATAGGGAAAATAGTTTTATGAGCTCCTGAGTTCAAGTCTCGTCACTAGGGTTTTTATTCGACATACAATTTCAATATTTGGGGAATGAATCAAGGTATGTACAAGTTGGCTCGGACATCCTTGACGATAAAAAAAAAAAAAATTAAGTTATTGGGTTTTTTGTTTGTGGTTTTTTCGCCAACCTCGGGTCAACTCAAGGATATAACTCGATCCAAAATGAGCTCGGCAACTATGATTGATCGACCCAAAATAAGCTTGTCGAGCCATAGCTCGACCCAACATAAGCTAGTCGTGAATAATTCAAGGAATCATTCAATCCATCCCCATATTGTTTCAGATTCTAGATATTGCGGGGAAGACTGGATCAACGGTGATCATTGTGCAATCACAGCGCCCAATTGCTTGGATATCAGAATTATGATTCGAATCAGTTGTAATTCCCTGAATTTCGTTTCTTCTTTTGTACAAATCTTGTATATAAACCCCCCTCAGACAATAAGGAGGGGGTTACAAATTTCAGATAAAAATCGCTTTGTAAGCTGTCACAGCAAATATAAAGACACAGTGGACGTAGACTGTTAACCTGACCGAACCACTTTAAAAATCTCTTTGTTCTTAGTTCATTTCATTCAAATTCATCGCTAATTTTCATTAATCACGCAAACATCGGTTCCGATTCCAACAAAGTCGATCGGATCACGCTGGCTGGTACAGAATTTTGTATCAACAAGGCTCACCGTGGTTACTTTAAACATTAGATTAAGTTTATGTAATACAATTTGATTAAATAGAATTGAAGAAATTGTGTTTCATAATTCATATATGTTAAAAATTGCTTTCACAATCAAGAAGAAAGCACATTTTTCTTATGTGAGGAAAGTTATAAAATTTAGTAGCGGATATTAAAGGAACCCGGCACTAAAGGCTGCAAAATGGGGTTGGGGTCCACGTGAGAATCATTTTGATTGAATTGCAAAAGTCTTGAGATTCGATGGGCCTATTTGAAAACCAAAAAAAAAAATGTGGAAAAAAAAGCCCATATGAACCCAATTCCCATTATCCTTCCTTTGTCTTAAACCCACTAAAATCATATTTAATATTATTCAACTAATATGATTCGGGTTTTTATGTTTAAAGAGTGCTGAGAATCGTTATATGATTGCCATTTAGGATGTCGTTAATTGGTTTCCATGTTTGTTGCTTATTGGTGTTGATAAAATAGGGATGATTCACATGCATTCAATTAATATATGCAGTATAGATCTTTCACATTCCTCTTTTAAAATGCAGGTGATGGAAGATCAAATTGAAATTGTCAGTTTGTAATTTAGCAGGAATTCAACATTATATACTTTTATTTTAATTATGTTATTGATAACAGAGGGAAAAAGGAAAAACTATATACATAGCGTTTTTCTAATTATTTTGATGTCTTATCTGTAGTTCAACCTCTTTAACAGCAACTAAAAACTCATATCGAGTTAAATCAGAGATAATATCCATGGTTGAACTCATTAAATATAAGATATATGGTTCAATGTTTATTACCGTGTGTTGTTGTTCTTGATACTTCTGTCATTGCGAATAAAATTTTTTAAAGTAGAACAAAATTAGTATTGTTTAATATTTCAAATTGTATTTTGTTATGTTTATATAGGAACAACAAAATGCGAAAAGGCAGAATAGCAAGAGATTGTTTCTCATAAATAGTTACATTTATTGAACATATTTAGTGCATAGTTTCCGCTAAATTGTTGGGATAATTGAAGGGATGATAAATATTATCATGTTCAGATTAAATGTACATATGTAGAATATCAATAGTTAAGAGATTGTGATAAATAGTTAGATTTAGTGAGTATATTTAAAATATTATTTTGAGAAATTATTACTGGTAATTGAAACCATGAAGTCAAAAATTATCTGAATTTGCAGTTTAAATATAAATAGGTCGAATTTGAACAGTTATTTTTTGCTAATTAGACATAATTGTTGAAGGATGTTATTATGATGGTTGATATAATGAGCACTAGAAATGAAAAGGTGGAAAAAACGTTTGGGTTTCCAGTAATTTTGAATCATACTTTTTTTTTTTAATATGAAAGTTAAAAATAAAAAAAATTATTTTTTTATTTTATTTAAGTTTCTTTAAGTCATATAACTATACAATTTAAAAAATTATTGGAAACATTAATCAGTTGTGTTTGGGTATTCATTTTTGTTAATATAACATTTAATAATTATTATGCATTAACTGTAGAATAAACAATATTTATATTAGCTTTTGGTATCATCATTCAATGGAAACAATATACTGTGAATCTTTTATCGATTTTATTGATAATAGAATTGTTTTATATATAGTTTTATTTTTTTCCTTGAGGAATACCAAGTTCCTTTTCTTTAGCAATAATCAGGGATTCATATTTCCGTAAATCAAATATTACATGCATGATTGAGCCTGTTATTTCTAACAAAGCATTCATTGTATCTATGTTCATCACTTTGGCAGTGTTGAGTTTGTCCAGCATGACTTTAAGGTTTTATAGAATACCTTCCAGTTCAGGTGAACCATCTGACGTTGCTGCTTGACCTGCTAAAAATAAAAAAATGGACATATAAAAGTAGATATGTAGAAGGAATATAAGAGTAATCAGTTGATGTTATTTATCGCACGCTTCTAGTTGTTTGGATTTTGGATTGACAATAGTTGATCTTTTGTCTTCCATTTGTTAATGGTATCTGTGTGAAATGAAAGAAATTTTTGAAGGTGTATAGATTGTTGAATTCTTTATTCTTATATAACTTTAGATGTCATTAAGTAATATTATATGATAATTAATTATTACAACAACTGTTCGTGTTCTTATCAGTGTAATTGGATTATTGCTAATTAATATGACTTTTAATATTTTTTAGTAAGTGTTTGCATGTTATTGGTTATGGTTATTTTGATTTAAATGTTTTATTGCTATTGGATGAGTTTAAAATTTTCAGATTTATATTAAATGCTAAATGATAATACGTTCTATAAATTATAAAACATTTTTCGTTATTATGTTTAACTATATTTGATAAATTTAGGTTGATTCTTTGTTTTTGTATAATTGAATGATTAACAATAAATTGTTGGATCTTCCATTTAAACAATACATTTATAAGTAACTAAAGTGGAAAATAATAGTCGGGTGAAAAGTTTGATAAAACACTTTATCACAATTTGCTTTTGAGTATGCCAAATAGACCTGGCAAATGGATGGGTTGGACGGGTATGATCCGGATAGCAATGGGTCACGGGTCAATAGGTGAAAAATTCTTACGAGTCAATATTTTCATAATTTATACCCGTCTGTTCGGGTACGGGTCACCCGTGCAAATGGAAGCAGCCTTTTACATTTTCCATATTTTCACCTACGCCTGCAACTTTCAGCTTTACAGCCACACAACTTGCATGAACTATGAAACAATTCAATGTTTTCACCTACGCCTTAATTAATACTCACCATTAGCAACACAATTAGATACTTAGATCAAAACATACTCCATCCAGATCTTGCCACGTCATATAATATCACATTAATTTACCATATTCTGACGTGGCGACATATCTGTCCAAGTTGACACGCTGTTGACTGCCACCTGCCTTGCCCTTGCGTTTGGCCTACGAAAATAGTTGAAAGTGAAACCTGCCAAATCCACCTTCTTCTCCAAACTAGAATTCTATTTTATATAAATTTATAATAGAAAATGTAATTTATGAAATGATATAATTTATTGACTTAAAAGTTCTTTTACTAAAATTAAAAACAATTATTTCTACCTCTTTTTTATATTAGAATTGTTTAACCCATGCTATTTATTTTAAAGCAATATTATATGTGATGCAAATCGAAATATATAAACATAATATATACAATATTATGGTTTATAAAGTTTAATACTATCTTTAAATTACAGTAGCAGCTATTATCTGATTGAAAAATAAATAAATAATTTATATCAATGTGAAAATATTTTTTTTTGGGGATTCCAAACATTGTAATATAACGTTGCACTTAACTTTAAATTTGTAACATAAAACAATTTAGTGTGTAAAACTTAAAATTTCAACATAATAAATTAAATATTATGATAGTAAAAAATAAAAATTATAATTTTTATAAAGTATTAAAAGTTATCCATGTTGGTCAAATTCTTTATCTAACCAATTTGTTTTTTAAAGGTTGACCATATTTTTATGAAATATTAAACTAAACCAGTCTTTATAAATTTTTTTATTGAATTACTAAGAAAATATCAATTTGGCTTATTTATATTTTTACTGATGCTAATTGCTGCCCTGCTGCTACCGTGCTGCTGTGAGAGGAGATTTGCTGCTGCAGTGCTGGTGCTACCATGAGAGGAGATCTGTTGCTGCCGTGAGAGGAGATCTGCTGCTGCCGTGAGAGAATGGGCTGCCGTGACCTGCTGCTGCTGCCGTGAGAGAATTCAGAGAATGAGGGAGAGTGGAGCTGCTGTGAGAGTGAGAGAGTGAGGGAGTGGAGCTGCTGTGAGAGGACTAAGGAGTGGTCGTGGAGCTACTGTGGCCTGTGAGAGAAGAGAATGAGCTACTACGTTTTTTAACTTTTTTGTTTTTTTCACTGATAAGTTTTGGTTTAGATTAGGGTTTGACGTTTGAGAGTGAGACTTTGAGACTGAGAATGAGAATTTTTTTTTTTTTTTTAAATTTCAAATTTACGAGTACGCGGGTACCCACGGGTAGTACCCGATCCATCCGCAAAAATCACGAGTGAGCCGGGTACGAGTCAGATTCTCACGGGTCGCAGTATGTGTTACCCGTACTCGCCCATTGGGTACGGGTATCCATTGACCCGCGGGTACACCCACCCGTTTGCCAGGTCTAATGCCGAACAATAGTTTATATAATGGTTTTGGAAAACTAAATTTTGTAACAAAGCAGTTTTTTAAGACAAAATCTATTATATAGGCATGTGATCTATTTATCATATAGGCATGTGATATTATCAATATCTAGATAATATCATGATATATTATGATTTATTGGTTCAAAATATATAATATTTATTATATGATGTTAATTATCGATTTAAAAGTATTTGTATTAGTATATGTTGTTATTATAATCATAAAAAGCAATATAATGCGAAATTGCGAAATATCTATATCTTTTATTCATAATAATAATGTGTACATAGATCATGTCTGATTATTCCATCATGGATATCAAGTGCTATTTCTTTCGCAATTATCAGAGATCGGCATTGATTTAGATCCGAGATTATATCCATGATTGAGATTGTTATTTCTAATAAGCCATTCATCATTTCTCTGCTCCTCTCTCTAGCAGCAGACAGTTTCTCTAGGTTGGCTTTTATGTTTTGCAAGATATCTTTTAGTTCGAGAGGCTTATCTGACATTGTTGTTTCAACGGTATGAATGGAAAACAAACTTGTAAGTGTAGATGTATCGGAGAAATATTAAAGAAATTGTTGGGGAAATATAAGAGATATTTTTCAATGCTATTTACTACTTGCTCTTGCTTTTTTGGCTTCTGGATTGACAATTGTTGGTTTCCTGTCTGCCATTCATTAACGATATGCAAATGAATTGAAAATAGAGATTTGAGGATGCTTGAGTTGTTGAACTGGTTATGTTTACATACATATAAATACTAGTGAATGGCGTTTTACAAAGAAAGAACATAAACGGACATAATGTGAACAGGCAACTGTTCATTAAATAATATTATATGTTAAGTTATGTTTAAAGCAACTGTTCATTCTCTGTACACTGTATTTGGAATCGTGTTTTGTTGGTTTTTCGGTTTCTGGGTTGACAATGGTTCGTCTTCTGTCTGGTATTTGTCAATAATATGTTAGTGATATGATATAATTAAAGCAACTGTTCGTATTTTGTTAAATGTAATTGGAATATTTAATATTTCAACTTTTGAATTATCAATAATATAGTTTCACCAAAGTCAACAATACATTTTATCAATCAGATTATATTTATGTTTATCTTTGCAAGAAAATATGTAATATATGTGTTGAATATATGCGAATCATCATGACTTAATCAAATTAAGATGGGCATGTGAAAGATATTAACAATCAATATTGTTTGTCCAATTGTTATTTTTTTCCATTTTAGTTATTCAATTTATTTGCAATTTTATCAACTAATAACCGTAGATTTAATATGAATGTGGTATGATTATTAATATTAGTAATAATTAATTGAATGTGAAAGGGTACAAATATATTAATGTTAATAAATAATAATAATTGATGAATTTAATTTGATTCATTGTTTTTGTTTAATTGAATGTAAAGGGGTAAAGATATATTAATATTAATAATAATTAATGGGTATAAAAATATTAATATTAATTGATAATAATAATTAATATGCATGAATAAACGTTGAATATTAATGGATTAATAAGGTGTATTATTGAATTTTATGAATGTGAAAAGATATGTTGTATCAGTTAAAAAATTCATTACTTTGAATCCTATATAAATGTCAATATATTAATAGTTTGTCACATGATTTATCTGAAGAAAGAGAGGTAGTCAATTTTTATTTGTTATTTGAAAAAGTTTTCTTTTTCTATCTATATATCTACCCTTTCGTGTTCTGTACCCCTCCACATTCAATTAAACATAAAAACTAAAAACTAACGTATAATCATAAAACATTTATTATGAATTTGAAGAGTTTCTCTTAATCTAAAAATAATAAAACATTTCCATGAAACATTGAATTTATCTGTTATTGTGAAGAGTTTCTCTTGATCTAATAATAATAAAACATTTAACATCCACAAAACATTAAATGTATCTATTATTAATAATACAAAATAACCTAAACCAATAACATGCATACACTTACAATAATTATAGTCTAAACCAATAACATGCTAACACTTGTAGTAATTATATAGTCCTACATGGTGCTCAAATAGTAAATGCTTTAGGATTATATAGATCTTAAATTGAAAAAGGAATGTGAAAGATATGTATTGAATATATTAATTGAATGCATGCGAATAATTTCTATTGTAGAATCTCTTAATATTCATGGAAATCAATAACACACACGTGAATCATTAATAATTTATCAAATTAAAAAAGGAATGTGAAAGATCTCAAATTAAAAAAAAAAAAAATGAAAGATTTGTATTGAATACATAAATTGAATGCATGTGAATAATCCCTATTATAGCACGCCCAATAAACAGCAAACATGTGGACCAATTAACGATATCCTACATGGCGATTATATATCAATCCTATGTGACGTCAGAAGAAGCAGTTTGCTTCAGCATTATATAGATAATGTGAATAATCTATATTATAGCAAGCCCAATAAACAGCAAACATGCGGACCATTTAACGACATCCTACATGACGATCATATATCAATCCTACGTGGCATCAGAAGAAGCAGTCTGCTTCAGCATTATATAGATATATAAACTCTTGTGTGTTTGACCTTTTTTGTATTGAGCATCCACTTGTTTCTAAAATGTAACCCTAACCCCTATTTTTGACGAACTGTTAGGTTATTATGTTTAAGTTTGTAAGAAAATGACGTTTTAACTATTCATCAAAATTCAATAAATCTAACACCAACATTTGTCAACAATGTTGAGGGGTTCATATATTTCTTGGAGGTTAAATTGATGAGATTTCCGAAATCAATGGGTGCTCACTACAAAAAAAAAAGCCTAACACACAAGGATTAGGGTTGCATTTCTGAAACTAGTAGGATCTTGTCACAAGACAACCAAAACACATAAGGGTTGGGCTTTACACACACACACACACATATATATATATATATTACTAATTATGTTTAAATATAATGTTTATAAATAATATTAATATTTCATTATATTAACATTACGTAACTAATTTCTTATGAGTTTGTTACTAAAATTAGATTTATGTTCATCAACATCAAAAGCTGCACATTACAACATTTTTGATGATTTAGATCAGGTATGTTTAGTTATAATATTTGATTATGACAGAAACATAATGATTATAATAAATTAAAATTAGTATATATTTTTTTATTTTACATTTTATAAGAAATAATGTATTAATGATTCTCGAGGAGGAGGTATCAAGAAGATGCAACGAAATATACGATGTTGTGGCATATTATAAATTATTTTACAATTTAGTCTTTTTTTAAATTATTACTTCGGCTATCACTTGTTTAAAGTTTTACTTTTTAATATTCTTACAATATGTTGTGATTTTTTTTTTTTTTAAATATCAATACTATGTAGTTCTAATTTATTTAATTATAATGCCTTTTATTTTTAATGTAATTATTTATTATTTTGTAATTAAATAAATTAAGAAATGTAGTGGATTTAGGAAACGCTCGCTTTATGTGGGGAGTTCTCCGTCCCCGTCTCACTTAAATAATTTGGAGGATGATGTGTGAAATGGGAACCAAATATGGAATGATTGATAATGAAGAAGACCTTACTCAAAGGGCTTTATTGTCATTTTTGATAGAATTTGAGGTGGGTCTGACTCTTTATCCAAGGAGGCCTTATACGTTCCTTGAGGTAGGTTTGACTTCTTACCCAAAGAGGCCTTGGGCGTTACATTCAAGCGGTGTAATAAGGCCAAGCGATTTGAGGTGGGATTGACTCCTCATCTAATAAAGCGTTGTTGAATGAAATAATTATCCTCTTTTATAAATCAGTAGGTTGGAATGTATATAATCGGTGTGAGATTGCAACAATTCTTATATTTAATTAGGCTGTTTCATTTTGTAAAACCCTTTTTTATTAAAGAAAAAGCATTTCTCAAAAAAATATCATGAAATTTTATTTATATCCCGTTATTTCAAATCTCAAACATACACGCACACCACAAATATAAATTTTTGCATATTCTTTCACATAAAGAGAGGTACTTTCGTCCTAGAGGATCATGCGATCATTCAAATGGTACTATAAACGTGAACTTTTCGTTAATTTATGGTAAGAGATTAATAAAACCAGAGTGGACATTTGCGCTAAATCTTTAAATAAATAATTTACGGAAAAGATACAGTCAGGTTATACATCGAATGATGTGATATAATGATGCACTACTTTAGTGACTTTAGCATTTTTCAATAATTTATAGTAAGACATAAATATGACAGAATATTTAGACATGATTATCAAATCGTGTATCGAAAACCTAATTTTTTTAATCGTGTATCGCGTATCGTATCGTATTGTAAGATACGCCTTTTTCAAAAAATTAATAAAATAATCAAAATTTTCTAAAAATTAATATAATCTCCAAGATTAATTAAAGAATTTGTGGTATTATTGACTTTAAATTACGGTATTACATAATCAAAATTAATCACAAAATTTCAAGATCAATGTCAATATCTATATCTCCACTTATATTATTATTATCATGTAAAATGAGCAATACATATTCCTCTTCACTTTCTTCATGCAAAATAGGTAAATTTGGACAGGTTTTAGTGAATCGGGTTGGGTGACCCGGTTTCGACCCGATTTTTTTTTTTTGACCTTTGGCCCAAATTAATAAAGTCGTGTCGATTTATATCGATATTTTTAAGGATACGAACGGATACGTATCGTATCGTAGGATACATATCAACGTATCGAATGGTTTAGGATACACTCTCTGATACGTATCGTTGGCGACCTGTATCGAATCATATCGTATGATACGTATCGGGTATCGTAGGATACTAACAACCATGTTAATCCAAGTCCACTCATGGTTGTCAAATCGTATATCGTATCGTGTATCGAAAACCTAATTTTTCCAATTATGTATCATATATCGTATCATATCGCAGGATACGTCTTTTTCAAAAAAATTAATAAAATAATACAATTTTTCTAAAAATAAATATCATCCCCATGATTAATTAACAAACTTTGTGGTATTACTGGCTTTAAATTATGGTATTACACAATCAAAATTAATCACAAAATTAAGAATTTATATCATTTCCTCTTAACCATTCATATTATTTTCAAGATTAATGTCAATATCTATAACTCCGTGTTATTATTATCATGCAAAATGGGCAACACATCTTCCTTTTCACATTCTCTATGCAAAATGGGTAAATTTGAGTAGGTTTTAGTGAACCAGGTTGGGTGACCCGGATTCGACTTAAAATTTTTTTTGGACCTTTAGCCCAAATTAATAAAGTCGTATTGATTTGTATCGATATTTTTAAGGATACAAATGGATACGTAACGTATCGTAGGATACATATCAACATATCAAAAGGTTTAGATATACTCTCTAATACGTATCGTTGACGACTCATATCGAATCGTATCATAGGATACGTATCGCGTATCGTAGGATACTAAAAACCATGGGTCCACTACCATATTTGGGATGGGTTTGAAAATTAACACATTGAGTTATAATATATTTCGCAGACCCATAGATTCTAGCATGTCCCGTGAACCCAAATGTTAAGATAAATTAACATTCTTCCCCCCAAAACTAACGGACGTCATGAATGTCAAAGTTTTGTGACACAAATTTCTTTTAAAATTAATTAAATATTTATATTATCTGAATTCAATGAAAAAGAAAGAAAAGAAAAAAGAAGACATTTATTGTCACAAATTAAAATACAATACAAACACATTGTATTCGTGCTCATTTGTCATAACACGATTTAACTTGTTTATCACATGTTTAACTTATTTAACAGTTTATTAGGGAGTGTTTGTCTAAGCTTAATTTTAAAATTCTATAGTATACCCTTATTTAATGCAGTACCATTTTTAGTCATTTTATAATAAAATGTACTTATAAACCACATTTTACCAAACACGTCAACTACTTATCAGTCACTTATAAGTGCTTTAACCAAACACATAATTGCTTAAAATTTCAAATGCTTATATTAGCTTATAAGTACTTGTTGCTTATAAGCTAATTTTCATAAGCTCAGACAAACACCTCCTTAATCACGTCTTAATTGTCATAATAGGACATTCGTGTCATAAACAAATCATCGTGTTATAAATGGTTAATTGTGTTACATACAAATAATCATATCATAAATAATTTACAATTCGCATAATTAATTGTCACTGAATGAGTTGTAAGTTGAGACTCTTCAACCCAAATACAACATGATTAATAATCAGGTTGAATTTGTCAATACCAATAGGACACAATACGATTAAGATCAGCCATATTCCATTTAAATTATGTTGAATTTGTGTCATGTCAAAAATTAGCCCTAACCATACCATCCACTTTTGAGATTGATCAAATGCCAAGAGACATAACAAAGTACATATATTGTCTACTTTTTCCAATATGTATAGTTGAACTTCATACAAACAATGATTAGGAACCCAGCCCGTGTGACAACCCAGCTAGGGGACCGGGTCACGGTTTGACTAGCGTTTTAACCGTCAATCCAATAGGTTTAAAATCTAGCAAACACATACTGATAAATACACATTAGTCCCTTCAAAATTGAAATCTAACAAAAACACCCCTACAAACAGGTGACGATCAACGAGCAATCAAGGTTGGGCGTGTTGGGGTTTTTGGTGGGGAGATGTCAATGAGGCCAATGGAGGGTTCGAGGGTGATTTTAGGCACCAGAATCTGTTGAAATGAGGGAGAAAGTGTCAGAATGTGACAGGGGGTGAGTGGAAGAAGCACAGGGTGTTTGTAATTTTGAGGGCTGGTTTCTACCTTTGTCGGTTAAACTGGTGAAGGCCTCAGATCCCTGTTTAACTAGTTAAATCGACCGGGCTGAGTTCTTAATCAGTGCGTACAAACATCCTTAATCTATAATGCCTAATAAGGAGAATTAAAGCTTATAAACTAACATATATTTTATTTGCTAAGGATATAAGACTTGAAAATACACCAAAACTGATCATTAAAAAATAAAAATAAAATTAATTAAATCACAGATGGTCTAATGTATATTTTTACTAGCACTTTTAATATCAGTTTGTTTTAAAGTTTGGGTTTCTAGTTTAATTTTTATTTAATTATCATAAATCACTCTCATCCATTACAGTTCCGTTTAATGTCACTTTATTGTAAAGTTTGGGTTTACAGTTAATTTTTTAGAGTATTTGGATCTAAATTTGACACTAAACTTCGGGGTCTTAAATTTTTTGATTTCAATGTGTAGGGACATGAGCCCATTGGTAACATATATAAAACCTTCTGTAAGTTAGGGTTTTAGCAGCTTACAGTGAGGTGTCTTCTAGGGTTTTAGAGAAAGTGCTCAAATTAACACAATTCTCTGGACCAAGGGCAACCGAAAAAATGGGTTTCTGGGGTCAGTTCTCTCATAAACTCCCAAGAGCACCTCAATTTCCCTTCCACTTGAATTCTTTTTGATCTTGAATTTGTTTTTGTTAAATGTGTTTGGTTGCCAAGAAACCTTGAGAAAGAAACAAGAAAATAAATGATCATTTTATTAAGAGTATTGAGTTCCGATTTTGTTCCTGAACGATTCGATTTCAAGATTATTTTTGTGTTTTTGTTGATTTCCTTTTATATCAGGAATCGAAGTGAAACCTGGAAAACCTCATCCTTATCATTCTGATAACGTGCAAGGAACGCTGCATGTAACTCAGGCATGTACCTGTTTTAATAGACATTAACCTATATTAAATTTCCATTTCTTGTTAAATTTTGCATTTTCAGCATTTCTTTTTATGATCACTTTGCTGTTAATAATTTATGTTTTGGATATATATTAAACTGGCTCTTTCAAATTATCTGAATGGATATACTCTAGATAAAGTTGGGTGAAATAGTATAGAAGGATATGTGTGTTTAGGATTGAGGCTTAGTGGCTATATGTATTGAGGTCATTGGATGTCATAGATGATTTTGTATGTCTATAGAGATTATTTTTCCAAATTCATAAAACTTTATGAGTATTTTGTTCATGCCATGGAAGATGCATAATTTTTTTTTTTTTTTGCTGATACGTGGCTTGATATTAGTATGGCTTGAAATTTCATCAATACTGTTATACAATTGATTTATTGCATCTGTCTCATTCCGATTTAACTATTTATTTTGTAAAATGTTTAAATTGAATATATTATTTTCATTTTTCTTTCTTGTTGACAATGCTTGACATGCAATCTAAGTAAATAATGTGATTTCGGAACAACTCTGAGCATTTTCTGAAATTAATTTTTTTGACTTGATATCGTTAAAAATTTGAAGCTTGTATGCACCCTAATGGGCCCTGTACTTCCTTTTTTGCATCTGGCTAAAACTTGAAGCAGTCTTACGGCTCTGTTTACTGACGGGAAAATGTAATTAGAGTCTAGAGGAAGCACACTTTTGATACTGACATTGAGCTACATGTTGTAGGTGGTCGTGAATTATAGAGAGGCTCAAATGAGCAATATGTAACTGGTTTTAGACTTACTAGTTTTGATGGTTGATGACTTGTGTTGGTGCATTAGTGTCTATTGAAAGAGTAGTTTTTTTAATTGATTTTTGATAGTTTGTACATCTTTGTTTGTCTATTGATCTTAGTTGATCTGTTGAAAGTTGTGTAATCCTAAGTTTATTATGTTTTATGTGATGATTCAGGCAACTTTAGGCCTTGGTTCGTCAACAGAGAAGACCATACTTCAGTGCTCTGTAGGAGATAAGAATCCAATATTCTTATGTTCTTTATTGCCAAATAAGAATGAATCTTGCTCCTTGAATCTTGAATTCGACGAGGATGATTTGGTAGCCTTCTCAGTAATTGGTCCAAGAAGCATCCATCTTTCTGGCTACTTTGTGGCTGATGATGGAGATCACCTTCGAGATGAATATGATTCGTATCTTTTTTTAATATTCCTTTGCTATTGATATTTTATTTTGTTTAATTGTGTGCCAAAAGTATTATTCAAATATAATGGAGGTCATTTTGTTGTTATATTGAATTTCCTTTACTTAATATGAAGTGATTCTTATGGGGAGGATATCATGGAGACTGATACAGATGAGTCCTCTGAATTTGATACTGGAGATGAGTATGAGGATGACTTCGTTGATGATGATGACTTATTCCCACCTTCACCTGCCCGTAATAGTGGAGGTAATTTGCCATTGAAAATTTTCGCTCTTGAAAATGAAACTTTAAGATTTTCTACAGCCTTCCAAACATGATGAAGTTTCAAATAGTTTTGATATACTAATTTTATCCTATTTATTACCTTTAAATATAGTTACAATTGACCTCCAAATTTAGAACCTTCATGAAAGGATTGTTGAAAAGAAGAAGCTGTACTGAATTTAAGAAGATTTTGTCTCTTCTTGACAGCAAAAGAACAATTTAGTCGACTTGATGAAGTTTCAAATAGTTTTGAAATATAATTTTATTGTATTTATTACCTTTAAATGTAGTTACAACTGACATCCAAATTTAGGCCTTTCATGAAAGGATTGTTGAAAAGAAGAAATTTTACTGAATTTAAGAAGATTTTGTCTTTTCTTGACAGCAAAAAAAAATTTAGGTAAACTTGATAATTTTTTCTTTTACCAAATAGCCTAAAATTGCATTTTGGATGTCTTGAAACTGTTAAATTAGGAACGACCGAAGAAATCTTCGCTGAAAAATGGTTGGTTACTAAACATGCATACTCAGCCATGGTCATTCCAGAAAAATGGTTTACAAACACTTCTACTGGGCTATTGTAGATTAACTGTTAGACATAGAAGCAATTTAGATCTCAATTGGTTTATGTATTGGTGCTTTCTCATTTGTGCAGTATATTTGCTCCATATGTTTATCTTCCAACCCTTCAGTATAAGATTTGATGACACTTAAGATGTTTGCCTCTTGATGTTTTATATGCTTTGTTAATGTAGTTGTGATTGAGGAGATAGTGGATGATGAGAAACCAACAAATGGGAATGATCGGTCAAAACAACTAAAGAAAAAGGGTCAATCAAGTGACTCTGAGCGACAAATTGTTGTCAAGAATGGTGCTGGTGTCTCAGTCTTGGAAAGTGAAGATGAAGATGGATTTATGATTTCTAGCTCGCGTAAAAGCAAAGGATCTTCTCAAGATTCCCAAGTGGGAGCAGATGAAGAGACGGATAAGAAAACAAGTGAAAACTCTGAGAAGAAGAAAGCCAAAGACATCAGTGATGATGGTACTGGGAAAAAAAGAAAAGTTAAAAGTGTGGACCAAGATGATCAACCAGAGAAGTGAGTTTATCAGTCTATTGATTTTAATTATGCAATTGCTCCTTTTTTTTTTCTTTGGAGATGTCACTTTTTTATATAGCATTTGAAAAGGAGGCCTTGTTCAAACAAGGACTTGATCTTTTTCTTTCTCTTTTTTAAAGTGGGTGTGCTATTAGGTTAAGAGATTTTGGATGGGACCATCTATTGTTGATTTGTACTTGCAGCGAGAAATTGATTGCTGTCATTGTGTTAGCTTAGATTTATGATAAACAATGGAGCCTGCTAGTAGTGGATTTATCATGTTATATAAGTGGCTTCTAATTTTGATTTTAGGAAAAAGAAGAACAAGAAGAAGAAGAAGCAAAAAGAAAATGGTGAACGGGGACAAGTTAATAAAGTTTTTACCAGTAACGAGACTGAGGATCTCTCTGAGGGTGAAAATCAGCAGGAGTTGAAGAGCCACAACAGGAAACAGAAGTGAGAATTTTCATCTGCTATTTTGTGCTCTTTAAGCCTGCACATTATTACACTGTTACTATTGAATATTGAAGATGACAACATTGCCAAAATTCTTTTTTGAGTGTATTCTTTGAATAGGGAGGGCCAGTTCTTTATTCCATGGTGATTAGCCATTTTGTGTTCATTGGTTACTAGCTCTGTGTTTGTCTATAGGAATTATTTCTGTCCCCAATTCTATTTTTATTCTTCTTGATTGCCTGTACAGTATGATGAGATATTGTATCCTGCATTTTCCGCTGATTGATTAAGTGTTCTCCACTCTAGGAAGTGAGAGATATAACCTATAAACACATTCAAACATCAAGAATAAACAATTATAATATAAAACCTTGGAAATGGCTTAAGGTATACATTTATGTATCTTTCACTTAACAAATTTATGCACTCACTTTGTTAAATGAAGACCTGTCTGTCACATTTTCTGATGTTAATATGCTAGTATTAGCATAATTTACAGGTATAGTTTCTTGAGCATGTTGTTGTATAAGTGTGCAGGGACCTTGACAATGATGCAGACAATGTACCAGATGAAAATCACTCTGAGAAGAAAAAAAAGAAACAAAAGAAGAAGAAGAAGGCTGAGGGGAGTGAAGGGGACAAGAAAACAGATCAGACTGTTTCACCCATGCAAGAACAAACTGCAGCTAAACCTTCTCAAGTGAGATCATTTCCAAACGGATTGGTTATTGAGGAGGTAGCAATGGGAAAGCCTGATGGAAAAAGAGCTTCTCAGGGAAAACAGGTCATTATTTGTCTTCTAAATTCTGTTTGTTTAATTTGACCAACCGTGTCAAGGCCTTACAGTTTTTTTACCTCACATAAATGATCTTTTTACTGCTTGCTTTTCTTTTCTCTGTGGTTCTAGACATTTGCTTTTATTTATTATGTCTTGCATGTTTAGCGAGGTGAGAACATTGTTGAAGAATGATTAGATAATGGAAGTGCCTTGGTAAGTCACCGGCCAATTAACACTGTTTGGTCTGTTGCTTTTATCATACAGTGCTTTAATCGTGTTTGAAATGAATATGCCACACATGTGATGGAGTTTGAGTCTATTATTCATACCATTTACTTTCGTTTTAGATTTTGGGTTGTACCAATAACACCAACAATAGTTGTATCCCTAGACATCACAAAAATTGGCATACATAAAATCCTAATACAGGTTTAATGGATGACTTCAAAATTATTGGATTTATATTAAATTTTCAATTACTGAATGTCATTTTGGTTTCAGGTCAGCGTCCACTATATTGGCAAACTAAAGAATGGGAAAATATTTGACTCTAACGTGGGAAGAGCGCCGTTTAAATTCCGCCTAGGTACCGTCTTATCAAGAGTCAACAGGATTAAAACTTGATTTTGTATACCACTGTTTAATTATTTTCTTTTGATCTTGCAGGCATAGGACAAGTTATTAAGGGATGGGATGTTGGGGTCAATGGTATTCTCTGAATGATCAAGATTTTGCATGATCTATCATTGTTGAATTGTAAATATATCTTCAATGTGTTTACTTCTTTTTCTGTTTGTTGATTTGTTGAATCACAGGCATGCGTGTGGGGGACAAACGGAGGCTTACAATTCCACCATCAATGGGGTATGCAATTGAAATAATATCTAATTCATAATGTTCTTTGTTGTCGCCAATCTTGGTGCTCATTATTTTTAGTGTTCATCTATTCATTGCATTTCCCAATAATTTTTTTTTTTTTTTGGTTTCATTCCTTGTTTTTGATATCCTAATTGTTAGCTATTGATTTTTCTTCATCATTTTTTTCCCAGCTTAAGTGTATTTGTATTTGCTTGTAATTCTATGCAGTTATGGGGCAAAAGGTGCCGGGGGAAAGATACCACCAAATTCGTGGCTTGTGTTCGACGTGGAGTTGGTTGATGTTCGATAGTTGGGCTCCTTTTTTTCTTTGCTCCAGTTTTGAAGTTCTTTGCTGTTATAGTAGCCGACCGGAACTTTGTTGTTTAAAGACATCTATAGGGTTTTGTTTTTTTGGGCAATTGTAAAAGTTCACCCTCATCATATGTTCCAATGGGCTTTGTGAGACGGTGGTTCTGTAAGCACAAATTTTGTGTACAACAACACTACATATTTTCCAACATGTTAGAACCATTGGTTTTAAACCCGACCGGTTAAGGGACCCAGTAAAGCCACTGGGTCTCGAGTTCAGTGGTGGATCCAATTAATGACGAGTGGGGACAGTCCTCACTCAACTTTTGAAAAAATTTCAGATTTTATATTTATTTAAATTTTGCCCCTCCATACCTTTGAGATTTTGGGAACGCAATAACCCTCATGATAAGTTCAGATTTTGTTTTTGTAAAATCCCGTTTAAAATCCTATTATATATGTTTCATATTTTTTCTGATTTATATTTTTATGCAAGAGGATCGGTTAGTTTTTAAAAGTTTTATTATGAGTGAAAATGAAAGGAATTAGAGCTGCTGAGTTTGTATTTAACTGAGGGGAGAAATTTGAGTATTTTTCACTGTTTTAAAACCCGGATCGGAGGGCAATCCGCTTTGTTGTCTAGGTCATGGGCAATTGGTCTAATCGATTGGACCGGTTGGTTGGATCGGTGATGTCATCATGCTGACATCAACACTAAAAAAAAAAAAAAACCTGTTTTTTTAAGAATTTTAAATTTCCATTTTTTAACAACCCTCAAATAACAATCATAACATAATTTAATAACAATCAAAGTGCAAATCCAAACATAATGTTGTGTTCATTCATTACATATTAAATGACAAAATACATAATAATTAATAACAAAACTTTTGGTGCAAAGTGTTTTTTTTTTTATCCATCTCCATGTTGATTGAGCTTCATACACTAGCATCAAAATTCATCATCATCACCACCGTCATCATCATCATCATAACCATCACTATCATCTGCAAAATGCGTATGAATATTGAATAGCTTAATACAAGTTTTACAACACACTTTCATACAATTTTTACAACACAGATGCAAGAGCTCTTTGGTATACATGTACATTCATGTAACTCTCTTTAATATTGTAGAAAATTCTTTTCACTGGCAAAATATTCTAGTATCAATCAAAGATTAAATGAGTAAAATATAAACGAAATAATAGCTTGGTTAGACACAAGCAAATTGAATATCTTAAAATCTAGATTTCAACAATCAATTTCATAACAAATTTGTAAATTAATTTGGGTTATTCGCTACTAAGCTACTCCTTAGAGAACATTTCCATAGATGTTTCTCAACCTAGATTTTCCCCATTGACAATAGGAAAGTACTAGATTTGCAAAAATTGAAGGGGTCATGACTCATGAAAAACTTAGGCTCCATTTGGTTCACAATTTTGTGTTTTTGGGAAAAGTTTTTTGAAAAAAGTTGAATTGGGCGGGTATTACGATGTAGGATTTACAAATGATAAAATACCCCCTATAATAAAACATTAAAAGTTAACAAAAACACCCCCAATCCACCCTCAAATACGGACAGCCGGCCACCATCGCCGAAGGGTGGTCGGAGTCCCCGTATCGGCGCATGACCGGTTGGATCTTGCCAGTCGTGTGCCGATATGGCCTTTTCCGGCCAAATTCACGGTGGATCTGGTTGGCAAAAGCCAGATCTACGGCTACATCTGGCCATTGACGGCTAGCTCTGGCTGTATTTGCTCGTCAACGGCCAGATCTTTGGCCTTAGGTCTGGCCTTTTCCGGTTAGATCCACCGTGGATCTGGCCAAAAAAGGCTAGATTGGCGCACTACCAACCAGATTCAGCCGGTAATGCGCCATCCTACCAGATTCCAGCCATTTTTCGGCAGTGGTGGCTGGAATCTGGTAAATGTGGATTATTGGGGTGTTTTTGCAATTTTTAAAAAAATATTTAGGGGTATTTAATTAAATTAATAAATTTAGGGGGTTTAAAAAAATTAAATAATATTGAATAATATTGTGAGTTTTTGGGTATTTTACTGTTTAACTTTTTTGGGAATACTAAAAGTAGTATTCCCAAAATGCAACCAAACGAAGCCTTACACTTTCTGAAATGGAGTTGTGCTGTTGTCGATTTCCAGCGAGGAATGTCGTCGTCGTCGTTGATATCTAGCGAGGAATAGAGCTTTGCCGCAAATTAAAAAACAGCCCCAATGTCACGCTTTTTTCCTCTGGTTACAAATTAAAAAACCAAAAAAAAGGTCACATAATAATTAATAACAAAATCATTTGCAATATAATCCATAATGAACAACATTTGCAAAATAAAGTTTAACTCTTTGAATACTTTATGCCCAAAAACAACATAAGCACATACACATAGACAATATAACAAACAATAAAAGGGCAATATTCACACAAATGAGCCACCACTCACCAGACCCAACAATCTAAATATCTAATTCGTATCCTCAAAATTCATCTGACCTTGTAAGTTGTAACTTCAGATATTTAGATATTTGCAAAATCTCTTCAGCTGCTTCTGTAATCTGTATTCTGTAATCAAATATTTGTAAAGAACAACAAATGAAACAGCTAAAAATGCTAACTAAATGTAGAAGAAGACGAACTTCAGGATAAAGAGCAAAAAAGCATTTTAGTTGAAGGAAAAGAGAATAGACCTGCAAAATCAGTGAAGAAGACAAAGAAGTACAGGTTTTGTTTGAGTTGAAGAAAATGAAGAAGAATCGATTTCGATCTTCTTTAGTCTTTAGACTTTAGAGTTTCTTCACTTTGATCTTTGTTTGAAGTTGAAGAAGATGCAATTTGGAGCGAAATCAGTGAAGGATGAAGCTCGATTGAAATGAAATAAAGAATAAAATGAAGATGCAATTTGGGAATGCGATTGTTTTAGGGTTATTGTAGGTTTCAATTAGTGGACCGGTTTAAGCCTCGGTCCGATCGGACTGGAGGTTTAAAACTATTCTGCCAGTCTATTATTGATCCAAAACGGTTTTGAATATATTACCGGTTTATATAGTAAACCAGACCGAAGTCATTCTCGATCGAACCGATCCGACCGGCCGGTCCAGTTCAGTTTTTAAAACAATGGTATTTTTACATCAGAAAGCTGATGTGGTGAGGTCATGGTGAGAATAAGAGAATTTTGGAGCAGTTTCATTCAAAGAATTTGTTTTATATATAAACTGGGTTGTTCACCCAAAATGAAGAATAAGAGAGAAAAACCCATAAAGAAGAAAGGAAGAAGAAGCAAAGGAAAAGAAGAAAGAGAAGAGAGGGAAGAATAAGTTTGGCCAGTTTTATCCATATGATTTTTCTGTACTTGAGTTGATGATACTTGAGAACCAGGCTGAGACTTATGTTATTGACATACGTTCTTGTGATACATTTGCTAAGTTACAAGGAATTGGTGATTTGGTTAAGAATTTAGTTCAGTTTAAAAAAGACATTTTGTATATGTTGGTGTATAAGCTTGTGAAAGTTGCATTGGTTTTACTAGTTGTTACTACGACCGCGACAGTTAAAAGGGCTTTTTCTGCAATGAATCTTGTGAAAAGTCAGTTATGCAATCGAATGGGAGATCAATGAATGAATGATTACTTGGTCACCTATATTGAGAAATATGTATTTGATATAATTGACAATGAGATGATTATCCAACGTTTTCAAAATATGAAAACTCGTTGTGGACAATTGTAGAAAAAATGTTTTATTTTTACAAAAATTGTGTTTTTTGAAGATATTTATTTGTATTTTGTAACTTTTTGTTGAAGCTCATCGTAATGAAAAAAAAAAAGTATCGTTATGATTGGTTTTTTTTGCCCCCATAGGGTGAAATTCCTGGATCCATCACTGCTTGAGTTTACCGATCTGACTGGTTAAATTGGTGGTTTGCCGGTGATCCAAAACATTTGAAATCTTGCAAACACAATCCTGAAAAATAAGAATCAATCTCTGCAGGTTTGAAATCTAGCAAATATACTCCTACAACTGTAGTCTGTTTGAGTTTCTAACCCCAACACTTGATTGTCCCTCGTTCGCTAGTCATAACTTGCGTATTGGGTTGAATTTTTCGGCCAAATTCGACTGATTTCAAAGTCCAAAATTCAATTTGACACCACCCCTTAAACCATCAGCCTCTACTTTACAAAAGCCCTCTAATCCCGACACTTGGTAACCCCTCGTTTGTCGGCGATCAAATTAGGGGTTTTATGAATAATGGAAAATGGTAACTTGGAGAGGTTGTCAGGTCCGGACCGGCTGATCCAATCCGACCGGCCGATCTGGGTTTTAAAACAGTGTTTAGAACATATAACATTTTTTACTAGCAATAGTTAAAGATACTAAAATGGTTCCATAAACTCCTTGGGCAGACAGGAAGAGGTTCTTTGCTTCTGATAAGTTTGATCCTGCATTCACAATGTTGGCAAAACGATGACGTTAAATGAATTAACAATTGAAATCAGTTGCTGCACCTAGTGTCAAATATTTGCATTGTGATCAGACGACTGTCATTCAAAGTTTCCCTTAAAAATATTTCAACCAGAAAAGAAGAAAATGGTTCTCCTTGGCAATGATGCCTCTATAATTAGACGACTTGAGGTTGAGGATAATTAAGTCTTTGCATCGACAGTTTCACGTTAGTATATTTGCTGCATTTGATGGGGTAGATTTTGTTCTTGACCAAAGGCATAAGTATCTCCAATTCATAGGTCCTCGCATTTGCCTCTGCAAAATGTCATTTGTTCCCTCAACAAGAGCAGATGTTTATGGAAACACGTAGCCATTCATTAGGGTCTTTGAAATTTCATGTAACAAAACACCGCCACAACAATATTACGAAGAACTCCAAAAAAAATAAAATAAAATCGTCTGCTAAATGTCATTGACTTTGATGAAAAGTGATCTAGAGTAGTTAAACAAACCATAACCATCAAGATCCCGCGGATGATATTATTTCCACGATATTATATAGACCTAATGCATAGAGAGACTATTGATGGCCTTAGTATGGTTCAACTGGAGCTCTGAATTTCGCACCAGCATAAACTGCTGCAGATCCAAGCTCCTCTTCTATCCTAAGAAGCAGCAATTCAAAACCACAAATACTTAGTTGAACCAAATGAAATGCCAGACTATAATGTTTTAAGTGGATGTTGAGAAAAAGAGTTGAAAATATTTTCATGACCAAAAAGTAGCAAGTGATTGTCCTATACCTGATTGTACTTGGCAAGGCGTTCTGATCTGCAAGGAGCTCCAGTCTTGATCTGACCCTGTTTTAACAAATGCATGTAAGTAACAAGAGACTCGTAAACCGATGACGTTGATGTCACTTTCAACTAGAGCTTTTTCCAAAGTAAAATTTTCCTAATCAACATATATGTAGTACACATTACAAGGTGTATGTTAGGTCTTAAAAATCTTTATAGTATCGTGTAGATTCAAAGTATCTCCAACCCGGAAATTCTTGAAAAAAAAAAAAAAAAAAACCCATAAAAACAGGTTCTGTTCCAAATCCGACATATAGATAACGAGTTTAAAGCATTGGCTTGGAAAGAACACTCACAGTTGCCAATCCAACCGAAAGGTCTGCTATAAATGTATCCTCTGTTTCACCACTACATTGAACAAAGAGAACCGCGTCACATATGTTGCTACAAACACTGGAAATTTATTAAAAGAGCTGGATACAAGAACATGTCATACCTTCTGTGGCTTGCCATAACACCCCAGCCAGCGTGTTTGGACATTTTCACAGCCTCGATACTTTCAGTAACGGAACCAATTTGATTCACCTGACGATTCATATATTGGAAGTCAATTTCTATGAGCCAAACGCTACTAATACATTAAACTACAACATTATCTCCAAGTCTAGATCCTCCTTCAAAAAGAAAAGAGTGTTGAGTACTACCTTCAACAAAAGAGCATTGCATGCCTTACTGCTAATAGCTTTCTCCACACGCTGCAGCAGCCAGAGATTTAATGTTAAACCTTTAACATATATCTTACCTCAGATTAGCTCAAATTGTGAAAAAATTTACCTTTGGGTTTGTGACAAGGAGATCGTCACCGACAATCTGCACTTGCCGTCCAATTTCACCAGTCAACTTTGCATAGTTCTCCCAATCATCCTGATCAAATGGGTCCTCAATGGACACAATTGGATAGTCTGATACGAATGACTTGTATACATTCTTCAAACTGTCCCCCGATATTTTTTGTGATCCATCATTGTTCTGCAGCAGAATGAGTTTCATTTTCTCAGCTATTTAATTTACCATCATATATTGATTATTTGTGTCAACCTGCATGTATAAGAAACATCTAGTTGTACACAAGTAAAATAAATTTTACTTATGCAATAAATGGACTACCTCTTCCTTGAAGTTCAAATCATAAGTCCTATTCTTGCTATCATAAAATTCTGAAGCGGCAACATCCATTCCAATAACAACCTAACAACAAAATCCAGGAATTAGATTATAAACTATCACACCACCTAAAGAATGGTTAAGTAACAAGGAAAAATTGGATACATATATGAGATAAGTAACGATGCAAAATTACACTAACCTTTCCAGTATATCCAGCTTTTGCTATGGCAGTCTTCAGCAATTCAAGGCCCTCTTTGTTTTCCTGTAATTCAGACATTGTCTTCACGTTCTCTTCTTATTGTAAAAGGACAATACTGAATATATCATACACAAAGCTTTTGAAACCCCAGAAAAAGAAAAAGGCAGTTATAGCAAGTAGTCTTTCATGAAGAAGAAAATGATAGCAAGAACAAAAATACCGATAATATGAACAATTATCGACCTGAATATTTGGAGCAAAGCCACCTTCATCACCAACATTTGTAGCATCTTGTCCGTACTTCTTCTTGATTACAGCCTATAAGAACATATAAGTGTAGTTTAACATGATGAGCGTGAAAATAATTGTAACTTCAAGCAGCAGCACAAAATTAAAAGCACTTAAAAAATAAAAAAAATCACCTTTAGGTGATGATATACTTCAACACCCATTTTCATTGCCTCCTTGAAAGAAGACGCTCCAACAGGGAGAATCATAAACTCCTACACAAGAAGAAAACTGTAAGAACTTCAACCAAAGAAGGGGATTTAAAATAGTAAAAAAGTTCTTACACCAACATTACCTGCATCGCCAGCTTATTGCCCGCATGGGAACCCCCGTTGATGACATTGAATGCAGGCACAGGCAAGACTAATGTCTTGTTCCCAGAAAGATTCGCAATGTGCTGCAAATTAAAGACAAATATTAGTGAATCTATGTAACATGTAGAAATTAAAGCAGACAATTGCACCAACACCTCATATACCTTGTAAAGAGGGATCTTCTTCACCATAGCACCTGCTTTACAAACAGCAAGAGATACTGCCAATATAGCATTAGCTCCGAGCTAAACAAGAAACAGAAGAAAAAAGAAACATTTCATAACGGATTAATGAATTGAAATGATACTGGAGCTGCTAAGGCCAAATCAAAAGAATTATTAATGAAATAATATATACTTTTTGTTTGCACCAGCCCCATTCATTAGTTGTACCATCAAGTTGTTGCACCATAAAATTGTCAATTTGAGTCTGCTCTGTTGGGTCCTGGGTATTCAGAAACAACAATATCACATTACTTTCATCCCATCAGTCAATCTTAAAAGAGTAAATGATATATAAAATTTCATCTATTACCTTGCCAACCAAGGCAGGACCGATGACTGAGTTCACATTCTGCACAGCCTGAGAAAAAACAAAAAACACAAAGATAGAGAAAAACCCACTTAGATTTTTGCCTGAAAATACATACCATGACTAAGAAGCCTTAATTTTCGATTTAATAACAAACAGACTATAGTGTAAAATGTTCAAATCACACATTTTAATTTATTGTTCTTGATCCTCTTTTAGAAAGGTCAATTCATACAAATAAATCACATACCTTGAGAACACCTTTCCCAAGGTAGTCAGATCCTCCATCTCTCAACTCCAGTGCTTCGTAGACACCTTTTATGATCCATCAAATAAGAGTAAACAACTGCATATACTTATACTTACTAATAAATATGCTCACTATATTTTTAAGAAAGTAAAAGATAAAATATAACCGACCAAAAAGTTGATTGCTCCATGCTCAACATAGAAAACTACTACTTAAAAAAAAAATAAAAAAATAAAAACAACTAGAATTACCAGTTGAAGCACCACTTGGCACAGCAGCCCTAGCAAAACTTCCATCGGAGAGAATCACATCAACCTGTTATTAATTTCATTAACCCAACATTCACTTTCAGCATTCCTAAATATCAAGTCATAGGCAGTGTTTTGGCTTTAGTTAAGTGAACAAAAACAATCAAATTACTCTCTTTATTACATTTTCTCATCAACCAAACGCAACCTAATCCGTAGATAAATATTGGAAAATCCAATAACAGTGGAAAAGAGTTTCTAAAAATTTTCTTAATTTCATAACCCGAAAGAAAAATAAAATAAAATCAGACGGGTGAGAGTGATCGAAATGGAATGAAACATACTTCAACGGTGGGATTTCCACGACTATCGAAGATCTGGCGAGCTTTGACAACCTTAATGGTGGCCATTGTGTTGTTGGTTCGATCTCAACGAGGTTTAGTTCTCACTTCTCAGAGAATAACTAGAATTACCGAAGTGTGCGGTCTTGGAACCGGGGGTTTATTTGAAGAGGTAGGCACGTGCATAGCATGCATGCATGCATCTATCACGAGTTGGTGGAAAAACTAGGGTGACGTGGATGGTAGTGATTGCTTTTGGGGACCATAGTGGGCCCTTGAGGAAGCGCACGAGAAGGAATATGCGGTGCGGATGCGGTAATTGGGTTCCTCGTTACAAGAAATTCATGATTGAAAATAAGGGCAATTTTGGGACTTCAGGAAGTTTCACAAAAGCAGTACCAGGCCTGCTTGGTACAATATATAAAATATGATATTATTAAAAACTATTCCAGACAGGATAAGTTTAGATTAAATCAAATATGATAGTATCTGAAAATATGTTTGGTATATTTTTGAAAAATATTTTCTAAAAATATTTAAATTATTTTTTAACACTATATATTTGTTAATTTAGTCAAACATTCTTCTACGATAAAAGTTTATAAATTAATAAAAACACTCCTACCTTGGTAGTCTTTTACCACCGTTAGACTATGGTCGGTAATCACCAGAATGATGTACGACCAGCTAGATTTGGCCTGTCATGCGTTTATCTGACATTTTTTTACCAAATCCATCGTCTATATGGCTAGAAACAGCTAAAATCTGACAGTTTCGGCCAGATCGACTACATCCAACCAATTATGAATCGTTCTGGCGGCGGTGGCTGGTAGCCGACGATGGTTACTGGTAGCCGACTGTTGTTTGAGTGGGTGGGGCACCATTAGACTATGGTCGGTAGTCACCAGAATGATGTATGATCAGCTAGATTTGGCCTGTCGTGCGTTTATTTGATATTTTTTTTACCAAATCCATCGTCTATATGGTTAGAAACAGCTAAAATCTGGCCATTTTGGACAGATCGACTAGATCCAACCTATTATGCATCGTTCTGGCGACGGCGGCTGGTAGTCGACGATGGTTGCTGGTAGCCGACTGTGGTTTGGGCGGGTGGGGAGGTTTTTTTTAATTTATAAACTTTTATTGCAAAAAGTAATTGTATGTTTTGAGTTGAATATAATATGATTGAATTTTGAATTGAATTCCGTGAATAGAGAAACAAACACGTTTTTTACTTTCTACGATAGGATAGGATAAGAGAAATGATAAAACTATTTGTACAAAATGACGTGACACTCACATAATGACGTGACACTTCATGTGAGTGTCACGTGATATGAAGGCCTACATAACATTAATGTGACATTAAGTTACGTGGGCTCCATTATAATATGGCATGCCACGTGAGTTTGTACTTTGTACAAATTCTCTTTATATAAAAGTTTGTACAAATAACATTACCCTAAGAGAAATAGAGATTTGAAAGAATAATGCTATGTGTATTAACCAAAAACCATATAACCCAAGTATTAATTGACGTGGCATGCCTCTCTTATTGTCACGTCAATTCTCCCAAAAAATAACAAATTTTTTTTTAAAATTTCAATCGTTAGTACTTAGATTAGTACAATTTAGTTAGTGCACATAGCATTACTCGATTTGAAAAGTGTACCAAACATAAGAGTGTTTTGGGTGCTCATTGTTGGGCTATTATTTTTCGAACGGGCCATTATCAGATGGGTTCACTTAAAGAAGCCCTTTTTAATGGGCTGGACCATGAATATCAGGCCTGATCCATTGTCAAAGTTATACACGCAAAGGTTCCCACACCGATGTTTTCAGTAGTTGAAGCTCCAGTTTCTCATAGCAGTACTAGGGTTTAATCAGGGTTTCGACAGGCCGCAACAAAGAGGTATTTTTCTTTCTTATTTCTCTGTTTTAGATTATAAAGTATTCATTTCAATCCTAATTTAGTGTATGCATGACCTGAAAAAAAGAATAATTATCACAGAGCTTCGGATTTTGTTCGTTATTCATGTTTCAATGCTTGGGGGAGGGAGTTTCTTTCTTGTTAGCCAAACGGAGTATTGAGCTAACTGTGGTTTGTTTCGAGGACAATTCTCGATTTTTAGTTGTTTTGGTGCTGCTTAAACGAAAAATTGAACCCAATAACCCGTATGTAGGAGGTGAATAATTTATACCTTTGAATGTAATCACATCTATGTGTAATGAACTTATGATTTTTTTAATGTTTAATTGAGTGTTGTTCTTCCTTGAAGAAGTAAATCGATTCTAATTTAGACTTGTTTAGTGGAAGCAATCTTGAACGATACACAATAGAACCTAGCTGGTGTTTCTTTGATGAATGTGCTTGATTGCTAGAATATTTTATGTTTAATTATATGTATAATATCTTGATAAACAAATGCTAGATTGTACTCTCAAGTTTTCCTTGAGTTTGAATGTTGATTTTGTTTTTTCCTTTTTATTTTGTAGGGTTTTTTAATGGGTAAGCCTAATAGAGAACCAGCTTTGTTTGATGAGGATAAAATTGAGGATGAGGAAATGAGTGATCTCAATGAGGAAGTGTCTGAATCAGAATCAGAACCAGAACCAGAATTGGACTCAGAAGAAGACGAAGACGGAGATGTTAAATTGGCTGAACCATCAAAAAAGGCTGTATACAATAGAGAGGGTCTTGAGGAAAAACTTCAAGATATTAGTTGGCCAGAAGATGTTGGATGGATACACAAGCTTTCCATAGATATTAATCAAGAGCAAGAGGTGGATGTGAATGATGACTTAAAAAGAGAGGCATCTTTCTACACACAGGCACTAGAGGGAACAAGGCTGGCCTTTGAGAAGCTTCAGTCAATGGGATTACCGTTTCTTAGGCCAGCTGACTATTATGCCGAAATGGTTAAGACAGATGTTCACATGGAGAAGGTAAAGCGCCGACTTCTTGCAGAACAGAAGGAGATTGAGGAGGCTGAGGAGAGAAAGAAGGCTAGAGAGGCCAAGAAACTATCTAAAGAGATTCAGGCCCAGAAGACGAAAGAGAGAGCCAAGCAGAAAAAGGAAGATATTGAATCTGTTAAGAAATGGAGGAAGCAAAGACAACAAAGCGGGTTTGCTGGTGATGTCAATGATGGCGACTTGAGTTTGGCCTTCGAAGATGGCAAATCATTTGAGAGGTCAAATAAGAGACGGCCAGGTGTGGCTCCAGGAGACCGGTCAGGTGGGAAGGCGAGACAAAGTGGTGGAAAGTTTAAGAAAGGAATGGATAAGAAAAGGAAGGGTAAAGAGTTTAAAAATTCAAAGTTTGGATTTGGAGGGAGAAAAGGCATGAAGAAGCAGAACACTGCAGACACCACTGATGCTGTCGGAGGGTTTAATAAAGGTGGTGTTGCCGGAAATAAGAAAAGGAAGAGGTGATAGATTTTCTGATTGTTGTAGCCCATGGGGAGGGTTTTTGATTCTTTTAGCCTATGTAATCTTTTATGCTATGATGCTTGTGGTGTTTGTTTTTAAAGTAAAAACTAGTTTGTTTTATGGTGTTCTGATTGATTAATCCTAATTACTCACAATTTTGCTGCTCTAAATTTAGCATTTGATAGTTTTATGTTGAGCGAGACTGCTATGAGTTTATGATTTGCTTTCATTTGAAGTTACAGATATGATAAATCCGTGTTTAACAATGAAGTCATCTATCTCATATTATTTGGTACTAAATTATTTTCCCATGGATGCATGAATCGGCCCTCATTGATTCCAAAGGAATTTCTGGTATAATCAGCAGAGAAAGTCAACTGATGCTTGGTTAGCAAATAATTGATCAATCATCAGTATTTTTGTGTCCTAGATCAGAATCATGCGTGTGCGGTTGTGGTTTTAGTTCATTTATTTATTTGGTGGGTTATAAAATTGGTGTATTAGATACAATTGGAATGGACATATTATGCATCATATCTAGTTTGTATTGTAAGTCCCTTATTACTTCTATATAAACTTTTTTTTTATTATTCTAATTGATGTGCTGATGCGTATAACCTGTTATAATCTATCAGTTTATAATATTGTTTAATTAGTGATCATCATACAGAGTTATTATAAGATTAATATTATTAATATTTGGATATTCTAACTAAATATCCTGTCTCCATGTCGACATTTTGCTTAATCTTTGAATCAGAGGCGAAGGCAGTTTTGTCTGTTTATGATCGTTTTCTTTTGGATTTTCATATCTGGAAATGGAATACTGTAAACAGTGAGCTTCATTAATAATGTTATCATTTCTAAAGTCAACTGGAAAATAAGAGGAAACAAAATTCATCCGGCTTCAAATTATTGTATACATGAATAATTGGTATGGGCTGTTAGAATTAAAATTTTCTATTTTCTGATTGGTGCACCAAACTTATTAGATTATTAATGTAAGTAATCATGTTTGAAACATGATCAAGATCTTGATTTGCACTAAATCAATATACTATCTTGAGATTAAAGAGAGAAATATAATTGAAGGGAATTGTTGAACATTACAGAAAAGGGTTTGGGTGATGTAATTAGGTGACATGAGAGTGAAATAAAAGAGGGAGAAAGGCACCATGTGAGGTTCTTATTTGATACAAAAGACTTTTGATTAGTTAATGAAGAAAAAGCCCCACATCCCAGTTGTCAAGAAGCTTCCCCTATTGCATTTGTATACAAATTTTGATTAAACAAAAAGCAACGTGTTGTCATCTTTCTTTAGCTTTCACACCACACATGAGCCCTTAACTTCTGCTGCAAAAAGCTTCCAATGCACACTTTTTCCTTCCATATACAACACAACCCTCTTAATATTTCTCATTCTACTGCAATCTTTTGCCTCATACTCTTTGACTTTGTAGTTGTCACAACAATGTTTGATTCAGCCTTGGAGTTGATTAGTCAAGCTGCTTCCAACTCTCTTTTCATCTTCTGTTGCTGCAATTTGATCATTGTCATGATTCTCATGGGGTCCAAACCCAGCTCCAGTTTTGAACGAGGAAGAGAAAGTTCTATTCCAGTGGTGACAAATACATATGCAAATGATAATCAAGTACAAGGAACTAATTATTGTATGCATTCAGTTGATGAGAATATAAAGAGGTTGGCGGATGTTAAGGAAGTGTCAAATGTCGAGGAAGAACAAGAACCTGCTGCTGATGATGAGGAAGAAGAAAGTAGCAATATTGTGAATGATAACAAAGAAGATGATGAGTTCAGAAGACGAGTTGAAGAGTTTATTCACAAAGTTAATAGCGGATGGAAGGCAGAATTGCTCAGGACTTCTCGTTTAGTCTAACAAAGTTACTTTAATTTCTTACCATATTAGGCTTGACCAACTTTAAAACTTGAAAGACTTTATTTTGTTTATGATACCTCAAACTTCTTGTATATATAAGAGGTTTCCATGATGCTTTACTGAACAAGTTTTGATTGTATCTTTGAAAGTGAATTGGTGGTCTAAAATCTCAGTTTTTTTCTTTAGTTTTGGTCGGTATTCTTATGTGTTTGAGAGCATTTTCAAACAACAGAAAGCACCTTGGATAATTTTGCAGTGTTTAATTAAATTAAACAAGAAATGCTTGAAGAACTTTTGAAGAAACAAATGTAAGATGTGAAACTATCTTAGGTAGTTTGACAGTTTGTTTGAGACTCTTGGGTATATTATTCAAGAAGTTTTGAGTTCGAATCCTCACGATTACTAATAAGAGCTATCTACTAGATGTTTATCTGGCCGTTAACTTCAGAGTCTCGAGAGATTTGTTAAAGTGCGTGCAAGTTGGCTCAAACACCTTGGATACCAACAAAAAAAAATAAAAAAAATAAAAAAATAAATGTAAGATGTTTTATTTCAAATCAAATGCATTGTAGTTTTCGAAAACTTTCTGCGAAAGCACTCTTTGCCCACTGCATAATATTTTATTCGAAGGGTGGAAGTTATGTGTAAACAACTAAACATATATGACTATCGTGGCATGCTTTGATTTTGAATAAATAAAAGAAAAAGACTATAAGCTTGTTAGGCATAAAGTTCTGAAGTTGACTTGGATTCACTCCTCAGTCACATGGATAAGAAGGACATCAAAGCAACAAGTGGAATAAATGAGGGAAAAGGGCATATTTGAAACCAACCGTTGATGCTTTTCTTGTTAACCTTTCGTTTTTAATTCGAATCAGTATAAAGGTTCTTCTTAAATTTCTCCATGTTCTTTAGGGCATCCACTTACATTTATTAGAATGGAGGCGTGCTGCTATGAACTCCAAGTCCAGGCCACTTTTCAATCACAATCTTTTACTAGTTTACAAGAGAAGTTATTTATCAGAGAAAACTCAACTACTTCTTTCCGAGTTCGCCTACAGAGCGCAGTCAGATCATATTTTGACTGGAAAAACTAAATTCAATCAGTTTCACCATCAAAACAGTAAAAAAACATTAACTTAAATTCAATCTTAATGATACAAAGTACCCAATGGGAGGAATGGCACACCAGTTTCATAGATTAAAAATGCTACACCAATAAGACAACATTAAAAAATACATGATAACAACAACCACAGACACAGGGATCCTAATAATTAGAAGTCCTACCTAAGCCTAATGAGAGTACAATTCTGGGTTAAAACCAACATCATAATAAACCCTGCTTTGCCCTTAATATATGGCCATTGGGGTTTGTTTGGTTTCTGAGAAGGTTGAGAGAACCTAAATGCTGTTGTGTCTGCAGATGAAAAAAAATTGAAGGTACAGCCAGCATACAGTCTCCACACGATCAACATGAAACCTCACAGTTTGATTGGCTTGGGCCTTTCGATTCTTCACTAGGTGAAGGTGTTTTATTGTCAGCAGCCAAGTTCTTGAACCCCTGCAAAGGGTTCAAAGAAGCCGAATTGTCTCCAAGGAAGGATGAAGATGTGACAATCGGCTTTACTCCACCATAGGACCCCTTTATCTCTTCTACTACAGGTAGAGTAGTGATAGTCATAGGAATAGGGGTGGTGACAACTGGTGCAGGCACAGTTTTTTGCTTCTTGTGCTTTTGCTCCTGCTGATGACCAGGCAAAAAACTGCCCACGACAACCTGTTGTACTCAAAACAATTTAGAAAGAAACTATTTGAAAAATGACTACTTAAAACTAGCAAATGCCTAAACATGATTAAGTGGTTATGATATACAGTTATACACGGTGGTACAGTTGTCTACCATTTACTCATGATATTTGACTATTCACTTGTTATTATATTTCAATTAAAATAGATATTTCAAGTCTTCTAAAAAAATTCAAAAAATTAAAAAAAAAAATGAAAATTCTAATACCTGCACAGGGCCAGCTGCTATCAGCAGGCCAGCAAGTCCTCCACCCACAACACGACCATCTGGGCCTGCCAAAGAGACACTCATTCCACCGGATCTGCTCTTTGTTCCTCCATTCTCAGTAGGCATAAATGAGCCAGACAAGGAAAGTATCTCAAATCTACCCTGAAAAAAAGTTAAAAGTCAGAGTGGTGCATGAAATTGGAAGAATAACAATTTGATCTTATCCAGGCAAAGTTGATAAGTATGAGATGTGAGGGAGAGGAGAATATAAGAATAGAGAGAGTCGGCAACCACAAGTCCATCTCTTAGACATTGGGAGATGATGAATTACAAATACTAGAGTAGACTACAGATACATGGATGCTGGTATTTCATAGAGAGACAGGGTTGCATCTAGTGATTTTGCTAATGATACTTCTTTAGACATAGCTCTGATCGTTCCATTCATCTCCTCAATTCATATCAATGAGAAAATCCATGAAACTGGAAAAGCTCACCAAATTAAGAACACGAAAAAGGTGTGAACCGCCATGACAGGGATAGATGTGCTGAAGATATATCTTAATTCATGGCTGTTTTTTGAGAAAAATTTAAAATTCTGCTCAGATCTAAATTCCATTCTAACTTCCCTCTATATTTCAACTTAAATCTTGTTCATTTTGTTAAAATGTGTTGTTTACTAGCAACAAACAGAAAAGAATGTGCATGTAGTTTTGCTTATATATTCAATGAACAGAAAATAATTTGCTTTGAGTACGCTTCAAAACATTGCTTAGATACAGTAATTACAGACATACACCAGTACTCAAGACCCAAAACAGTAACTACAGACGTACACAAGGAGTCAACTCCCAAACGAAGTCAATGTAACAAATAAAATACAAAATCGTTTGACATTTATTTCTGGAGACATTTTTAGAATAGAAATGTAAACAAAGGGCATTCTCAAGGCTGTATCCGAAAAAAATTTATCCGTCTCTCAAATCTTGTTAGCAATAAACTTCTATGAAAATTATATTAGAAAAGCATGAAGGGCCGCACCTCATATGTTAGAGTACCCCCAGAAGATGTAGGCTGGCGAAGTGTAACATTTGAAATTGTTCCATTTGCAGACAGAACGCAGATAGCGCGAGCTCCTTGTTGAGAAAATGACATAATCTTCATCATAACATCCTGAAACAACCACAATGCAAGTTAAAAATGCAAAAAGGGTGAAAATTCAATCACTGAACAATGGAAAGGATACTCATTCATAACCCCACCAAGACCTACAAACAGACAAAATACATAATGATAATAAAAGAGGTTCCAGAGATAACAAAATTGAAACACTTGTGTCCACTTGCATTATTTCTGTTTTTGGTGTTCTAAGAAGTGGAACCAAACACAATTTTTCTGACTTCTTCCATTATTTTGATGAAAAAGAAATAAACGAGGTCATTCTTCTTCTGCTACCTATTTCACTAGACAGTAAAAGTGAAAAACTTGTTTAATGTAGATAATGTTTCTGGCTTGTATTTCTTCCCTAGTCTAAACTGGAACAAGAGGTTAATAATGTGGTCCTCACACCATTATGAATATAATGTTGTAGGTGTGATTAAACCTGTAACATGTGGCTTGGGCACAGACAAACCAAACAACCTGTAAGTTTCTGCTTATATTAAAATTTTATGATACATGATTTCAAACCTAAGAATAAGGTCAACATTGTAGTTAAGAACTCCAATGCAAATGAAAAAATAAACAGGATAGAACCAATAGAGCAACAATTCAACCTGAAAAATTGCAACAAGTTTTATATCATGTATATTTGAAGGCTTACTTCGCCAGTATTAACAGTGAGTACATGGGGCGTGAAGTTTGCACCAACGAAGTATGAAATCTTGTCACCTACAAAATCATTTTTAAGAAATCAGTCTAACCAAGAGAGACCTTACAACTTTCAAGTTGCATGATTATGACTTTGATGCATACCAATCATAAATCAACTTAATATGCCAAATTATTTAACTTTAAAGATGGTAAAAAAAGAAAAAAACAGATTCAGCAAAGTGCCCAGGTTCACAGAAGAGAGAAGAAAATTTCACAATCACTGATTAAATATGCTTAATTGGTTGCTTAATAAAACTAACTTTGTTAATATAACGACAAAACTTCCGTACCCCACCATCCTCCCCACAACTGTGACATTATTGAATGTTCATACCTCTTCGGTGAGAGCGGTCACAGTTATATCCTTATGTTAGGCACATATTATACCACGAAATGAAAATCTTAAGTGTGAGAAGGAAAGAAATGACTGACTGTTTCCCTTTTTTTTTTCTTTTTTTTTTTTCTTTTTTTTTTAAAATTCTTATGACTTGAATGGAATTTCAAATGAGCACTATCAAAAGGTTAATTTTAATTTTAGAAAAGTTGTCATAAAGTTCCTTTTTCAGGTAGTATTTGAACCCATGATTCCCTCTCCAACGAAGACATATTATGCCAGGTTCTTATTCCAATCTTTGACCAATACACCTATGACAGCTTTCACCAAGTTCGTTCCAATCTTTGACCACTATATATATATATATATGGAGAAATAGCTTGTGCTCTTTTAACTTGTATTTCTCACTGCAAATCTTTTGCAATTAGATTGGTAATCCCATTATTCTCTGGGCAAAGTCAACCAGTCTAAGATTACTACAATTAGGTTAAGACAGATTTGGGCCCAGTCACATCAGCTAACGAGGGTATTTACCAACTAAACAAGATGCCACCTCTAATGACCCTCCCTCTCTGTTTCCATACAGGAGTCTGTTATTTCCCCAACAAAAAAGGCAACACAAAAAGTGTTCTACTCAGAAGAGAGAGATTCCTTCATTTTTACAGTATCGTCACCAAATCCTCTTCTGTCTCACAGTGACCATTAATTCCAGATATGGGCAGAAATCAGAGATAATGGTCCCACACCTAGATCAAACCCCACAAAAATCCTCTTAAATTCAACTGTAAAGCTCAAAAATCACAAACACCCCACCCCACATAACCAAACTACCACCAGCTCCAACTTTTTCGCCAAACTAACAACTCAAACGTCAATAATTGCACATAACTTAGTTATTGCAACAAAAACATGAATCTCCAATGTAACAGTGACATCTGAAACATATCTATATAAACATAATTACTACAACTTCAAACATTCAAATATGAAGAATCTAAAAACGAATATATCCCATTACCTGGAGTCTCATGTTCAAACTTATAAGACTTCTTGATGTTATCAAGCGGCCGCCCTCTACTCCGTTTCCAAGCAGAAAAGTCTCCCGTCAAAGGAATTGACGAAGAAATCGGCATTGGGGATAATGCCATTGATAATTTCCCATCGGGACCATACTTTCTGGGTCTCCCTCTCTTCTTCTTCATTTCTGAGCCCGAACCCGGAGCCGAGGCCGAACCTGGGGCCGAGCCTTGAGCTGAACCCGACTCCGGCGGCGCCGACGTGGCGGTGGCTGGTACAACAGTGGGCCCCGGAAGTGGGCCTGGGCCTGGATTTTCAGTGATTGGGGCAGCCCTGAAGCTATCTGGAGCTTCATCTGCCTTCACTGTAGCCCCTGAACTTACATTATTCTCTTCTTTTGCCTCCATTCATAGATCAACAAAATAAAAACCCTAAAAATAATAAACTCTCTAAAACCCTAAAAACCCTAAAATATATAAACACTCAGCATTAAAGGTACAAGATTTTTCAGTGAATAACACCCTGAAAAACTAAAGCAAACGTTTTGAAACAGAATTTAAAAAAACAAATTGAAACTTTATGTTGAAATGAGCCAAACAACAAATCCACAAGCCCAGAAAAAAGAATTAAAAACTGGTCAAGTTAAATTAAGAGAAAATTACAAAGAAACAAACCCAGAAACTTGTTTGAGCCTGGAAAGATAAAAAAAACACAGTAAGACAGATAATTCTCAGTATAAAATACAATTCTGTGACTTAAATCTCCACCATTGCAGAGAATGCACAGAGCTTGAATATTGACAGTAAAATTGGGTAAAAAAAAAAAAATAAGAAAAAGTTACAAGAAAATGAAAAATTGTTTGACTGATTACAGAATTTCTATCAAGCGAAATGAATTTAGGGTTTTGCAGGAAAAGGAGAAGAAATAAATAAAGAAGAAAAAATGGAAAATTAAAAAAATAATAGTAATTAAAATACATAAATGAATTAATTATTGGGGAATTTGATTTATAAATAATTAATATTTTAATTGCAAAACTCAAAGTATGAATTTTGGTTAAGAAAATGGTTGAAGTCCGTCTTGGAAATTTAATAAAGGTGAATTAATAAATGAGAGAGATAAGAAATTTGAAATAAAAAACTAATTTTCGATTGGGAAAAGAAAAAAGCTTTAATTATTTTAAATTGTCAATTTATTTGTTTAAAGCTAAAAAGAAATATTTTAAAGCTGTAAAGCTAATGTTAGAGCCATGCCATTTATCCAACTACTGACAACGTCTTTGTCTTTTCAGTTAATTAAAGTTGACTATACAAAAATTTAAATCAAATGCCCTTTTATTTTCAATAATCTACTGTTAATGCCACTTAATTTAACTTAATTTCTACTTCCTCCTCAAAACAAATCCCCTTTCTCAACTTCTGTTCTACGTTATCCTCAACCCACCAATCGGAGTAATAATAAATAATAACATAACTTAAGGGCAACAACTTAAAATGAACGTGTGGAGTTATTGTTTAAAAAAAAAAAAAATTTAAAAAAAATACTTGTCGATTATGGATTGGGACACACCAACTAAAAACATAACTAATACATGTAAGTCATCGTTTCAGTTGAATCCACTTTTGTCTCAACCTATTTGTGGCAGTTAAACTGAAATAAATACATTCCTAAATTTGGGGAAACCTGTTCCAACTAATTATGCTTTAATTTGTTTTTTGTTGCAGAAAGTATCAATTGGGTCTGAACAATTTTAGTTACTGTAAGTTCAAAAAGGGCATCACCATTTGAAGCCATTCCCAAAGTAAAATCTCAAATTAAGCAATGAAGATAATTTTTAAACAACTTAGTCCACGGTCAGAGATCGTAGACTATGTACACAATCTGAAAAAAAGCCAATTACAATTGACTTATACCCCACTACAGTTCTAAAAAATTTGAGAATAAAAACAATATGGATCGATTCATGTTGCTGAAACATCAAACCGGTATCATTGGCTTAATTTGGGATTTTGGTAGAACAAATCCGGCTCTTCTTTCCTCAAATGAATACTCGATCTCTTCTGGAATTTCATGAACTGGATTAGCACTGAAAGGGATAGGTGCAGTTGGTGCAGGAGCAGGAGTCATGGCCGTTTGCATTGGCACTGACACTGTTGAAGGTGTAGGGGGCAGCAGAGGAATTGGCATTGCCTTGGGAGTCCTGTTTTCTTCATCCACAACAGTAGTTGTTTTCAAAGGAGTTGTGCATGACAAATCATTAGGTGGAATGGTTTTGTGTAATGTCGTCTCACTGTTGTTGGTACTAAAATCATCCAACAAGTTTGCCATATTGGATTTTGATGACGTTGTGGAAGAGATGGGTGAAAATGGTTTTCGTATCAGTGGAGACTCTGGTTCGCAAGCATTAAAAGCATTACTGCCTAAGGAGTGTTTTTTCATGGGAACACCAGCCATGTCCAAGCATCTTCTACCTACAAAAAATGGCAAAAAGACATTGTCAGTGAGTGAAATGGAGTTATCTGATGAACTTCAATGCAAACTAGTTGTTGATAACGACATATCAATTATGTTAAAGAAACTAAATAGAATTCCACATCAACACGAACGTTGAATAATTTAACTGTTTAGGCAGAATTTTACAGAGAACAATATCTCCCGACAAATTTTTGCTGGGAAAATCACCAGACAGTCCCATATAGAAAAGCCAGAGGAAAAGGAAATTGTGAAATCATGACAAAATCATTTCGCAACCAAGGATTACCGCAAGTTATTATTTTGTATTGCAATCATTATTGTGCCTGATATTAAACCAGAACATATATTCTTCAATGAGCTGTTAATTAATGATGCTTCCTTTGACCAGTACGAAAAAACTAAAACATTTGAGCAAGAAAATTGCATGTAGGGCTAAAGGACCAGTTGTGCATACCAGCTGATACAGCAGAGAAACCATCATCATGTTGGAGATTTGAATTGTCATTTTGGAGTATCCGGTCAGTTTTTCTTATTGGACGTGAATGGGGAGTAGCTTTTGCGGAACCAAGTACATCAGGTTTAGGAGTCTGAAGCATTGTTCCTCCTACTGAGAGTCTTCTACTGCTTGCAGCACCACCAGTTGAAACTCTAGGGGCTTTTTTCACACTCTGAACCTTTGAAGGGCTTGGTTTTGATCCATAAAGTGCCTCTTGCTCTGCTATAAGTTGACCCTGAAGTTTCTTTTGGTCCTAAAAGAGAGAAACAATTGTAAATCGATCATAATCAGCCCAATTTCAATGAGCAATTGTATAAGTTTATCCACAGAGCATAAGTTTTGAGTAATGACAGGCAAATACCCGCTGCCTACGACGTTCTTGTTCCTTCTCTTGTCGTAATATCGTGTATTCTTCAAGCANACATTTGAGCAAGAAAATTGCATGTAGGGCTAAAGGACCAGTTGTGCATACCAGCTGATACAGCAGAGAAACCATCATCATGTTGGAGATTTGAATTGTCATTCTGGAGTATCCGGTCAGTTTTTCTTATTTGACGTGAATGGGGAGTAGCTTTTGCGGAACCAAGTAGATCAGGTTTAGGAGTCTGAAGCATTGTTCCTCCTACTGAGAGTCTCCTACTGCTTGCACCACCAGTTGAAACTCTAGGGGCTTTTTTCACACTCTGAACCTTTGAAGGGCTTGGTTTTGATCCATAAAGTGCCTCTTGCTCTGCTATAAGTTGACCCTGAAGTTTCTTTTGGTCCTAAAAGAGAGAAACAATTGTAAATCGATCATAATCAGCCCAATTTCAATGAGCAATTGTATAAGTTTATCCACAGAGCATAAGTTTTGAGTAATGACAGGCAAATACCCGCTGCCTACGACGTTCTTGTTCCTTCTCTTGTCGTAATATCGTGTATTCTTCAAGCATGGAAAGTAAACGAACCTGGAAATGACAAGAACAAGAAAAGTTACAGACAGTTTCAGAAAGAATGAAAGTTCAACTATCAGTCAGGGATATAAACCTCCAGAAACAAATCAGAATACTTACACCATCATATAAGAACTGAACACCTCTGTCCTTTTCCCATGCTAAGGTTTTTGAAGCCAATGCCTCCACCATTCCTGACAAACATTCAAGAGAGCTTACAATTACAAGAATTATAAAAGAATATATGTAGAACTTGGAATGGCAAGACATATAGATGCCATGGATGGAAATGGTTTAAAAGATAAACTGCATAGAACTTGTAATCATCAAAAACAACTCGGATTCTATTAATAGCAGATACATGAGTTGATGTATTAAGCAGCATTACCTGGAAGTTTATTAACCAAGGAACGAGCTTTCTCAGCACGCTTTAGAATAAGATGAGCACCTTTTCCAGCATTGTATCGGTTTTCATCCTGTACAACCACCCACAGATGACAATTAAGCTAAGCAATTAAGATATAATAAAATAAAACACAAGGAGATGGTGTAACAGCCAACCCTGTTGTACTCCTCAAGCCAGCACTCCTCTTCGCACGCTGCCAACCATTTCTCAATCTTTTCGAGTATTTCTTTCCTGCTAAAAGCCTCCTCTTTAACCTTGGCTATTTGAAGTTCAATCTGTTCAAGAATGCTAGCTGGGTCCATGGCTCCTGCATCAGTAGAAATTGTCAAACATTCAGAAAAATTAGAGATAAAAGCAATAAAAGTGGTGCAATGACTTGTATCATCGCAGAACATACCAGACTCGATGGCTTCAATGGCATATTCCATTGAACTATCATATTCTGGAACCATGTGTGTTTTTCTGCAGATCTCCTCTAGCTCTGATCTCTTCTTCAAAACAAGTTCTTTCATTTTGCTCGACTTCAACTCTTCCAACCGGGACACCTCTGCCTCCACCTGCAAAATCATCAGACTCTTTATCACTCCCGAAGCAAATCCACCCAGAATTTGCAAATACAGAATCAGAAGAACTGGCAGAAGCTCAGGATAACCAGTTTTCAAATGCTTATGACTTACACAATTAATGAAGTCCACAGAGAGAGTGTTGGGTTCAGTTATTTCATGTTCAGAAGCAGCAATATTACAGGTAACATTCTGAAATATCTGCTGCTCTTCAATCGGTGTATCCATCAAATTCCATAGCTCCAACATGGTAGTAGCAAGATCTTGCAGCTGACATGACTCAAAGGGTCAATATGGTAAAAGAGAAAGGATAGAATGACCCAACAGAATTAAATATCAGTTTTTGGATAAATGGTTAACGCTTCAGGTACCTTCTGCATTCTCTGTATCTTAACCTCTCGCAGTTTGTGTATTGCAATAGTCAATCGTTCAATAGTATCATTACTTATACTCCTTGATCCTTCAGAGTCACCTAAACTAGGATGGACTTCACTAACTGTGGGCTTGAAATCCGTACCAAGCACTAAGCAAAGAGAGTTCAAAGTGTTTAGGAGTTCCTGAACCTGCTTCAACCGATCACTCTGCATACAAAGATGATCCGAGCAGGAAGTTCAGAAATGTTGACAGTTCGCATCTAAGGTCTGATGATAACCGAAAAAAAAAAAAAAAAAAAAAAAAGTAGATATATATATAGTTGAGTTAACCTTCTCTTTCTGGAGTTCAAGGAGCTCTCTGTGAAATTCCTCAAGCTTTCTAAGAGATAAATCTGCTTCATCCACAACTGTTTTTGAAGAAGTATANACTTCACTAACTGTGGGCTTGAAATCCGTACCAAGCACTAAGCAAAGAGAGTTCAAAGTGTTTAGGAGTTCCTGAACCTGCTTCAACCGATCACTCTGCATACAAAGATGATCCGAGCAGGAAGTTCAGAAATGTTGACAGTTCGCATCTAAGGTCTGATGATAACTGAAAAAAAAAAAAAAAAAAAAAAAAGTAGATATATATATAGTTGAGTTAACCTTCTCTTTCTGGAGTTCAAGGAGCTCTCTGTGAAATTCCTCAAGCTTTCTAAGAGATAAATCTGCTTCATCCACAACTGCTTTTGAAGAAGTATATACTGCTGATCCATGAATCTCATTTTTTATCATCTGTATTTGCTCCACAACATCAACGAATTGGTTTCTTCTGTCTATTTTTCTTTTTCGCATTTCTTCCACTTGAGGAAGAATTCTCCTAAGCTCTTCCTTCAAGCTTCCGATATTTTGATCAGACTGAAAATACAGGCTCGTTAGCAAACAAATTTCAATAAAACAAAATGTACTGAAATTTTGAAAAAAAAAAGGTTGACAGGAGTAAAAGAAAATAATTGGGATCTCCAAACAAATTATGTTTCAACTATAACCAAAATTTTAAATTTTACAATACTTTGCAACCTTTCTAGTTTCTCATTTACAACAAAGTTTTGCAAGATGATCTTGCAAAATTTCTAACCTTAGTCTGACTGTATTAAATATGGTCAAATAATACACCAATCAACTTCACTCCAATATTTTCTTTCCTAGTGTCAGTCATGCCAACAATCATTGGAAAACTGAATGCAAAAATACGCTAATTATATTATATCCTAAGTTCAGTTTTCATTATTCACAAAATTTACAGACGCGAAGAACTTGTAAGAAATCATCATTTAAACCACTGCCAATTCACAGAGCAATGCCACAATCACTGCACGTGATTCAAAATTATCACACCCAGTTGAAATCGTTCAATCATTTCTAACCTGCCTAATATGTACTGGTCGCTCCCCCATTGCAGAACAAATGGCTGCAAGTTCGGCTTCAGAGTCTGCAATTGTCTGCCTCAGCTGCGCTCTACACCGGTTCGCCTGATCCACCTTTCTTCTGTATACTTCAAGACATTCTTGCTCGAGCTCAAGCAGCATTTTATCCCTATCAGTGTCTGTCTCGCCAACTTCATCCCAGATTATCTGATTTTTTCCCACAAGTAAAAGAAACATAAATTACACAGTTTTTGCTGCCAGAAATTAAATAAAGAACAATTCAATAAACAAGTTCAAACGCATGATGAATTTGGGTTTATGCATAAATTTTAAGGCTTTCTTTTTCGTAAGGGCTTATAAGCAACCTGAAGTTCATATAGAAGTGTTCCACAAGTTGTCTCCACTTGCAGAAGCGGATCATTTTGAATGCTGGACATGTTGCAGAACCTGGCCAGCCAAAACCATACAGGGAATTAGTTAGACAAAAATAGCACCAGATTTCCCAGAAAACAACAAAGTGTAACATAAAATTTAGCTCTAGCAACCAAGAAGTACGTCCTAAAGAACCGAAATGAGAAAAATATATATCAGAACCAGTGCATAACCTAATTTCTTCAACTCATAATCATAAAATATGGATTGCAAGAGTTACATTTCTCACCCACATTTTGGGAACTTGAAATTCCCAAATTTTTAGCTTCTTTCAGCAGGTTTTTTTTTATCTCTCAATTAGAAACGCTTACCTAAAATTACTTTTATCTATAAAATCTTTAGCTAACATGAATCGTTAACTAGAATTGCTCATCAAATTCAAAGCGCAACGTAGGACATTTTCAACGAGGGGAAAAAAATAGAAGATCATTTCAAAAACGAGAAAAAAAAAAATTTAAAGTAGGCTCAATTTAATTTAGTTTCTCCGAATCGCTTTCCTAAACGACAAAAACATTCGAAGTCCTACAGATTCGCTTTACTTCCAGTTTCCTGCACTTTCTCAGAAGCCAAACAGAAAATTACGAAATAGAGAAGGAAATTGAAGAGAATGTAAGTAAAGATCTAAAAACAAACCTGTACAATAGAGAGCGTTTCGGCTTTCAAATTTTCGTCTATCTTTTCAAACGTGTAATTTCGTGTAATTTTCTGGAAAACAAACAACACAAAGTTTCTTCAATGAAATGTCTCAACAATGTGAAATAATAGAATTAGCCTCCGTCAAATGTAGTTCTCATAATCTCGAAAACAGCAACAACAATTTGAAGTATTACAAATTCTGCAAAAAAAAAAAAGATAAAGAACAGGAATAGTGGAAGTATAGATCTGAAGACAAACCTGAAGAATAGAATAGCCTGAGAGCTTGGGCTTTACAAATTCTCCAATTCTTAGCAAAGTGTTTTGAGTTTTTACTTTTCCTGAGAAAATATTTCTTTTCCTGGAAAATGAGTTTGGTAATAGTATGCGAGAATTAAGGTTGAAACTATTTTTGATGCAAAAGAAGTTAAGAGAGAGAGTGAAGGTAGCCGTTTGTGAAAATTGGACCGTTGAAGAGCGCTTGTTAAGCGTATGTTTTAAATGATGGGCGTGATTTGATCCTCAGGGAACCAAGTTGATTTGAATTTCAAATTCGAGGTCATAAAATCAGGTGTAGTCGGTTGTAAACGCTGACGTGGATCTGAACCGTCCATTGGTTTGGCAATAGGTTCAACGGTTTATCAATCTAGCGGCTTTTATCATGTATATGTAGATCCATATTTGTATTTGAATATTGGCTTATAGCACTTCAACACGTCAGCAAACAGTAGTAACTACTTTTAGTGACGTGGACGTGCTTTATTGGATGGAGATTCTTATTGTCAGATTAAAGAAACTTCTCAGAGAGAGAGAGAGCGACAAACTCCAAAATTATATGAAATGGATCCTAAAGTCCGTTGCATTTGTCATTTAGCTACGTAGCCCAATATCTTAAGGACCCGTTTGGTTTGTTTAGAATATAGAAGTGCTTTGGCAAAAAGCATTTTTTAAAGAAGTATTCCTTGTACAAATGTAATGACCACCAATGCATAGGACATTAACATTACAGTGATACAAGCACTTTACCAACTTCTTAATTTAAAATTTTCTCTCTTATCGAGAGTTATTTTTTGGCTTTCAACTTTTAAGTATTGCATTTATGCAATTAATAAATGAGAATTTGTATACAAAAGTAAAAAATTTTACGTTTGTTGAAACGGTGAAAGCGATAATTAACTAACCATGGACCATGGTCAAAGTATTTTTATAGTATTAATCCTCTGCATTAAGAAAAACCATTTAAAGCTGGCCATTCAACTGAATTTAGTATAACTTAAGGTAAGCTTTACAAATCACTATCACAGAAATTAAATTAAATTGAAACTCAAGTATATATTTTAGTTTATTCCGGAAGCCTCTGTCCAAAAATACAGCTACTAGATGCTGATCTCTAGATCTGTAACAAAGGAGAATTTCTCTACATACCTTTTTCCTATAAATGAAATTTGATAAAACAAATGGAATAGACTGTAACATAATTTAGATACTACTAAAAGTTTAACCTTTTGATCACAGAAGCACAAGAATGCAGATGGCTGATCACTTCGCAATGGAAACATGTCAATTGTTAGATAACGAGCTTTGGTTGCCCTCAAATTCTCTCCTTATGGTTTCAAGCACAAGTTCGTTCCAGGTGTCGACTGGACCTGGCATGCACCAGTGTAAGCAATCCTGCGGTGGAGGCCTTCCATCTGGGCCCCGTTTTGTGATCTTATTTGGGTCAGGATTTCGATAGGGACCCGGATGTCCGTCATGGCGGTACCCGAAGGCTTCAGTGATATCCATCAACCTCAATTTTGATTTATTCGTTGCCTTCTTAAGTGCATTGTTGAAACCTGTCACCTGTTTCTCGTGCATAATTTCTGTGAATCCGTTTTTCACTAACTCACCAGGTGCAAGAGGCTTTTCCTTTCCGGTGCATGATCCACCTGTATTCCAGGCACCACCTTCATAATGATCAGGTGAATAGGAACGCACAATGGTAAGTCCTGTGTAGTTTGGATGTGTAGCGATGGCAGTGAGAACTGTCTCAACAGATATACCAAATGCTTCAACATTATTAATTTGTTTTGGCTGAGAAGTATTCGACCACCATAACTGTCCTCCCACAATCTCATTGTTCAATATATAGACTGACTGCTTGGCAAACCAGTGCCCTGAAGAAAGAACAATCACATCAAATTCTAAAATATAATTCATGAAGTATTCATCTGGACTATCAAGGTGGAGCTTGTCAACACCAGCAGGAGCGAAATCAAATGGTTCATTAGTTTTATGTACAAGCCAAGAGGACCATATCCGGACAATCATTACAGATGTTGACTTGAAGTACCATCTTTGCATTTTGCGATTCCCTCTATTTTTTGGAGCTTCGACCTGAAAATATCCAATGATTATTTAATTTCATTGTAAGAATCTACCCCCAGATAATTAAGTGTCATACAAAGACAAAATATCTCATTCGAATTGAAAAACCCACTGATTCTCAGGAGATCTGACAATTAAGCACACTGATTTAAGCCTCACATATTATGCAACACAGGCCAGCTCTAAGTATGTAGAGGAACAAGAAGAAATTTTTCCTTTTCTTTTTCCTCTTCTCAGATTTCTTTAAAGCATGAATCAACAAAAAGACTTGATATGAAGAAATGCCTTAGTTAACACATGGTTTAGGAGCAAATATGGATTCAACTGTACAATTGAACCAGATAAACAACAATAACAAATGTGAATTAGCCAACCAATTCTCTGAACCAGGCCATACGAATAGGTCCAAAGTGCAAGTTACAATCTTACATGTCATCAAACCAAACAAAGTTATATTTCAGGTCTTTTTTATTTTTTGAAGTGGGGATGGGTGGGGCAAGAGTAAGTGCAGGTGGGTTGGGGGGATATAAATTTTGACCTATTCTTCACCAGCTCTAATTTTCAAATATAAGACACATCACATGTCACTCGACCCTACTTGACCATTTAAGCCATATCCCAATTGTATCTTGTACTGTTATTTAGGACTCTATGTAATGTATGCCATAGTCATCTCTTTACAATTACTCAAGTATCTCAATTGGTGCCGTAGGTTTCTGCCATTTGTAGAATTAGTATTTTGATCGTTTCAGTTCTCTAGGTAAATTGAGTAATAGTGTTTGTTCACAATCTCAAAACAGAAAAGAAAAGAAATCACCACAATCAGCATCATAGAGCTTAGATAAGAAAACACACTCAAAATCATCAGTATCTAATGAAAGAAACCCCTCAAGGCTGCAAATCTTGCTACAAAGAATATTGGTGCAAGATAGTTCCAGTTACCCATTTTTGAGATATGTCCCAAGCTTTTAAAGATAATTAAATCAAGATGTGAACAGATGCAGCACAAGATATTGTTAATAATATAACAACACCACAGAAACTATAGATACTTGCCTGCCAGAGAAGGCACAACATTGATTCCATCTGGTTTCGAGCAACAGAATCTCCAACAAAAGCTAGCGTCTTCCCCCTCATCAACTCCAGAAATTTCTTTGCATCAAATCGGGGGAGCTCACATTGAGAGGGTTTCCATCGCCAACTCTCATAGTCCTTGTCAGGTCTCCCATTTCCTTGGCAGTTCTGCATCTGTGTCAGGACAGGGCACGTGTTGTTGGTGTACAATGGTCCAGACGAATCATAAACCCAACTTCCTTGGTACAGATCACAACCTAGACATTAGATATTCAAGTTGCAAATTAGAAGCTCGAATAAATGAGTAGGAAGAATAAGGGGGAAATACAACTGAAAAACAATAAAAGTATTGCTTGTACTCTACAGCAATCCATGCTGATCATCTACGTCTGTACATGAATAATGCTATCAACAACTGACATATATCATTCAACTGGCATAACTAACTTCTTGCAATCAGTATATCAAAGCTAACCCTAATTTATTAAATGGGGAAGAAGGCAATGAGTTTTAATTTAGGAAAAGATTATGGCTAAACAAACTGCATCATCATTAACTGAATAAAATCCTTTTAGCCATTTATAATAAGTAAGCCGCAAAAATGTTAAGTAACCACACCTACTTTCATTTTTCGTGGCTTTTATTTCCCGATATTTTTTGCAATCTGCTGGAAGAATTCCATACTTAATTTGGGGGGGAATGGTAAAGGTGAATTGAAGTATATTAATGACTGGAGAATAGGTACATGGTTGTTACAAATATTAAGGATGAATAGCAAAGGTACCATCTTCAGACTTCAGTAAAGAGGTAAACACAATGAATCAATTCTTTAAACATTTTCCAAATTTGGAGCAGATTCCACCATAGATGAAACAACATGTATGGCAAGTAATAAATCAAATGCAAGAAGCAAATAAGATGTTTAAATAAGACAATAGAAAAACCTGAAACAACTGAACCAATCTTAGTTGCATTGCTTCCCACAGTTGGTGCGGCAGCCCTTGCTCCAGATTCATCAGAAGATCCGGTTTGACTATTAGCATCACCAGATCCTGCATCTCCACCATCTGACTTATCTGGTGAGCCCGCAGAATCCACTTTCTTATTTTCAACATCCTCCTTAACCTTGGAGGCTACAGAACCATCTTTTGCCTCTCCTCTTGGAGGACTAGCTGACAAATCTATCTGTGAACCATTTCTACTGTTGGACACTGACCCACTAGACTTAGGTGCTGAAACATTCTGATCAATCACATCCCTAACTTCTAAATTGACCCCTGATGACGAGTTCTGACCAATGGCATCTACAAAGTCTTTAATGTTTGTTTGATTACTAGAAATGTCTAATCTTTTCTCAAAACCATAAAAATAAATGTGTACCGTAGAACCAACTGGGTAAGACACTAGAACCCAAGAAGCAAACATCAAAAACATGGCCAATCCTCCCACTGCAATTGCAATGGAGGAAAGAGTCCGCGGATAAAAAGCCACGGGAGACGCCCCCGAGCCCGAAGAAGCCAAAGTCATGGCTTGATTTAAGATCCTAAAACGAAATATCAACCATGGACACACTCTTAAACTAAATTTTCAACTCCTAAGCCACAATAAAAATAAAATCGTCCCCCTAAAATCTACTTTGAAATTAACCAAGCTACCAATCTAAGGTCTAAACCTCGCGAGGCAGTAAAGATTAATAACAGAACCGCTGCTTCGATCTTCAAACTTTGCTTCAGAATTTCAATTCCTTCAACAATCTGAGACAGTAAGAAAGCAAATTCAGCAAAAAATTGACCGCAAATTCAGCAAAAAATTGACCGCAGTAAGAAAATTTTAAAGTTTAAAGATAAAATATAATTATAATTACTGATTAACGGACAGATTAAGCAAAGAAGATTTTACAGAAAATCGTCCACTTCTTCGTCAAAATTCTTCAACAATAATTAAAAAAAAAATTACTCGTAAAAATCAAGAACCTTAAATCCAACGAAAAGTAATCTTCAATAAACATATTAATAGAAAGACAATGCAAGTAGAGTTAGGTACCGAAAACAAGCTCCAGCGTCATCAAACTCGGCGAGTGTCGTCAGATTCAAGATTTTTTTCGTTGGACGAAGTGAATTTCCGTTTTGTTTTTTCTCCCGCGAAACTTTCGCAGCCGTGTTATACAAGGAAAGAAGATCTTGATAATAAATGATTACGAATCGTGATATTATATGTAACTTACGGAAAATTAGGGATTGAAATTGTAAAATGAGTTTCGATCAATGTAGAACTTGGCTTTCATTCCAGGGAATGAGAGACAGAGTTTATGTGCGTGTGAAACAGATAGCTTATGTGTAATTACTGAAATGCCCCCAAATTATTACAGCGTTTTTCTGTCTTATCAAATATGAACACCGCAATTAATTCGCTCAACAATAAACTACTTCAATTAGTTATAACTGAAATGTCGTAACCTCTGTAATTTGTTAAATCATTATTATCTAAATATTCAAATTGTAATTTAAATAATTTTATATTTAATAATCTCTGATATCTTTTGATATAAGATTTTCGAGACAGAGCCTTTATTAGTTTGCTGAAGTTGATTATTTAGGACAGCGTTAAAATTAGTAAATAATAAATGTTTGTCACTTTATTTAAAGGATATCTGTTTATTTAAGTTGTTTGAATTCTTTTACACCTGCTGCAAACACGCAGCGGGTACGGGTTCAGTAATTCCTATTTATGAATACAGGTCAAACAGGTAAAAATTATGAATGGATATAAAAATATATCACCTTTACTTGATCATGTGGGTATAGGTGGATCCGTGAATCACCCATTTCTTTTATTTTTTAGTCAAACAAAATATGATCATATAAAATTATATTAGGGTTGTTGGTTACCATAAACATAAATTTAGTGGAACAAAATAGGATCATGTAATTCAATTTTTTAAAATATATTATCAAACATTTAGAATTTATATTTATGTACAAACGATTATTAATAAATTAAAAGGTATATATATTTTTTCCGTCACAAAAATTATCTTTTTGCATTAATATATAGTCTCTTTTAATAACTCAGTTCATTTTTCATTATACTGCAGCATAATTTCTTGGCATCGTAGTTTTAAATAAATATATATAAATAATTCATGATCTCGAATAAGGAGTTGACTACCTATAAGACATTAATACCATGAGAAAAAATTATTTTTAATTTGATCAGACTTTATCTGTACTCAATTCTTTTATTGTTTAAGTCGACTTCCAGACACCATATATGGTAACATTAACATGATATTATATGATCTTTAATTATTATTTTTACATTATTATTATAAAAATTAAAACGTTAATGAATTCCCCTGTACAAAAGCGTAATTGCGCGCGTCCCTCACGGTTTGCACTTTGCACTCACAATCACAGGTCACATGTTTAGTGGGGCCTCATATTCATTGGAGAAAGCATAAAGTTACGTGTGATTCTATGATTGATCTGATGTGTAGATAATAATTAGGAAAAAAAATTACGGCAATGGTTAATATTTATAAAATAAAACTACGTGTGTTAATTAATTTATATTAAGTCAAATACTAATATTAAAATTTTAAAATTTTTTAAAAAAATATTAAAATTTTTAATGTTAGTATAAATTAATTAGTATCCGTAACATTACACATATTTATAAACCCAAGTGGCTCGTGGCCATGAAAGAGCGTGACAAAGAGAAAACGGTAATCAAAGAAGAATCAATGTGTCGAATGCCGATAGGTTTTATTTACAGCACGGTTAAAAAGAAAAAATTGAAAATTAATTAAAATAAAAAAAAATCCTTCATTGAATTTAATGAATTCAGGTTTGGGGTAGTGGGGCCCACGCAAATTGCCTCCTCTCACCGGAACCGGAAGTGCGTGCGGCTGCTTTTAACTTTCAAATTCGGCGCCTGCTGGGTGGGATCCACACGGCTCCCGCATATAGGCTGGGCTTCATTTTTAAATTTAAAAATCTTAAACGGGTACAGGTGGCAATCGTAGAAACTTCTGGATAAGACTGTGTAAAAAAATCTGGATCAAGATCCGATCCGCTCCGATCCGAAAAAACCAAAGATATCCGAAAATTCGGATCAATTCGGATAATAATTTTAAAAAATCCGAATATCCAGATCGGACACCGGATCGGGGTTGCTAAAAAAAAAATATCCGTAACCGATTCGGATTTTACTAAAACTACACCGTTTTCATTTTGATGCACACCCCTTTCAGCACACCCCTTTCAAATTTCAAATATCACTACAATTTAACTTTAACTTAAACTCAACCTACGTTTTACTCTTAACTCTCTCGACAATCACAAACTCACCATCGCCGTCTTCATTCTTCACTTACAGTCACCAACTCTCCATCGCCATCTCTCTCACTCACTCCTTCCATCATCAAAGCCGAGATCGTCATCAACATTGGAATCAGAGAGCCCCAATTCGTCAGTTCCTTTCCTAAATCCCTGATTGAAGCCCCAAATCGAAATTAATTTAGGGTTTTACAATAATCCCTAAATTGAAGCCACAAATCAGACCATTCCAGCATTCCTACTTGTGATTTCTTGTACTAGAAGGCCCGATTCGCAAAAGCCCTCAAATTTAAAAGGTAAATTTTGTATTTTTTCATCTTCTTTTATATGAATCTATCAAAGAATTGTGATGCTCCATGAAATGAATAACAGAACATTAAAGCTTTAACAGAAAACCTCAATGACCCTACTCAATGCCTCAAAGGCTCAAACTATATTCCTCCAGCCATTTATTTATGCTCCTTCAGTCAATTTCAGGTTTGTTCTTTCGACCCTCTTATTATTATTATTATTATTTTGATAAACCCTGACAAAACCCTATTGTATGCATTATTTTGAAAAGTGAAATTGAGCTTCAATTTTGGCTCAAAGAAAGAAGAAATAAATTGGGTTTTCTTTAATTTTTAATGCATGTTTATTTATTCTCAGCATGCAAGTTTGTACCTTGTTTGGCTTCATTGTATTATTAAGTTTTGCGTTTTTTTATAGTTTTTAGAATTTTCTATCAGTGCTTTTATCAATTATGTCTTTCTGCGTAATCTTAGATAAATTTTATCTTGTATGTTTATATTTTCTTTTTCTGTAGGGAGATTGAGAATATGGGTATGTTGTTTCATTTCAGCCAACAAAATGTACTTTTTAATGCTCCTGATGCCAATGTTAAAATCCGAGGACGAGTGGGGGTAACAATTACTCCCAACTCTCTTCTAGTCACACAATTACTTTGTAGTTTGTAGAATAAAGAAGAAATTAAATTAATAATAAACTACTTCTGTGCCTGCACAAACCTCCCTTCTTATCTTCATTTTTTTATATTACTAGATTATTGAATTTTTATTGTTTAATTAGTTTAAACAAGAATAAGATTTTTTCCCCAAATACAATTTAATTATATATGTTGGATAATGAATGTTGCTATGTTAATGTTATTGATGTTTGTTTCGTCACCATTTTATTTGATGTTGTATGGTGTAATGAGTTGATTGTTGAAGTGGGCAAATCCAACCAATTGGTGGGGCTGGTTTGTTTGATTAGAAAAATAGAAGTGTTTTCCTTTATGAGTATGAATTTTTTGGCTGTAAACTTGTTGTTTTGGATTCATTAATATTGGTTTGGCATTTTGGAGGTTGCTAACATAATGTTGTCTTTATATATTAATAGGTTGAATTAAATTTTAGGGATGAATGATAAAAGAAGCATAAATTCTAGACTTATTGTTTGTACACTGCAGGTTGGAAGCATAAAGATTAAGGCAAGCTTTAACTTGAGAATGAAGAACCATGATGGCAATTTAGTCCGTGGAGGAAATAGAGGGAAGTTGGTGTGATGAAGTTGGCATGAAGAATTGAAGATTAGAAGATGTATTAGTATTAAGTTGGCTGCTTTTTTTCGTCTTTCTATTAAATTTGTAATTTGTGTAATAGAGTATGTGTTAAATTGGTTAAGCAACTTGTGGATTAATTTGTTGGTATCCTGCATGATATAATTTCAATTTTATTGCTAGAATTATTTGATTTTAATAAGAAAATTTTAAAATTCGGATCAATTTCGGATATCCAATTATCTGATCTGAATAATCGGATATCCGTAAAACCGGATATTCACATAATTCGGATTGGATTTGGATCAGGATATAGCTTGATCCGAAAATTCGGATCGAATAAAAAAAAGGCCTATTCGAATGGGATATCTGGATTTGAACAGCCCTACTTCTGGAAGACCTCTGTTTTATATTTTTCTGGTATAAAACCATGTGTATTGATATGACATGTCGTCTAGAAACTATGGAGTTATTGAATGTCCTTCGGAAATATTTGGGACCACATTCATTTCATTAGGGATGGGCGGGGGCTAGGGTGGGGTCGGGGACCCCTGTCTCCAGCCTCGGTCGTAGCCCACATGGAGAATTCGGAGAATTCCCAAATTGGGTCGATACCTAAATAGGAAATTCGGAGAATTTCGGAAATCCTTGTTTGGAGGGTTTTGTATTACATTTTTTTTTTTTAATTTATACTTCTTCCATTTCCAAATAAATGACGCTTTAGTTAACTACATACTTTTTTATATACTGATTTTTTTCAGACTAGACTTCGCAAAACAGGTGGGTGGGTCGGGTACGGGTTAGGTCATCATGGATACGGATACAGGTATATGGGTCGAAAATATTGGACCCATACCTTGCCCTCTGCAGGCACGGGTGGATCCGCGGGTACTCGTATTTTCTCTCTCCAGATTTTCATTTTTGTACTTTCACCCCCAATAGTTTTCAATTATGATAGTTACACCCCTAAAATTCTATATTAAGATATTGTAAAGCCCTTTCTTCCTACTAGGAACTTGAAATAATTGAAAGCAGCTCTACTTCACAACAAATACTTTTATTTAATATAATCAATGTGTAACTTCAATCAACCCCACACCACACACTCCTTTTTCAGCAAATAAACGTCCAAGCCCTTGTTTAGGTTTAAGAAAGTTGTCTTTTGTAATAGATAATAATGTTATTTATTTAGAAAATTGAATCAATCTACCACTTAAATCATCACAATATCACCACCAACAACAAAATCAATACAATATCACATCCCTAGGAGTGAATGGTAGAGTTCAATCTATTCTTCAAGAAAAAGATTTTATTTAATTACATTAACTCAATATCATATTTACAGGGACAACCGGATAGCTATTACTCTAAAAACAATGCCTGCAATTCACTAACTCTAAGCACAAAAATCCTCAACATTTACTGTTCATACAGACAGAGATTTCACAAACTGTAATCAGCCAAAATATACAAATCTTGTGAAAGATATTCTACCCAACAACAACATGATCACAAAGGTCAATTAAGCATCAAACAAGCTGCTGCTTTTCTAGAACAAAGATGGATACAATAAAAACAAATCTTGAAACCCAACTCACCGATCTACGACTGCAATGGTGGGGAGGAGAGCTACAAGTCTTGCGACGGAGAGAGAGAGGAGATGACGAGCCAACGCCGACGACGTGAGAGAGAGGAGATGACGAGCTGATGCCTGAGTCCCGACAACGTGAGAGAGAGGAGATGACCAACCGATGAGGATGAGTGAGGGTGACCAGCGACGGTGGGACTGGGAATGTGAATGAAGGATGAGAGATTGAGAGTTTATAGAATGAATGAATCAGGATTCAGGTGAGGTATACTGATGACTGATGACTGATGACTGATGAGAGATTGAGAGACGGGAGAGAATTGTTATTTTGATTTGTTTTAGAGTTATTGAGTTAAGGACTTAGGGTTAGGGATTTGCAAAATTGGGTACCCGCGGGTTCACCCATATAACCCCTTAGCCATACCGGTTGGGCCAGGTATGGGTTTAAAAAAAAGGTCCAATATATTGGACCCGTACCCTATATTTTTTACCCGGGTATGGGCCCACCCGCAGGTCTGTACATGTTTTGCCAGGTCTAGGTCAGACGGCCATAATCTTAAGAATAACATATTTTGATTTGATAATAAAAATTAAATTAGAGATATTTCATATAAAATATGTGATCTAATCTAGGTTTCAGGGTTACCGTAGGATAAGTTAAAAGCTTATGAACTTTATTAAAAAAATTAATGCTAAAAGTTGGTGCAGACACCACCCTGTCAAACATATTTTATAGTTTCTCTTATACATAAATATATTTATATTTATTTATTTTCTGCTTTGATTATCTTGTAGGGGCCTTCCTAGGTGGGACTGAGTTTGCCAGAGTTGATCTCCTTGGTGTTTTGGAAGACCCTGCGAAGGACCCAGTCGCTTATCTTGAAAGTACAGATCCTCACGTTGCAGTTATAATGTCGGGCAGCCTGTTGCTGGTAAACTGCATTGCAGATGCTCGCCCGTTCCGTAGCTCGTCCACGGTGTCTAGATTCTGGCAGAGGTTGTGACTGTTTGATTCCTCGTCCACCCATTAAAGCCTGGCGGACGGAACTGATACTTTAGTTGGGATGACTGCTTCAGAACCGTATGTGAGGGAGAACGGGGTTTCGCCCGTTGATGAGCGAGTCTTGGTTCGGTATGACCAGAGGACTTCGAGTAGCTCGTCTGCCCATGCACCCTTAGCTTTCTGCAATCGCTTCTTCAATGTCTGTATGATGGTCTTGTTTGATGACTCGGCCTGGCCGTCAGACTGGGGGTTGCGGGGTGTTGAGAAGCTCAGTTTGATTCTCCACTTGTCACAATAATCCCTGAAGCCTAAGCTAATAAACTGGGATCCATTATCGGTGACGATCTCCTTCGGTATCCCGAACCTAGAGATGACATTCTTCCAGATGAAGGCTTTTACCTCTCGATCTCTGACTTGTGTGAAGGCTTCGGCTTCGATCCACTTGGTAAAGTAGTCTGTCACAGCCAACATGAAGACTCGTTGCCTCGGTGTAGTAGGTAGCTGTCCCACGATGTCCATTCCCCACTTCATGAATGGCCACGGTGTGAGGATGGAATGGAGTCGCTCTGGTGGGAGGTGTGAGACATGTGCAAACCTCTGACAGCTGTCGCACTTCTTCGCGTAAGCGATCGAGTCGGTGTGTATGGTTAGCCAATAATATCCAACGGTGATCACCTGGTGTGCAAGACTACGGCCCCCTGCGTGGTTGCCGCATTCGCTTTCATGGAGTTCGGCTAGAACACTTTGGGCTTCTTTTAGGCTTACGCATTTGAGATAAGGGCCCGAGAATGACTTTCTGAGGAGTTGGCCCTCATGTATGGTGAATCTGACGGCTTTTGCTTTCAGTCGGCGTGCTTCGTTCTTTTCAGCCAGAAGTTCATCGTTTTCCAGGTATCTTACTATCGGAGTCATCTAGCAGTCGGCTTGTTCAACGCCCATGGCTTCTACGGGAGACTTGTTCGGTGGTTGTTCCTTCCAGTTGGCTGGCCACTGCATGAATAAGAGAGGAATTGATGATTGGGAGGAACATGGGAGTGCCGAGCCAAGGTTGGCGAGAGCGTCGACATGGTAGTTCTCAGCTCTGGGGATCTGTACAATGGAGAACTCTTCGAATTGGGCCTGCAGCTCTTTGACCATGCTCAAATAGGATGTCATCTTTGAATCGCGTGCTTGATATGTGCCTTGTAATTGATTGACTACGAGTTGGGAATCGGACTTCACTTCCAGTCTTTTGGCTCCAATTTCTCTGGCCAAGGAAAGTCCAGCTAGGAGGGCTTCATATTCGGCCACATTATTTGTGCACTTGAACCCACACCGGATTGCTCGCTAGACGATGTCTCCCTCTGGTGAGATCAGTACTATTCCGAGTTCGCTTCTATTGACATTACTCGATCCATCTACTAGGAGATGCCACTTTGAGGGTGGTGCGCCGTTCATGCATAATAACTCTCTTTTAGCCTGGGTGGTGGCGCTTGGTGTGAAGTCGGCAATGAAGTCTGCTAGTGCCTGGGACTTGACGGCAGTGTGGGATTGGTAGGCTATGTCGAACTCACTGAGCTCTACTGTCCATTGCATGAGTCGGCTTGATAGTTTTGGTTTATGCAGTATCTTCTTAAGTGGGAAGGAGGTGATTACAACAATGGAGTGGCACTGAAAGTACGGCTTGAGCTTCCTGGATGCATGGATGAGGGCGAGGGCCAGTTTCTCCAGTTGACTATACCGAGTTTCTGCGTCGAGGAGTGACTTGCTCACATAGTAGACTGGTAACTACTTCGATTCTTCTTCTCGAACTAGCACTGCTGAGATGGCTGTCTCTGAGACCGCTAGGTAAGAGTAGAGCTTCTTCCCGTCCACAGGTTTTGAAAGAAGCGGGGGTGTGGTCAGATACCTCTTCAGCTGTTGTAGGGCTTCTTCGCAGGAGGGGTTCCAGTCGAACTTTTTGGACTTCTTGAGGGCATGGAAGAATAGGTGGCACTTATCAGCTGATTTGGAGATGAAGCGGCTCAGAGCGGCCACTCATCCTGCAAGGCACTGGACGTCTCTGATGCAAGTCGGGGATGGTATGTTGAGGATCGCTCTGATCTGGTTGGGGTTTGCTTCTATCCCTCGCTAAGTAATCATATAGCCCAAGAATTTACATGATGAGATGCCGAATGAGCACTTGGCTGGATTCAGCTTCATGTTGTACTTCCGGAGGACGGCAAATGCCTGACTAAGGTGGTCAAGGTGTTGTTCAGTAATCAGGGACTTGACGAGCATGTCATCGATGTAAACCTCCATAGTCTCTCCTAAGTGGTCGGAGAACATTTTGTTGACTAGCCGTGGGTAGGTGGCCCCGGCATTCTTCAGTCCAAACGGCATTACTTTGTAGCAGTAGGTTCCCCTTTCTGTGATGAAGGCTGTCTTCTTTTAGTCGTCCAGATGCATCAGGATCTGGTTATATCCCGAGAAGGCGTCCATGAAACTAAGGAGTTCGTGCCTTGTTGTCGCATCTATAAGAATCCTTGGGGCAGACTTTGTTTAAGTCAGTGAAGTCGATGCAGACTCTCCACTTCCTGTTCTTTTTCTTTATGACCACGACGTTTGCTAGCCATTCGGGGTTAGTGGACCTCTCTGATCATGCTGTTGCTTAGGAGCTTTTCAATCTCTTCATTGATGATCCGGTTTCGGTCAGGTGCGAATTTCCTCCTCCTCTACTTCACTGGTGAGTGATCCGGATCTGCCTTGAGCTGGTGGACCATTGCATTTGGACTGATTTCGGTCATGTCAGTGTGGGACCAGGCGCATGAGTCTTTGTTTTGTTTGAGAAATTCTATCAGGTTCTCTCTTGTCTCGGGTTTGAGGCGGGAACCTATATGTGTCTTTCTCTCTGGGTCGTCCGGATGTATCTGCACTTCATCCAACTCTTCAATAGTCGGTTGGTCAGGCTTGGTCCGAGGGTTTGGATGAGACTGTAATTGCTATGAAGAGTTTCCTTTACTCTTGAAGGCGTTCTTGTAGCAGTCTCTAAAAGCTTTGGGGTTGCCCTTGATCTCTCGTACCCCTCACTTGGTTGGAAACCTGATCGTCTGGTGGAAGGTAGATAGGACTGCCCGCATGTCGTAGATCTAGGGCTGGCCCAAAATGACGTTATAGGGAGATGGGCAGTCGATCACCAGGAAGACGGTCTGTTTGTTTACTCTGCTAGCATAGATGGGAAGGACGATCTCTCCGATAGAGTATTTCTGCTCCGAACTGAACCTAACCAGCAGTGTCGGTCGCCTGTTGATGTTTGCTTCTTCTAGTCCCATTACCTTGACTGCTTCGAGGAACAGGATGTTTGCTGACAAACCTCCATCTACGAAAACCCTTTTCACTAGGATGTTGGCAATCTGCAGGGAGACCACTAAAGCATCATGATGAGGAGCGGCCAGGGTGACCGGTTCATCATCTTCAAACTGAATTACCTGATGAGAGTGTGATCACGAGATCGGATGGATGGACTAGACTTCATGGTGGTGGTTGGCTCTAGCATACCGCTTGGCCGATGAGTAACTTACCCCACTGATCTTTGATCCTCCGAAGATAAGCGAACAGAAACCTTTCGGTGTGGGTTCTCGTGGAGGGGGTGATGGTTCTTTGGAGCTTTTCTGGCTAATGGTGTTCTTCCCTTTGTCAGTAAGTAGATCACAGAGATGTCCCCTTTTCAGAAGTGCAACAACCTCGAGCCGCAAGGCAATACAGTCTGCGGTGTTGTGCCTATGGTCACTGTGGAAATCATACCACTTGGTTGTGTCTCTCCTTGCCTCGGGATTGAGCTTGCCAGGCCACTTGACGATGGATCCTAATCCTTTCATTATTGCTACGACCTGGGTTGGTTCGACGTTGAGGTTGTACTCTAGTATTTTGTGTCGGTTCGATCCGAACTGCTTGTTATCATTTCTCATGGGTTAGCGATCATAAGGTTTCCTGACTCCGTCCATATTGAGTGCTGGAGGTTGGTAGCGATGCTCTACCGGTCCAGGCTCTAGCTTCCTGTCGCTCCGCCTTGATTCATATCTGGAGTGAGCAGCTTGGTTCATCTCATCTTCCTCCCATCTTATCTAGATAACCACCCGGGCCAGAGCGTTTTCCATTGTGGTGCAACCCAGCTTCGTAAGTTCTTTGTACAGCTTTCCATCCGGGAGGAGGCCTTTCCTAAAAGCGTCCACAGCAGTCTCGGGGTTACATGAGGGGATAGAGATCTTTTCTCTATTGAATCTACTAACATATTCTCTCAATGGCTCTCCCCTTCTTTGGTATATTCGGTATAGGTTGGCCGACAGTTTCTCTAGTTTCTTACTGCTGGCGAACTATTCCACGAAGGTGTCGGTAAGCTAGGCGAATGAATCGATGGATCCGTTCGAGAGGTTTGTGTACCACTGGAGCATCGGGCCGGACAAACTAGAACCGAAACTTTTGCACATGCAGGCTTCCCTAAGCGGTTGGGGTATTGAGATAGTGAACATCCGCTGCTTGTATGAGGCTATGTGGTCATCTGGGTCATTGGTACCATCGTACGGTTTCATGTTGGGGATGGTGAATTTCTAGGGCATGTCGGCTAGAGCGATCTCATCCACAAAGGGTGAATCAGCGTAACAATGGGGTCTGCTCTTCTTGGTTGGGACCGGCATTCCTGGAATGCATCTCATCACTGTCTCGACATCGGCTAGTCTCTTGGCCAGTACTTGTTCCATAGGAGAGGGGGATACTACCGGGTCATCCCGTCTTACTGGGTCTGCTACTGCATTCGTTCTCGGCACATTTCGTTGGGTCATCCCTCGGGGGGCGATCTGATAGATCATTCCGTCGTGCATTCCTTGGTAGCATGGATCTTCGTTCATCCCTTCCGGTTGGATGACTCCCATTGTCACTGTTCTATTATTCCGCCCTACAGGAATGGTCAGGGGAGTCGACTAGTAGTCGCTCAGTCTGTCAAGATGGATGAGCTCGAGTGCTGGAGTTGGTTTGGTTTGGCCATTCAACCCACGAGGGTGAACCGAGCCGAATGGGGTTTGTGTTTGGGTTGTTGACTAGAGGTGGAGCGGGATGGTAAGGATGGGCTGGTCTTGCGGATGTGGGCTTTTTGTTATTGGATTGTCTTGGTCACGAGGCTGGGATGGGTCGGCTGGATGGTGTTCTGTTGGCATATCTTTGTCTCCATTAGTCAAAATGGAGTCGTCGAGCGCCAATGCGCTTAACGGACGCGGCCCTTTACCGGAGATCGAGGGCTGATGCTCTGGTGTGGAAAGAGGTTGCATGGATGGGATAGGGGCACGGAACCGATTGGGGGGTACTTGGTTGGGCAAGAATTCAAGATCATAGAATTGACTCACCTTCTCTTTTCGAGATCGGTTTTTAGTCCTAATGGATGCGTTTTCGGTCTGGATTGCATTGTTCTCGGCTTCCAATGCGGCCACCTTGTCTGATTTTGGTTGCATGAGAGAGGTCAAAACCTCCAATCTGGCCTCAAGGCCGGGGTTAACGTTGTCGGGATTGTGAGCCATGGAATGTTCCTCCACGTAGCAAGGTTCGTCGAGCCGAATGATTGTTAGAGGCCTCACGGTGGGCGCCAAACTGTAGACATAAAATCCTACCTGTACGGAAGGGGGGTCAGATCCCGTGAAGTTGAGGCCACTAGCGATCTGTTGCACCTACACACGTAGAGAAACACATGCGTGAAGCGAACGGGTAACTCCGAGGTGGTGTTTGCCGTAGGCACTCCGACGCTCAAGTCAGCAGGGCCAAGAGGCTAATATAGTGAAGGCTAGGGAGTAAAAGGTTATCGGAAGTCTAGTCGGGGACTGTGACTACGGCGGTGATGTAAAGCTCTCAAGTAAGAGCTTTTAGTGTGAAGGTATCATGTCCTCTCCTCCGTGAGAGGGCTGACCTCTATTTATATAGTGACTGTCTGGTCTCCCAATCCTGGTGGGAGTAGGAGTCCTAATATGACTCTGATGCAAACCCTAGAAGAATTAGGGGCGTGGCAAGCTGTCTTACTAGTGTCCGGATAGGAAAGTGATTCTGATCAGGAAAGTAACTTCGAGTAGGAAAGTGTTTAGAACAGGAAAATGACTTTGAGTAGGAGATTGATCAGGAACAGGAATATGATCAGTGGGCCGTGGGCTCGGAACTCGCCTATAGGCCCAGGAAGTAAACTAGAACTGGGAGGCCCGTGCTCAGATGGTTTGGGCAGGCCGTATCTCGTATCGAATGGGATTATTCTGGCTTGGGCCTCTTTGGGATTTAGGCTTGGTCTTCTCTTCACAAATGGTCCTGCTTTCCTATTTGGGCCGAGGACGATTTTTGGCCCTAACAAAAATCAATGCTAAAAGTTGGTGCAGACGCCACCCTGTTACACTTTTTTAATTAAACATATTCTAAAGTTGGTCTTAAACATTACATTTTTAAAATCTTGGGTTAACAATTTTAATTCTACAGGCAACTTGTGGATAAGGAGAAGAGGAAGCACGTTCCAGCATGAATGTACAGCTAGAAAACAGGGATTAATTCTTAAATTTAAATCCGTTAATTATGCCGTCTTATTTAGATTACTTTTTATTGGAGAATCTAGACTGACTAATTAGGAGGAATCTTGATATACACAACAATGAGTGTTTAAAATTTCCGTTGTTATTGGATGGATCAATGCAGGAGGCTTTTTTTAATCAAATATTTTAGAATTAGAAGCCAAGTTTACCTAACTATTCTGTAATATATTTCTTTCTATAATATTGAAGATTCAACATTGATGTAACACTGGAATCTCATTTCATCACTCTTTCCACGTACCTTTCCTCTAGCTAGTGATTTAAGGAAATCTTTCTTTTAAACGGTCAGATTGGAATATGCCTACAAGAGAAGCACATTATCAAGATGAACATGTATATATATAGTGCTGGAGCCAGCATGGGCCAGGGTTTCTAATTTAATTATAGGTTAAATAAAAAATATAGTTATAACAGACGTCAATTAATTTTACTTAATAATAGAATATGTTCATTAAAATGATTACGCCACATCAGTGCCTCAAGTAGATGACAAATCCTGAAGAAGAGCAACAATGTTATGTAGTTCCTTAATTCAATTACAAATCCTGACAAATCAAAATATACAATTTTATTTGAAAACTATATATATAAATAGAGAGAGAGAGAGAGAGAACTACAAAATGGGATTCCTAAATTCAATTGTTCCCTTATTTAATTATAGCTGCTAATCTTTAATTACTTCCTTTGGAGATGGAACAAACTAGCTCTGTATCCTCCAAAGGAATCTTATGCTTAGGATTGCTTAAATATATTCAATTTTAAAGAGGCATCTTGTATATATATATATATATATATATATATATATATGACAAGGAGTGTTTGTACATATCCAATTGTCACTAGATGGGTCAATGTGGGGACAAATTTTAGGTAAATAGTAGAGTTACCGAAAAGTGTACATCAAAATTATGTACCGAATGACGTAACAAAAAGATTTTGTCATGTCATTCGGTACACACTCGTTGATAACTGTAACATTACTCCAAATTTTATCAAATTAATATTTTATAATTAAAAGACAATTTCACGTAACTATGACATAATATATATGTTTTTCTGTGTATTAAAGATTTCATGTAATGACATAACAGTAAAATCTTATTTTATGGTTGACTTTAATCTCACTTTTCTCGTTGTTTAGATTGAAAATTTGAAATATATTACAATCCAATATTAATGAGAATCATATCTCATTCTAAGTCTCATTCATCTCCACTAGTGATCAAACATTGTCTAATACTCTCAACTTTTTATAAATTGAAAGAACATAAAATTGTTCTTTCTCACCAACATTTAATGTTATATAATTGTCAGTATTATTTGTCACTTTCTAATTTTATATAGGCCGACCTCACCTATCAATTTAATCTTTTAGGTGGAATGGCAACTTAACATTTAAACATATTTTGCTAATTAAACATATTATGTAGTTGGTCTTAAATATGTTTTTAAAATCTTGGGTTAACAATTGTAATTATACAGGCAACATGTGAATAAGGACAAAGAGGAAGCACGTCCCAGCATGAATGTACAGCTAGGAAACAGGGATTAATTCATAAATTGAATTCCGTTATTTAATTATGCTGTCTAATCAAGATTACTTTTTGTTGGAGAATCCAATTTCTAATTGCGAGGAATCTTAATGTATACGACATTGAGTATCTAAGGTGCGTTTGGTTTATTATTTTAAATAAGATTTTGAGAATAATATTGGATAGTTGAATAAAGGAGTATTACGAGGTAAAATTTAAAAAATTATTAAAAAATCCTTAGGCTTGCTAATTTAATTAAACACTCCAATATATAAAATGATAAAAACACCCTCACTACCCACAATATCAGATTCCGGTCAGCACCACCGAAATATGGCCAGAAAATTGTGTTACGATATAGACCGATCGGATATATGTCGTAATACGTCGCTATAGTCTTTTTCGGCTAGATCTACCATGGATCTGGCCAGAAAAGGCTAGATCTACGACCAGATGTGGCCATCGACGGTTGGAAAAGGCCAAAGAAGTCTATCTTTGGCCGTTAGCGACGACCAAAGATATGACCAAGATTTGGCCGTCGCTAACGGCCAGATCGGTGAACTACCGACCAGTTCTGGTCGTGGTGTAAGCCGTTGTATAGATTTTGGCTACCACCGACGAAACTGTGGTTGTTGGAATCTGGCAAGTATGGGTTGATGGGGGTGTTTTTGTTAATTTTTAAACTTTTTTTTGGAGGTATTTAATGAAATTAATAAACTTAAGCGGTCTAAAAATAATTAAAAAAATATAGTAATATTTCTGGAATAATATGCCAAACAATATTTGGAGAATAGGATTGGGAATATGGGTAGAAATAGGGAGCCAAACGCATCCTAAGATTTCCATTGTTATTGGATGGATCAATGTAGGACTCAAATAGATGACAAATCCTGAAGAATAGTAACAAAGTTTCGTAGTTTTATAATTCAATTACAAGTTTTGACAAATCTGAATGTACAATTTTATTTGGAAGTTAGGCTATCCAATTTCTTGAAATGCATTATACACAGTAACACAATGACGCATTTAAATTGATAAATCTATAATGAAATTTTGTGGAGTCAATATAAATTTAAGTTGGGTTAAAATTATAAATATTATAAAATATAAAACCTTTTTTTAATTTTTTTTTAAAGTTTGAGTGAGTTTAATATGAATTTAAGTAGTGTTAAAATTTTAAATATTATAAAATAATTTTTTTTTTTTTTTTTAAGTTTGAGTGAGTTCAATTAAACCCATATAAAATAGTATCGCCATGTCCCTGGTTACACAATCACATCAATTCTTGTTGTTTCCCCCAAGAAATAAATTGCAAGGGTAAACCAATTTCAATAGGTCTTTCTACGTATCGGTAACATCAGGGCCGTCTCTAGAATATTTGTGACCCTAGGCAAGAGTTATTTTGGGGCCCTCTAATAATATAAGCATATATTAAAAAAAATATTATTATTATTATTTTTTTTTGCCTTTTGAGATAAAAAATCACTAGGAGAGGTGGTGGACAGCAATCGACAGGCTAACAAGGTTAGGTTGGTGGGGGGTTTTGGAGAGTAGATGTTGGAAAAGTGATGGGTGGTGAAATGGGTGATTTCCAATGCCAAGATTGATAAGAAAAGGCTTGAGAAGTCACGGCTCAAAAGGTATCAATGGCCAGCGATTGGCAGAGTAAACGGATAAGGTATGATAGGGGTTTTGGTGAGAGGGCTAAGGGGAGGAAGATGGTGGTGTCGGGGAAGACCAACAATGTCGGGTACATGCCAAAAAGGCTGGAAATGGCTGTCGTGTGGTGGAGTTGGGTTACGAGATTCATCAAAAATTAGTCAAATCAAGAGCTATCAAGGTTGGGAAATGATAAAATGATGATTTTGGTGAGAAAATCGACCGGAACCAAAATTGACCGAAATCAACTCTAAACCACTGGCGGTAGAAGAGGGCTGGAGATGATTTATGTGAATGTCAAATTTTTGGATTGAATTGGGGGTGAGTAATTTGAAATATGTAAATGACTATTTTAGTGTTCCATAGTTAAAAGAGATTCAATGTGTTAATTTAGGGGTATAAACTAGAATATATTAAACTAGAGGTACAAACTTGCTAGTTTGTTAAACTTTGGATGGGAATATATGTAAAAAGTTTATAATAAATTTAGGTTTTTTTAGCTTTTTTTTGGGGGTCCCTTGACTTAGATAAGAAATTATAAACCATTTTCATTTTTGTAAGATATTTAAAAAAAAAAAAAAATTATAAAAAATTTGGGCCCCCATTTTTTTGGGGCCCTAGGCAAGTGTCTCACCTGCCTACCCCTTAAGCCGGCACTGGGTAACATATAACATATTTTGATTTGGGCAATATAAATAAAAGATAATTCATATTAAATATATGATCTAGTCTAGGTTTTAGGATTGGATATTATATATGTTATCGACTGTAGGATAAGTTAATTAAAAGCCTATGAACTCTTGCTAATTAAAATGATTATTAGAAAAATCAATGCTAAGAATTGGCACTGCAGAGACAACGCCATTACCTGGCATTCTAACGTACCCTTGCTAATTAAACACATTTTATAGTTGGTCTTAAATGTAACATTTTTTAGGTTTAGGGTTAATAATTGATAATTACATAGGCAAATATGAGCCTATTCCTCTTGAAAACTATAATCTTGTATATATATATATATATATATATATATATAGAGAGAGAGAGAGAGAGAGAGAGAGAGAGAGAGAGAGAGAGAGAGAGAACTACAAAACGGGATCCTACATTTAATTGTTCCCTTATTTAATTATGACTGCTAAACTGGATCAAACAAGCTCTTAAGTTGCATTCTCAAAAGGAATCTTGTGTTTAGAATTGCTTCAATAAATTTAATTTTCAGGAGTAATCTTGATATATATACGGCGATGAATATTTATAAATTTTCATTGTCACTAAATGGATAATTGTTTTATCCGATTACTATTTTATAAGTAGAACAATTTGATGTAACTATTCTGTAATATTTTTCTTGTCTATATACTAAATATTTCATGTCCTAACATAACCCTAGAATTTTATTTCACCACTCTCTCTCTCTCTCTCTCTCTCTCTCTCTTTTTCACATGCCTTTATCTATTTTGTTTGGACATTATAACATGTCAATATTGGTTCATTTTAATCTCACTGAACTGCAGAACTTTGCTGCTTTTCTTCAGGATTTGTCATCTACTTGAGTCACTGATGTGTGGTATTTTAACATACTCATTTTAGTTAAACATATTCTCTTATTAAGTAATCGTCCCCCACTTAATTAATTAACATTAGTCATTGTACAAAAGGATGGGTATCGAGTTAAATTGGGAGAAAAACAGAGAAACGGGGGCAAAAATGCTTTCTTGATTATTAGCTAAAGAGAAGAGTAAAACAGTTATACATATCAGTTCAATAGCTACTTCAGTAGCTCAACTGCTTCTCAAAACGACAACGTAAAAGTACAGAACTTAACAAACTAAACGACAGCGTACAGGTGCAATTCTTAGCACTTTGACTCATTTAGGGAACATCAACTTTGTATGGTCAATATTCCCCCTTAAACCAAACTACCTCTAATATGAGCTTTTACTAATAGCTTCTTCTGAACTGGTGGTTCAATCATCTAGTTCAATCATCTGATTCAACTTTGTATGATTGATATTCTCCCTTGAACCAAACTACCTCTAATCTGAGCTTCTACTGGTAGCCTCCTCTGAGTTGATTCAGCAATTCTGGAACTGCTAGTGCAATTATTAGATTCAATAATGCTGAGTATAAAATGTTGAATCAATGACCTGAGCTTTCTGATTATTGAGAGAACACTTGAAGCAGACTTATAAGCAATCTGTAAAAAATTGATAAAGCATGCACAAACTTGCACAACAGATCAATTGCTTGTTCATTTTGCAACAACCAAAGAAGGCTGGATCAGACTTATGACTGCAGAGCTAAAAACTACCATTTGCAGACCATAAGAAAGTAAGCGAAATAGTTCACCAGAAACTTGCAGAACAGGCCAATAACTTGTTCATTTTGCAACAACCAAAAGCTGGATCAGACTTATGATTGCAGAGCTGAAAACTACCATTTGCAGACCATAAGAAAATAAGCGAAAAAGTTCACCAGAAACTTGCACACCAGACCAATAGTTCAATAACTTGTTCATTTTGTAGCAACAACAAAAAAAAGTTTAGACTTGATCAGACTTATGATTTATGGGCAAAAAAACTACCATTTGCAGACCATAAGAACTACTAACATACATTAACCTCACATTCATTTGCAGCTATCATCAAGTGATATCACATTAAGTTTGAACTTTAACTCACTAAAATGAGTAGCTGACAGTGCCTTAGTAAGAAGATCTACAATCTGTAATTTGGAAGGAACATATTGGATAGCCACTTTCTTTGCCAAAACTTGTTCTCGAATGTAATGAGCATCAATCTCAATGTGTTTCGTTCTGGCGTGAAACACAAGATTGGATGCAAGTGCTCCAACATTAACATTGTCACACCATATCATAGGAATAGTATGAAAAGACAGCCCCAACTCAGTAAACATACTCTGTAACCATGCTACTTCTGTGGCAGTTTAAACAAGGGCTCGGTACTCTTTGTCAATGGAGGAAAGAGCAACGACTTTATGTTTCCTAGAACTCCACTGAATCAAGTTCGGTCCTAGGTAAACACAACAGCCACTGGTTGATCTTCGATCTTCTAAATTATCACCCCAATCAGCATCAGCATAGCACTATACATGTAGAGTACTTGCTGGTTTAAAATGAAGACCATAATGCAAAGAACCTTTTTTATACCTTAACACCCTTTTACAAGCTTGCCATTGCAACTCAGTAGGAGCTTGTAAGAATTGGCTTAGCTTATTCACTGTGAAGCTGATATCTGGTCTGGTAAGAGTTAATTATTATAATGCCCCTACAGTACTATGATATAATCTAGGATCTTGAAAGAGTTCACTGTCTGTGGAGCTAAGCTTGACACCATCAGCCATCGGAGTGGAACAAGCATGTGCTTCCATCATTTTAGTTTTTGTCAACAAGTTAGAAGCATACTTGGACTTCCTTAGGTGAATAACATTTGAATTCCTAGTTGCTTCCAGCCCTAGAAAATACTTAAGGGAGCTAAGAGTTTTTAATGCAAAATTATCATTAAGATCCTTCATCAATTGAGCAATAAAGGCCTTATCAGAACAAGTAATCAATATATCATCAATGTATACAAGAACATATATATTACCAGAATTTTGCTGAAGAGTGAAAAGGCTTGAGTCTGAGACTGAATTCTGGAAACCTTTGAGTTGTAGGGCGGCCTTCAACTTGTCAAACCAAGCTCTAGGGGCTTGCTTAAGACCATACAGAGCCTTGTTCAACTTACATACAGCATCAGGAAAGACATGATTCTCAAAACCAGGTGGCTACTTCATGTAGACAGTTTCAGTTAACACTACATTAAGGAATGCATTATTAACATCAATTTGTTGCACATCCCACCCATGAGTTACTACAAGAGTCAAAACAATCCGTATAGTGGCTGGTTTGATTACTGGGCTGAAGGTTTCGAAGTAATTAAGACCAAGGGTCTATTGAAACCCCTTAGCAACTAGTATGACCTTATATTTTTGTAGTGTTCCATCAACATTGAGTTTGGTGCGAAAAACCCACTTGTTTCCTACTATATTCATATCAGAGGAAGACAGCACAAGAGTCCAAGTATTATTGTGGACAAATGCACCAAATTCAGACTGTATAACAGCCTTCCACTTGGTACTTTTAAGGGCTGCAGAGACTGTTGTAGGTTCAGCTTCAATTAGTTTAGGTGACTCTAACTCTTCAGCATAAAGAGCTAAATGACAATCATCTTGACAATCAGATAAATAATAGGTCTTAGTGGCTGATTTAGACTTGGTAATCATAGGGTGTATATTGACAGTTGTAGATGTAGTAGGACATGATACTATATTATGTGTGCCCAGACTTGAACTAGCTGAAGCACTAGCAAATTGGGAGGAAGTAAGATTAACAACAAGTGGACATGGTGAGAGATAACAATCTGTAGACCTTGTAGGGATAGCAACTTGTATTTTTTGGTTAGTGGCAGTAGTGGTTTCAGAAGAACAACCAGGTTTGTTACAGTGTAAGGAACACTGATCAGGAGAGTTATTAGTTGTAGGTAATGGTGTAACATTAGGTTGGGATGGGTTGTTACAATTAGTATAAGCATGTAGTAAAGGAGGAGAATATGTATTTGAATTGAAAGCATGAGGGTTAAGAGAAGAAGAATTCTTACCAACTACTGTATCATCTGAAACATGGTTGTCAGGAGTAATGTTTATTGCAGAGGGATCAGTGGCTGCTAAAGACTATAAGGAATAAGGGACAGACTGAAAAGGAAAGAATGAAGTGTTTGTGTTTGTGGAGGTATCAGTATTATGAATTGACCTAGAGAGTGTAAAGTTAGAAGGCTGAAATGAAGAATGTAAAGAATTGATAACAAAAAGGAACTCACACTCATTGAATTGAACACTAGGAGTAACTACAATCTTACCATCAGGAGTTAGACACTTGTATCCCTTGTGAATCAAACTATACCCTACAAAGACAGTCTTAATGGTATGAAAATCAAATTTATGTTTATTGTAGTTTCTTATGTAGGGAAAACAAGTACATCTAAAGACCTTCAAACCATCATAAATAGGAACCTTGTCAAATAACTTTTGATAAGGTGACATATTACAAAGAGTGGCAGTAGGCATTCTATTTATCAAATATACATCAGTTTTAAAGGCTAACCACCAATATTGAAGGGGCATGGATGAAAGATGGATGCATGAAGAATCAAGCATATCATGCTATAACAAGTATAGTCATAGTTAAAAAAAAAATTTCAATCAAATTGAAATAAGTAAGGTAGAACATGTTACCTTAAGTCCTTAGCAACCTTGGAGACTCTTAATTTCAAGAGAAATTAAGCAAAAGAGTATCCACACCAAGGGAAGAAGAGATTTGACCAAGAGGGAGATTTAGGGTTCTTAGAGATTTTTTCTCTATACAAAAATTCATATATCATTTTCTTTATATAGGAATCCTTGTAAACAATTCAATAATTGTTTTGGACTTCCTTAAACAATTCCATAATTGTTATGAAGTTGTTAAACTTCTTTAAATTATAACATTGGATTAACATTTAATCACAATTAACAATTTAACTCTTAAATTGTTTACATAACAATTTAACCCTTAAATTGTTTACAATTACAACCCCTTGTAAAATCCAATTTAATATAAAGAAAATGATTAATATAAATAACTTTATTACCTTTGGTAGGTGCTAGCCAACCTTGGATAATCAACTCTCTTTGGCTATTTCTTCATTCTCCTTAGTTTTTATGTGTGACCTCTTAGGTTCACTGTGGCCTAGCCGTGGGCCCAATATCACAGACTATTTCGATATGTTTTGTCATAACTCTTTATGAACAAAACTCCCACTGATTATGGTAGGCATCTAGCAATGCTCCATAACCCCTAAGTCACAATGAAGATATACTCCAACGAACCTTTTACAATCATACATGTTGTATAATCAAATCCTTCCGTTGTCTAATCCTAATTAAGAATGGATTCATGGTATGTCAAAATCCTTATCTTAATTTTAATTCAATACATATGGAACGTGTCACCATGAAACAACCTTTCATGTAACATTTTATATACCCCGGCCGGAGATTTCCCTTTTCCAATGTATCTTGACATTTGTCTTGGAACTTGATATCAATCTATACCAAGTCAACGGATCCCATCTTGACTATCACTTGTCCTCACACATAAACAACACATGGCCAAATCGGCTTATTAACACATGGCATGATTAGCCTCATGTTTATACACCATATGAACCATATGCGTTTATGCAGAATCCAACCGTGATATCTCAGGTCTAAGGATTAAAAATACCCTAGTACGATCTTATGATAAATCATTGACTACATTTTAAATGTCCATGTGATTCATCATAAATGGCCATATTCGATAAACAGTTCACTAACCGCGTATCCATGCTAATGCCCTAGTGATATAACTTTTATAATCACCCACACCAATACCATCACATGATATTCTACGGAGGCATTCAGCATGCCTACTATGTAATATTATTGCCCAATTAATATTACCTATGTAGGGAATACTTTGATGATTTTGATCTTCTAAAGATTTGTATCATCCGGACATTTCACATGTAATACATATATATAAATGAAGCAATAAACCACATGTGAAATAAGAACACTTTCTTTTATTGATAAGATAAAATGTATATACAAACTATATACATTCACATATATATACAAAACATAATGCCTCGGAACCGATGACACGATTGGTTCCTAGGGCATACACTAACAATGGATGCATAAGCAAGCAATGTTAATCCAGATTCTATAACATGCCTATGCTTCCTCTCATTTCTACCATTTTGTTGGTGAACATAAGCACAAGATTGTCTAATTTGGATACCTTGGTCAACTAGGTAGGATAGGAGAGCCTTATATTCTCCTCCCTGGTCAGGCTGTAAGCTTTTAAGCTTATATCCAAACTGCCTTTTAGCTAAGTGCTGAAATTTTATAAAAACTGACCTAACTTCAACTTTGGTTTTTAGAGGAAACAACCATGTGAATCTACTATAGTCATCTAGGAATTGAACGTAGTATTTAAAACCTTCAATGGATGTCATAGGGGCAGGACCCCAAACATCACTATGCACTAATTCTAAGGGTGTTGAGGCATGAGAATGTGAAGCTGGAAAAGTAGTGTGGTGTAATTTGCCTACTTGGCAGGCATCACAAAAAGTATCATGAAAGCTAGTTGAAATGTTTAATTTTGAAGGAAACTTGATATGCATATTGGTTAGTATGTGACGTTGAACTTTGAGTGAGGATGGCCCAGTCTTTTGTGCTAAAGTAAGCAACCATTAGTGTTAACACTTACTGTCAAGCAATGTGGAGCAATGGTATGTGTATGTGTAGTGCAATTTTTGGTAATAAATGTGCAAGCATTGATATCAGCAGAAACATAACACAAATAAAAAGCATGTGAATGTGCGGTGCAATTTTCGATAGTAGATGTGCAAGCATTGATATCAGTAGAAACATAACACAAACTAGAAGCATGTGTTTGAGCAGTGCACTTATCAGAATAAGAAGTTTTATTGCAAGCATTGATATCAGTAGAAATAGAACACAGATTAGAAGCATGTGTTTGAGCAGTACATTTATCATAAGCATGTGTTTGAGCAGTGCACTTATTAGAACAAGAAATTTTATTATTTAGAGATGAACTAGATTGATCAGTATTAGGATTATGGACTACATCATCATTGTTTATGCTGGGCACGTACTAATTACCAGTATCAGACTCAATGTATCTAACAGGAGTACTACAGATTTAATTGAGGTCACATTGACCCTAAACATCAGACTCAACTGACACAAAAAAGCATCAAAGTGACCTTGAACATCAGGTTCAGCTGAAACAAATGAAGAACCAGACTCAATTGAAGCAAATGGATTTCTATAATGTTTTGATTGATGTTGAAGACCTTGTAGAGCAAGAGCAGGAGTATTGGTAGAAGCTACATTAGATGATGGTGCAATGGCAGAGAACAAATGAGGGACAAGTAAGGGCTGAGTAGAGGAGGAATTTAGCTGGTACAAACCACCTTTAAGGTCCCCTTGCAGTGAAATTGCTCTTGTGTACTTGTCCTTAACAACACAGCAGTTAGAGTCAAATTCAATAATAACATTATTGTCTTTAGTGAATTTAGAGATGCTAAGTAAGTTTTTTGTTATCTTAGGCACACATAGAATGTTTTTAAGGTGTAAACACTTAGAATGAAAAGAATTTGGAATAGCAGAATGGCCAGTATGGGAAATAGGGAGATACTCACCACTGCCTACTTGAAGTTGATCCTTTCTAGAATAGCCTTTGCTGAGATTCAGATGATTGAGGTCTAAGGTAACATGATCAGCTGCTCTCGAGTCCATATACCATATTGGATCAGTGGGTGTGAGTGATGTAGCAAGAGCAAACTGTGTAAGAGGTGTTGAAGAGTGATAATGTTGATCAAGTGTTGAGTTTAAATGAGGACCAACATTTACAAAATGAGCTTGGCTTTGACTTGGCACCTGTTGACTAGGAACACCAAAACCATTAACTGCAGCATTATCAGCAGACAGAGCAACACCAAAATTAAATCTATCAGATGAAGTTCCCAAATGAGAAGTGTGGGACTGTTGAGAATGAGGTAGTCCTCCAAATCCACTATATGGAAAATTGCCAGATGTATACTGTCCAATGCTATTATACTGTCCAGTGCTATTATACTGAGGAGTATTACGGTGAAAATGGCTGTTGGGTTATGGAAGAGGTGAATTTTCATAAAAGGAGCTTGGCTGTTGTGATGTGTTTGTTGTAGAGGGTTGAATCATGCCATTATAGGCAGAATTATACCTGTGATAACACTGACCAGCAGAATGTCCTGCTTTGTTACATAGTTGACAAATCAATTTGCCTCTCCCAGTATTTCGACATTTGCCCCTACCATGTGACATTCCTCCAAAGGCAGGTGGTCTGTTGATATAGAGATTGACCAAAATTTTGCCTAAGATTCTGACCAAACTGTTAAGGAGTAGCTAAGAGAGGATATTGGGGATAATGAGGATGACCTAGTGACATTAAGGTAGGTGCAGCAGGATAAAGGGAACTAGGCACTCAGTCAGATTGTGAACCTTCTACCTCAGGTTTGGAAACACGATTTATGTCACTAGTGGAACCATGTGAACTATTTAAAGTACCAGTTGAGGCTATATGTGCTGAATAGTTGTACAAATCTATTGCATTGAATTTTTCAAGTCTTATTTCATACTTCTGCAGTAAAAATTGGGCCTCTTGTAGTCTGAAAGAATCGAACTTTGACCCAATGCGTGATGTTAAATTCACTACCATAGCATCAAATTCAGGTCCTAGCCTATCAAGAACATATTGTAAAAGATCCTCATCAGCAATTACCATTCCACTAGCTGACAATTTCTCAGCAATTTCTTTCATTTTCTTAACATAATCACCTACACTTAGATTATCTTTTTCCGTAGTTTGAAGAAGATTCTTAAAATGTAACACTCTAGCCTTTGAGTTAGTAATGAATTCATTCTCTAAGGGAAACCATGTTTCAGTGGAATTCCTACACTTTGATACAAATCCAAACATACTTTCAGAAATTGATACTAAGAGCCAGCTGACTAGAAATTTATCAGTTCGTTTCCACATTATATAGGCAGGATTTAGTTGTTCATTTACAGAAACATTACTTGATTTAACCTCACCACTAATTTGACCTAAATCTTGAGTAATTTTAGAATCAGCAACGATAAGAGGTGAGGGGCATGCAATCTTACCAAGAAGATGATCCTCAAGTTCGTGTGAACTAATGGTAGATAATACCTGAGAACTCCAAAGGCGATAATTGCTTTGAGTGAGTTTGGGATTGATGACTTGTAAGCTGGTGGCTAGAGCTGATGAAGTTCGATTTGTTGAATGATTCAATAATTCGTTTGAATTGTTAAGTCCATTAGTAGTGTAAAACTCAAAGAAGAATAGACGATGAAAGAGAGAAAGAATCTCTATTGATTTTTCATTAAAGAAAATCAGTTACAATTAGCTCATGTTTTATATTGAAAACGAGCTTAAGCAAAGATGAGCTAAAGAAGATGAGCTAAAGTGAAACTTAGCTAAAGTATCGTTACAAACGACGTAAAACATCAAGAGCAAAATGACACCGTATTCAAGAGATGCAAAAGGCAAATTACAAGGAGATTCTCAACTCTTCATTTTATGACAAACACTTCCCCTTAAACTATACAACTCTGTTTTTCACCAAGAATTACTAAAATTCCCTTGTAGACCAGACCACTCAACTGCTGTGACTAACATCCCCTCGTAAATCAAACCACTAGTCTTATTTTAGTAAACTGCTCTGTTCTGGATTTAGTTTCTGGACTTCTCTATTCTTATTTTAGTTTTTCATCAGAGCTTCAAAAAATAACATACTCAACAACAATACTTGTGGACAGAAAACATGCAGTTCTTACTCAGAGCTAGGTTCCTACACTCAACTTATACAGTCATGCCAACTTAGTTCTTGCACTGAGCTTCAAAAGACAACTTTTCAACACAAGTTTGGTTCCTGCATTTAACTGCTCATGTTTCTTTTACTTGCTTCTTTATTCTTAAAAAAAAAAAAAAAAAGCATTCTCTAATCTGAACTAAACTCAAGTTTCAGCATAAAGGCTGCAAATATGCAAACTGCATAGTGAATCACTATTGCAACGTGAAAAACTTGTGTTACAGCTGGTAGTAACTTGACATCAATTTCAATAGCTGATTAAGATTTTAGATCAATGTATTGTGCCTGATACTAGTTTCAAGAACTGAGTAAGTTTTCAAAGCAAGCAAAAAACTTAAGTAAACCAGTGAACTGAACCTAACTGAGTTGCAAGCAAAAATTGAGCAAACCAGTGAACTGAAACCAACTGAGCTGCAAGCAAAACCGAGCTAAGCTGTAAGCAAAACTGAGCAAACTGGTGAACTGAAACCAATTGAGCTGACTATAACTCAAACTAGTGAACTGATTAAACTCTTCAAACCAGGAAAGCAACTAAGCTGATTATGTCTTCAACAACTGATTAAATTTTTCAAACCAGTTAAACTAACTAAGCTGATTATATCTTCAACAGCTGATTAAAATTTTTGAATCAGTTAAACTAATGCTTAGAGCTATCCCTACTGCAACTGATACTAACTTCAACAACAACAATTGATACTTATTTCAACATTATCAGCAACTGACACCAACTTCAAACCAGTAAATTGATGATACTAACTTCAACAATAGCAATTGATAATCATTTCAACATTATCAGCAACTGACACCAACTTCAAACCAGTAAACTGATACTTAGTGCTACTGTAACGTCCTACTTGAGATACATAGCCATTGTTTATGTTATGGCCTCAAGGTTTACTGAATTGCCCCTAAATGAGGTTGTATCTTATTCATGTTGTTTGGTTGGCCCTTGGTTGAGTTTATGTTTTGGGTTTGGTTGAGTGTTTACCCTGGAATTGATAAAGACTTAGCGGATTTTGGAGTTGCAGTCTTCGCCACGGCAACATTGGCTTTGTGTATGGCGGTGTCGGTTCTGTAATTCTTCGTTGGGGTGATAGAGAATCCTTCGCCGCGGCGAAGGGCCGACTGAGTTTTTGTTTGAGTTTCTAGAGAATTCTTTCCTAAGGGCAAAATGAGCATTCTACCCCTAATTAGTAGGAAAAGTGGGGAGTAAAATGCAAGAAAATTTCATGGAGAATAGTGGAGAATGGGGGTGAGTTTGTAAAGAATTAAAGGATAAAGGTGAAATTTTTAGGAAAGAGTAGGGGCAAAATGGGAAAGAGTGTATATTATATGAGCTAATAAGGGTTTAGTTCTCTAAACCCCTTCATTTCACCCATTTCCACCGCCTCTTCATCTCCTATTTTTTCTCAATTCCTCACTCAATCTTCTAAGGGATTTTTGAGAGTTTTGAGTTGAGATTTGACAAAGAATTGATCCTAAGCAAGAAGAGGAAATAAGGGAAAGCTAAGGTCCAACAAGAGTAGAGAGTTTTAGTGAAGACTACTCAAGTATGAGATAAGTAAATCCAACTCAAGTTAAAGTTTAAGAAATCCTTGAGTAGAGATTTTCTTTATGCATGTATATATGATGCTTGTTGAGAAATTGAGTAGAGATGTATGTCTATTTGTTGAGAAATGGAGTGGAGATGAATATTCATGTTATGTTTGTTGGACATGCTTTCTTTATGAGAAGTGTTGATGTGTGATGAGTTTGAGATGAAGTTGGAGGAAATTGAGTAAATTTTTTAGGAGTGTTCTTCTATGATAGGAATTATGTCCATAGAAGGGAGTTTCTTCCCATTTTGGATGATTAAAAAGAGAAATAGAGTTGTAGTTATAGAGGAGTTTTTGTATGCACATGAGTTGTTTGATGAAATGCCTAAGTGAAAACATGTTACCAAACTGCCCTGTCATAGCTGTGATTTTCTGAGTTATTTTTGGGCATCTTACGGATTGAACTGGTTTAGACAAAAACATAAAAGTTCTAGCCCTTTCTCTAAGCTTTAAAACGAGATAAAAATTGTAGCAATCCAATGTGTATAACTCAAGTTATGCCTTTTTTAGTGTGACCTGCATAGAACGATTGTCTTTGATGCAACATTGATATTGGCATTTCCTAAGTGCATTATTGAGCATGAGCCATCCATGTGCATTAATTGTGCATTGAGAAGTAGCTTAAGAAAGAGTAGAGAACTTTGTGAATAGACTGCTCTAGGAGTTAAGCTATACTATGAGTACTAGCTTGAGGAAGAGAGGAGTATTAGCTTGAGCAAGAGTAGAGAATTTTGAGTATAAGCTATACTATGAGTAATAGTTTGAGTGAGAAAGAGTAGAGAATGTTGAGAATAGCAACTCTAAGAGTAAAGAGAATAAGAACACTCTAATAGTAAAGAGAAAGAGAGATTGAGCACTAGCGAATAAAAAAAAGAGAAAAGTGCTACAAAAGAGAATAGAGTAGGTTGTGCGATGGGGAACCCTTGAGTGATGAGTAAAGTCACAAGAGTGGGTGCTTTGTGATCCCCAGCCGTGCCTCTGGTTAGATGGGGCCGTGACATTCAGAGAGAGAGAGAATACACTCACGTGGCCAAGGGTTCCGAATCCATGCATGACCGACTCCGATCGACAGAGAATGAGTAGAAGTCACGAAGAGTGGGTTGGTGCTTTGTGATCTCTACCCGGCCGTGCCTCCGGTAAGATGAGGCTGTGACATGCAAGCGAAGAAGAATGAGCAAACATGAGAAAGAATAAAGAGAGACAATGAGTAGGGTTATGAAGAGTGGGATAAGTACCCAGCCGTGCCTCCGGTAAGATGAGGTCGTGACCTACAACAAAAAGTTAATAGAAAAGAGTTATGAGAAAGAGAGACAGAAAGATAATCAGTAGAAGTCACATAGAGCGGGAGAAGTCCCGACCGTGCCTCCGGTAAGATAGGGCTGTGACATTCAAAGAGCGAGTTAGTAGAAATGAATTATGAGAAATGAGAATGAGATAATGGAGAGAATGAGAAAGCTTGAGAAAGCTTGAGAAAGAATGAGATAGAAAGAGAGAGAGTATGAGAAAGAATGAGAGAGTTTGAGTTAGTAAGAATAGAGAGTAGAAGAAAGAAACATGCAATTCTTTTGCATTAATTGCATGTACATCTCATACATGCATGCACCATGAGTTTCCATGGTTAGTGAGAGTATAACGAGAATAAGAGAGAGAACCATGATTTTCCTTCATGGTGAGTGTGATGAGAATAAGAGAGAACCATGATTTTCCTTCATGGTGAGTTAGAATAAGAGAAGGAGAAAAGAGAATAAGAACAGAGAGAAAGAAATAATAAAAAGAGCAGAATAGAGTTAAAGTAGAATAAAAGTATTAGAAAGAAAGAGAAAAACAGTGAGAATTAGAAAATAGAAGAACGATAGAGTAAGGAAAGAACCAAAGAGTGAGTTGCAGGGACAGGTAGTAAAGGATTCACTTACTGAGCATTGTTATGCTCACCCCATTGTTCTTCCCTGTTTTGCAGGAAATAGGAGCAGCGGTCGGATAAACGTCGAGGAGCGGAGAGTATTGGCATTACTATCCACCAGTTATGATATTTTGTATTAAGTAGAAAGTTTTTAATACATAGTATTTTGTATTTGTAAAGAATTATATTTTATTGAGTAAAGAAAAAATTTGAGCCCACTATTTTCCATACGCTATGTATATCTATAATTTACATAGTATGAACTATAAGAATAGTAGTAGAGAGCAGATGTTACAGCTACCCATTCTCAAACCAGTGAATGAAGATCTCTACAACAACTAAGTTTTCAACTCCACTACAACCATTGTCAGCCTACCTTTTAATTCCTAAAAGTGAGAAATGGAGAGAGCCTTTGTCAAAACATCAGCTATTTGCAATTTAGATGAAACATATTACACCAGGACTCTCTTGGCTAACACTTGATCTCTTATATAGTGTGCATCTATTTCTATATGCTTTGTTCTAGCATGAAATACAGGATTAGATGCTAAAGCTCCTGCACTTACATTATCACACCAAATTATGGGAATGAAGCTAAGTTTCACATCTAATTCAGAGAATAGACTGTCCAACCATGCTAACTCAGTTACTGTTTGTGCTAAAGCCCTATATTCAGCTTCAGTAGATGAGTGCAACCACCTTTTGCTTGTGGGAACTCCATTGAACTGGATTAGGTCCAAGATATACACAATACCCGCTTGTGGATCTTCTATCATCCAAGTTACTACCCTAATTAGCATCAACATAGCATTCAACACAAAGAGAGGTGCCTGGTTTGAAGATTAAAACATGGAATTTTGTGCCTTGAATATACCTCAACACACGTTTACAAGCGTGCCATTGAAGTTCTGTTGGAGCTTGAAGGAATTGACTTAGTTTGTTAACCGTAAAACTAATGTTGGGTCTTGTTAATGCAAGTATTGAAATGCTCCAATGGTGTTTCGATAAAGACTTGGCTCCTTAAACAACTCACTATCTCCAACAAAAAGCTTAGTTCCAACAACCATGGGAGTTGGGCAAGGATGGGTATCTTGCATCTTTGTCTTGACAAGTAAATCTGCTATGTATTTGGACTGCCTCAAGTGAATTCCTTCATCAGTCCTTGTAGCTTCTAAACCCAAGAAATAGGTAACTGATCCCAAGGTTTTCAACACAAATTGGTTGTTTAAATCATGAACCAACTTGGTAATGGAAGAGTTCTTGGATCCGGTAATCAAGATGTCATCTACATAAATGAGTACATACAAAATCTAACTTGCATCCTTACAAATAAACAAACTAGAATCAGAAAATGAATTTTGGAAACCTTTTTCCGGCAAGACTTGCTTTAATTTCTCAAACCAGGCCCTTGGGGCTTGTTTAAGGCCATATAATGCTTTGTTAAGCTTGCAAACATGTAAAGGGCATGTTAGACTCTCAAAACCACCAGGTTGTTGCATGTAAACAGTCTCACTCAATGTGCCATTCAAGAAGGCATTATTGAAATCTATTTGTTGTATATCCCAACCATAAGAAACAACAAGTGTAAAGATAATGCGAATGGTACAAGGTTTAATAACCGGGCTGAAAGTTTCAAAATAATCTAGTCCGGGGGTTTATTGGAATCCTTTGGCTACCAACCTAGCTTTATATTTTTGCAATGTACCATAAACATTAAATTTTGTTCTAAAAACCCACTTGTTACGAACTATGTTCATGTCACAAGTTTTAGGAACAAGAGTCCAAGTATTGTTCCTTATAAGTGCATTAAATTCATCTTGCATAGCATTCTTTCAGTCAACATTAGCCGAAGCTTTAGGTATAGTGGTAGGTTCTGGTTGTATGATGGCTACAGATTTGGAGGACATTAGGACTATTGTAGTTTGACCAGTAGACTTAGCTCGAGTTACCATGGGATGAATAGAGGTTGTTTCTGGTTGTGTTAATATTGGTGAGTGTGAGTAGATGCTAAGGTTGTAGAACCTAGTTGTTGTTGTAGGTTGTGACCTGATGTGGTTTGTAACAATGTGGATGGTAGAACTTGAAGTTGTGATGGTGTTAAATCAACCACAAGTGGAAAAGAGGGCAATGACTCTAGACTGGTTGGATGAGTTTTTAAAGAACTATCTGGTTTATAATTGGTCAAATCAATAACTACTGAACAATTATTTTGAGTTTCAGAAAAAAAAACCTGTTTGGGGAGGATTCTGATATGTGAAAACTAGAAGGTTCTTGTGAGTTTTGTGGTTCAAACATTGAATGGTGAAGTGAAGAAAAAGGTAAGGCAGATTTAGGAGACGGAAATGTGGGTGGATTTTGTCTAACAGACAGAGAAAGAGCTGAGAAGTAGTTAAGTCGTGAGTCTCAGAATTTTATGAAGAGTAGATGACAGTGTTTAAGGTTTCTAGTTTGTTGAAATCATTACTGCAAAGAGCAGTTACAGGGTAGCCATGATGCAAGGGAGTTCTTCTGCTGGAGCTGCGATCAGTTGCAAATTTTTCAAAGATAAATGGAAGACTGGGGGCTGGAATTTCAGGACTAGTACTGGTTAAACTTACTTGTTCAACAGGTGAATTTGACTCAAGAGAGTTGGAACCAAAACCTTTATTAAAAGGAAACTCTGACTCATTAAAATGGACATTAGGGGTGATAAACATTTTACCTTTAGAATTGATACACTTATAACCTTTGTGTATAAGACCATAACCAACAAACACACATTTGGAGGAATAAAAACTAAGTTTATGTTTGTTAAGGTCTCTAAGATAAGGGAAGCAAGTGCAGCCAAAGGTTTTAAGAGAGGAGTAAAATGGTTTTGTTCCAAACAAGACTTCATATGGTGATAGAAATTTCAACACAGCAGTATCAAATGCACACCACCAATAATGCAAAGGCATGATGCATGAGCTAACAATGTAAGACCAGTTTCAGCAATGTGCCGATATTTTCTCTCACTTCTCTCATTTTGTTGGTGAACATTTGCACATGAATGCCTAAATTGTATACCAGCAGTAGTGAGGTAAGAAATTAAGCCTTTATACTCTCCCACTTGGTTTGATTGTAAGCATTTGAGCTTGCAATTAAACTGCCTTTCGACCAGGTGATGGAATTTAATGAAAACAGATTGAACTTCAGCTTTTGTTCTTAAAAGGAATAACCAAGTGAAGCGACTATAGTTGATGCGTTGTTACTACAACATGCAAATATAACAAGTGCGCTAGTCGCACAAAGTAATAAAGTGATGAGTGAGTATCGTTCCCACAAGGATTGGTTGCTAAACACTGAATTTCCTATTAGTTTTCAAGTTGGAGAAACCGAATATTGTTTGGATTTATGGGAGAATATAAAACTAAACTGAAAGCAAACTTTACTAAATGTAAAAACAACTAAATTATGAAAGTAAGATTTAAAACAAGAGTAATATCTATTAAAACAAACGGTTAGGATTTGACTTCATTCAGACTCTATGGATTAATTCTGTGGATTATTCTACTATTACACTCACATGCACGGATTGTAAACTGAATTCTCTAAGTTGTAAAACATACCTTCTCAGGCTATGAATTCCTACTTTTCCCTATTAATCTTCCGCACCCAACAAATTGAAGATTAACAATCAAGTTCATTAAGCTAATGGAATCCTAGATTGATTTCATTGTCTCTCAAATCTATCTCTAGCATTCAAAATAACAATGGTGATTATCCAAGAAGCTCAACATGACTCATTTCTCAATCTCATCATGTTCAACAAGTAAAATCAATAAAATTCGGAATAATCACACAATCTATGCAATAGAATATAAAAGCAACAATAATCAATTGATTAATCCATAAAAATCCAAATTACATCAAAACCCTAACCCAAAATGGGTTAGTTCATAACTAAATTAACACAAACAGCAAGAAAAACAATAAACCCAGAAATCAACATATTGAAATACAGGGAAAAGAGTAGAGATCTCCCCTAGTTGAAGAATCCACAAGAGTCAACCTCAAATCTTCTGCCAAATGTAAAAGCTATTCTAACCCAAACGCAAACCAGACTAACTCTCTCAAAATGGCAAGGTTTTTCTTATATAACTCGCCTAAAAGACCTAAAACTTTCCTAAAATAAAACTGTGCGTTTTGGAGAAAACACAATTTCGCAGACTTCGCCGCGGCGAAGAAAGAATTTCGTCATGGCAACGAACTAAAATGAATCTCGTGCTTAGCTGCTTTCGCCGCGGCGAACCTTCCAGAAAAGTTTTGAATTTACAGAATTGCCCCTGCTTGCTTTCTCCTTTAATCTTCGATCTTCGATGCTTTCTCATGGAAACAAGCTTTATAGTGCTTCACTTCGCTTCGAAACTTTCCTAATTTTGAGATTCGCTTACTTCTGAGTCCAGAAACTCCAGTTCGCTCATTATTTGCTAAAAATGCGCGTGTCGGCCTGAAACATAAAATATATAGAATTAAGTAGCAATTCAGGTATAAACGAACAAAGAAATATCTAAAATCCAGCCAAAAAACCTAAATAAAATAGTATAATCCTCGGATTATCAAACACCCCCAAACTAAAGACATGCTCGTCCCCGAGCATCGAGTATAAAACACAAAGAAAGAAAAACAACAAACAACCAAAAACCAAAAACAACAAAACTGAAAATGATAAGACAAAAATTAGACTCAAACTCAACATAAGAATTGCCTAGAATTTAAACAAGTCTAAAAAATTGTTAAAAAATTATTACTGAAAAATGCTCAACACTCCAAGAAGTTATAAGTTGCATCGACTATCTTTCTCTATTGGTCCCCTAAGTAGGTGATCCCCACTTCAGTTCACATTCTGGCTTCCTGGATTATTTTATGCAGAAATGCAAAGTTTATCAAATGGCATCAGACTCCATAAGCCTAAGTATCGAACTATTTTCCACTAATGAGGATTAGACATCACTAAAGATTAAAAGGTCTTTACATGCTTGTAATGTTAGGCTCGTTTAGTGGGCTTCAAGGAAAAGGAAAGGATAACTAAGCAAGAGAAATCGGTTTCCTTTAAGCAAAGAACAAGACTTAAATCAACTTCCACTTTCTTCCTCAACCACCACTTAAGATATCAACCATTTAATAACCCCCAAGCATGTGCTCTCATTTTTGCTACTACAATGCAATTCTCAATTTTTTTTTTTTCTTTTTTAATATAACAGTAACCAATTTGAGGTTAATTACCCCTCTTATTCTTCTTGCCCTTCTCACAACCCCCAAACTATTCTTTTAGCTCATTCACACAACTCTCCAAGCTCTTTGTGTTTGCATTAGGTTTAGATTGCTCTTAAAGGTTGCAGACGTGTTTAGGGTAAAAGGTTTGTGCATTATTTGTTGCACAAGAAAGATATGACAACGATGAATTCATAAGGCTCAAATGGGTAACTAGGGATAAAATCTATGGTCGGCTGGAAAGGCTCAAATGTTCAAAAGAATTACCTAAATCACTTCCTTAATAATGTCTATTCCTAGAATTTTGTCTCAAGTACTTCTCAACTAGGTTCTAGAGTCCACCAACATTATCAAGACTTTACCTAATCACATAAAATGTTTCTAAGCATGTCGGAATAATGAAAATGGTGGTTGAACCACTCAACAAACCTTAAGCTAAATTCAGTCAACCAACATAAACTTGAAGCAATACTTAACATTTTTCAACAATAACATCCTATTAATCATATTCTCATCATAGACTTATGTAATTCATCATTGGCATACATGACAAAACATGAAAACAACTAAACACAATAAAAAAAAATTGTTCACATTTTTCCTACCCCCAAACTAAAGATGACATCGTCCCCAATGTCACATTATACACAATGTAGGAATAGAAAAACAGAATTTACAAAGGTACGAGATAGTTCCTTGATTAATCCGTGAAGTCGAAGTTTTGCTCAACAGCATGCACACCCTTTCATTGGCTTTCTCATCACCATAATCTATAAAACAATTGAAATGCTGTGGTATCCACTGTGTTAGAAAAATTCACTGACTAATATGAAAATATTATAATCCTAATCTCGCCCTTACGACTACTAAAAATTTCAAGCAAAATTAAACAATCCAAACCAAAAGAAAATTAGTTCAATGTCCAAAATAAAAGACAATACAACTGAAAATAAAAATAAACTACAAAATAGGTGCTCCAGTTTCATTCTTCGGCCTCCTCCTCTCCTTCGATGTTGTCATCTTCTGTGTCGGAGCCCATCCATTCCTCTGAATCCCAGTCTGCCCATTGGAAGCTCGAAGTATCAATGTTGAGCTTGGAGAAACAGTTGTGCTGCATATCATACATCATCTGGGTCTGCTTTGCCAGCCAATCTTGACGCTTTTCCATCCGTTTCATCTTACCCAACATCTGCTAGATCAGCTTCTTTACTGTGGATGTGGAACTGGATGATTGGTAGCTTCTGTGGTTTTTTGTCTTTTTGTTCCGAGGTTAGGTCCTTCACTAGGAGTACGCCTAAGTAGTTTCCGATAGTAGGCTGTGTCGAGAACTGGGGCAGGATGGATAAGTGGTTCATCATCTGTCTTCTCTACTCCTGCTTGAGTGCACAACTCGGTGATGAGATGTAGGAAGGGGAAACTGCCTCGCCCTGGTTGGGCTACATTCTGTATACTATTCATGATAATCTTCCCCACATCTGTCTTCTTTCTGGTGGCAATGGAGTAAAGCAGCAATGCCTTGTCAAAAGTTACTAAACTATAATATGTCTCTGGAATCATCCTCGCACACACAAAATACTACCACAACCTAGCTGTCGGTATCAGATTAGTTCCCTTGATGCTCTTCTTTCCCTTCTTCGACACCTCCCAAGGGGTATCCGGTTTTGCTACAACTTTAAGTATCTCATCCTCCTGAAATTGTTTCTTCTGAAACTCCAAATACTCATCACAGTCAATTTGAGGTAGGTTATAAAAGGCATTGATAACCTTCACATCAAATGCACATCAGTACCCCTCACAAACACATGACCAGGATCACACTCAGAGAAGCTGGCGTAAAACTCTCTTACTATAGGCTCGACAGCCGCATGTCCAGGTTCACTCATAAATGCATTCCACTTTCGCCCTTGACTTCGCTCTTCCGCATAGATAATGGTCAAATGCTGCTCGGCAATAAACCCTTTATCCTTCCTTTTGATTGCTCCTTCATATCGTTGCCGAGCCTTATCATTTACAAATCGATTGTCCACCCTTTTCCCTTTTCCTTTACCCTTGGATAGTACTTTGAGCGGCATTTTCCCAAACTACAAATCTAACTCGATAATTCAACGCTAAACACCCTACTATTAACCACAATAACTCCTAAAAGAACACCAAGGTTTCAAAAAATTACACCTAGACCTCCAAACTAAGATTCTTCTAAACTCACAAAACACTCCCAAAATTGCAAATCCAAACTCCTCAACACCACACAATTCAAAAATCACATTTCTTCAATCAAAATCAAAGCACAATAACACTAAAAATCCATAACTCACTCAAACAATCAAAATCTCAGATTTAAAACTGTAAAACTCGAAATTGATCAATTAAAAGCTTGGAGAATTCGAAATCTTACCAAAACTAAGAAGTATTCACCACCAATTTAGCCAAATTCGACCTAGATCGCAAGATCCCCAAATTTTTGAACTCACAAATTTCTTCAATTTTTCACATAGATCTTTGCTAAAAGGAGTTGTTTTGGTGTTTGTGAAGGTTAAGGAGTAAGGAAAAGTGATGGAAAATCACTAGAGAAGCTCTGGATCAAAGATGGAAAAAGTTGTCTCTTGCGTTTGAAGTGTTTTGCGAAAATGAAGAGTCGTGCTCGCTATTTATAAAAAACAGATTTCGTCGCCGCGAAGAACAATTTTCGCCATGGCGAAGTTCTTCATTTGGGAAAAAATTCAACCTAGTCGATGCCACAGCGAAGACAAATTCTTCACCATGGCAAAAATTTCCAGTGCATACAGCGTCGCAGTGAAAAACACACTTCGCCATGGCGAACTTCCTTTAGCTCAAATTCGCAAAACTTTTTCTGCTGTGGCGAAGAAAATTGTTTTGCCACGGCTACAAATTCCACGGAGCATATCGCCTCGGCGAAGAACAAACTTCGCTGCGGTGAAATCTAGGACTTTTCGAATTCCATTTTGTGCAAAATATGCTTCGCCGCCGCTGCGAAGAAAACTGGAAAATTTTCCCTTTTTTCTGCCTTAGTTTGAAACTTCACCTGACACACCCAAAAACACACAAAATCAAAATCATTCTAAATAATAAGAAAACTAAACAAATTCAAACAACAATTAAATGAAAAACAATTGAAAACACTTGGCTTGCGTCCCAAGAAGCGCTTGTTTATAGTCGGAAGCTCGACTTTTTGGAGTCCTCATTTCGGGATGTCAAGTTGGATGGGGAATGACTTGCAACTCATCACCCCATCAATGTATGGCTTCAACCTCTATCCATTGACCTTAAATGTGCCCTTCTCTTCATGTGACACCTCCACTGCCCCGAACGAGTAAACTCTTGTAACTTTGAAGGGTCTGGACCATCTAGACTTAAGTTTTCCAGGGAATAGCCTAAGTCTAGAATTATACAACAACACTTTCTGACCCACTTCAAAGTTCTTATTTCTGATATACTTGTCATGCCACCTTTTTTTTCTTTTCTTTGTAAATTTGAGCATTCTCATACTCTTCGTGACGAAACTCATCGAGTTCATTCAAAGTCAGCATCCTTTCTTCCCCAACAGCTCGTAAATCCATGTTGAGCCGCTTGACTACCCAGTATGCCTTGTGCTTGAGCTCCATCGGCAAGTGACATGCCTTAACCATACAACATCCTAAATGGGGACATACCAATAGAAGTCTTAAATGCAGTGCAGTAGGCTCATAATGCATCATCCAACTTCCGTGACCAATCCTTTCTAGATGTACTAACTGTCTTCTCTAAAATTCCCTTAAGTTCTCTGTTCAACAGTTCCACTTGCCCACTAGTCTGTGGATGGTACGATGTCACAACTCTATGTTTCACTCCATACTTTCCCAATTGCTCATCCAATTGCCTATTGCAAAAATGCGATCCTCCATCACTGATGATTGCCCGTGATACCCCAAATCTTGAGAAAATGTTCTTTCTCACAAAATTAACCACTACCCTCGCATCATTGGATGACAATGCAACTGCTTCCACCCATTTCGATATGTAATCCACCGTTACCAAAATGTACATGTTCCCATAAGAATTAGGGAAATGACCCATGAAATCAATTCCCCACACATCGAACAACTCAACCACTAAGATATTATTCAATGGCATCTCATCTTTCTTCGAAATATTTCCACTTTGTTGACATTGGTCACATTCCTGAACCATCCGGAAAGAATCCTTGAAAAGGGTTGGCTAATAAAATCTAGATTGAAGGACCTTGGCCACTGTCCTAGTTCCTCCAAAATGACCACCCAATTCTCTCTCATGGCAATGTCGTAGAATACTCTCAATCTCCTCTTCCGGTACACACCTACGTATCATCTGATCAGCACAATGTTTGTACAGAAATGGTTCTTCCCAGAAGTAATACTTCAAGTTAGAGAAAAACTTCCTTTTCTATTGAAAGGTCACTCCATTTGGGAGCACTCTCGATGACAAGTAGTTTACAAAATCTACATATCACGGTGCTTCTTCCACTCTCATCAATTTCTCATCCGAGAAAGTTTCTTTATTTGGAGTTCCTCTTCACTTCCCTAAATTGGTCGTTCAATCCTTGACAAGTGATCGGCCACCACATTTTTTGACCCCTTTTTATTTCGGATTTCCAACTCAAACTCTTATAGTAGTAGGATCTATCTTATCAACCGAGGTTTCGCTTCTTGCTTTGCTAATAGGTGCTTGAATACTGAATGATCAGTGTAGAAATATGAACGAAATTTGTCAAATGCAAAAACCACAGCTAACAACTCTTTTTCAGTGGTGTGTAATTCAACTGTGCATCTGTGAGTGTCTTGCTAGCATACTGAATTATGTGCAACACTTTGTTCTTTCTTTGTCCTAACACTACTCTTAGAGCAAAATCACTAGCATCACACATCAATTCAAACGGTAGTCCCTAATTGAGAACTTCAATAATAGGTGTAGACACTAATAATTTTTTTAGAGTTTGAAAGGCATGCGTGCATTCATCATCAAATCAAAAGCAACATCTATGATCAATAAATTGCTGAAGGGTTTAGAGATTTTAGAAAAATCCTTGATAAATCGTCTATAAAACTTGCATACCCTAAGAAACTCTGATCTGCCTTAACATTGGACGGTGGTGGCAGCTTCTCAATCACTTCTGTTTTTGCTCGATCCACTTCTATGTCGTCCTCTGAAATTTTGTGATCGAGCACAATTCCTTCCTGTACCATGAAGTGACATTTCTCCAAATTGAGCACCAAATTCGTCTCCTGACATCGCTGCAAAACAAATGAGAGATTAGATAAGCAATTGTCAAAAGATGAACCAAAAACAGAGAAGTCATCCATGAAGACTTCTATAAACCGCTCCACCATGTCACCAAAGATAGACATCATGCATCTCTGAAATGTGGCCGATGCATTGCATAATCCGAAAGGCATCCTTCTGTAAGCAACGGTGTCATAGGGACAAGTGAAAGTTGTCTTCTCTTGATCTTCAGGAGCAATGAAAATTTGATTATATCCTGAAAAACCATCCAGGAAATAATAGGAAGCATGCCCTGCCAATCTCTCCAACATTTGATCGATGAAAGGAAGTGGAAAATGATCCTTCCCTGTTGCTTCATTTAATTTCTGTAGTCAATGCACACTCTCCAGCTCGTGACCATCCTAGTTGGTATCAATTCATTGCTCTCATTCTTTATCACTGTGATACCACATTTCTTCGGAACTACTTGCACTGGGCTCACCCATGGATTGTCTGAAATAGGATAAATTATGCCCGTATCTAGAAGTTTTACCACCTCCTTTCTCACCGCTTCCTTCATTGAAGGATTCAATCTCCATTGTGGTTGCACCTTAGGCTTGATATAATCTTCCATAAGTATCTTATACATGCAAAAAGATGGAGAAATTCCTCTAATATCCAAAATAGTCCATCCAATTGTTGATCTATGTTATCTTAACACCCGAATCAACCGCCCTTCTTCTAATTTGCTCAACCTTGAATTGATGATTATTGGGAAGGTTTTGGATTCACCAAGATACACATATTTAAGGTGGGAAGGTAAAGGCTTTAGTTCAAGTTTTGGAGGTTCTTCATTTCTTTCCTTTTCCTTTTCCTTCTCTTTCTCAAAATCAAATTCCTCAAATTCTAGATCTTGTCTCTCACCCATCGGCTGAAGTGCTTCTAACAATCTAGCACATTCATTCATTGCCAATTCATCTACCTCTATTATTTTTGACTGGTCAATACATGCTTCTAGAGGTAGTTACAGAGTGTTCTATTTAATAGCCTCTATTACTAGCACGAATCCAATTCTGATGGAAACTTCATAGCCTCAAAAACATTGAACGCTACTATTTCATCTTGAACTCTTAACATTAACTTTCCTTCTTGCACATCAATGAGAGCTCTTCTGGTGGCCAGAAATGGTCTCCCTAAAATGAGAGGCATTTCCTTATCCTCTTCCATGTCCAAAACAACAAAGTTCGCCAGAAAAATAATCTTGTCCACCTTCACTAACACATCTTCAACTATACCCCTCGAATGTTTGATGGATCTATCTGCCAGCTGCAACGACATAGTCGTTGGCTTCACTTAACCAATTCCCAATCTTCTAACAATAGAAAAAGGCATTAGATTGATGCTCGCACCTAAATCACACAAAACTCTATCAAAAGTAATATCTCCTATAATACAAGGAATAGTAAAACTCCCTGGATCTTTGAGTTTCGGGGGCAGCTTCTTCTGTGAAATTGTGCTACACTCCTCCGTGAGCACCACTGTTTCCTCATCTTCTAACTTCCTTTTGTTGATAAAATCTCCTTGAGAAATTTCGCGTAGCTCGACATTTGTTGCAATGCATCTGCAAAAGAAATGTTAATATGCAGTTTTTTAAATATTTCAATGAACTTGGAAAATTGCCATCCTGATTCTTTTTCTTGAGTCTCTAAGGGAAAGGCACAGTAGAGGTGTGATGTGCCAACTCTGGTGGTATCTCGGGAAATGACAATTTCTCTTTTTTTTGTCTTTGCCTCTCTTCCCGCTTTTGTTCATCATCCCTAGAATTGGTTAGTTTCTCTTCAGCAACGATCTCTTCATCAACTTCCTCATCAGAATCTTCCTTTTCCTTTGATAGACTTTCTTCTTTCCCTGATATTTCCACTTCTTCCAAAACTGTCCCACTCCTCAGAGTTATTGCATTTGCTTGCTCATGTGGGTTAGTCACTGTGTTGCTTAGTAGGGAACCTTGGGGTCTCTCATTTAGCTTATCAGCCAATTGCCCCACCTATACCTCCAAGTTCCGAATGGATGCCCCTTGATTTTTGAAATTCGTCCTCGTCTCATTCATGAAACATGTGGTCTCTTGCATAAATTTTCCAAACATATCCTCCAATTTGGTCACTTTTTGCTCTCTTAGTTGATTGTTCACCCCTGCTTGGTTGTTTGGCATCGCTCTTTGGTTCCATTGATTGTTCTGCTGATTCTGTTGATTCTGATTGCCCCAAGATAGGTTTGGATGATTCCTCCAACCAAGATTATATGTGTTGGAGTACGGATTGTTCGGTTGCCTTTGATTTCCTGCCAGGTAGATAACCTATTTTGCCGATGAAGACGTTGAAGCAAATGTGTTCCCCACTTGACATTCACTACTTATATGACTACCTGCACAAAAATCACAAGTTAGTTTAGGTGTTTGAATAGAGTTCACCTGCGTACTTCGCAACTGCTTCTGAAGTGCTGTGAGTTGGGTTGAAATGGCCATGTATGCATCAACTTCATGAAGACCCATAGACTTCTTCGATTGCATCCTCTCATTCTATCTTTGATAGTTGTTACTTGCCAGAACTTCAAGCAACTTATGAGCTTCTTTTGGTGTCTTATTTTGCTGTGCTCCTCTTAATGCTACATCAACCATGGTTTGTACATTAACCATCAATACGTTATAAAATGTTTGGATGCCAACCCATGGTGTGGACACCTCCTTAATAATTCCTTGTATCTTTCCCATGCCTCATATAATGATTTAGACTCTTCCTATAGAAAAGATGTGATATCATTTCTCAGTTTTGCCGATTTTGCTGGAGGAAAAAATTTGGTCAGGAACTTCTGTGCTAAATCATTCCATGTTGTGATTGTTCCTGATGGTAGTGCCATTAACCATCCTTTAGCTTTATCCCTCAATGAAAACAGGAACAGTCTCAATCTGAGGGTGTCATCTGACACTCCGTTTGACTTGAAAGTATCACAAATCTCCAAAAAATTGGTAATGTGCAGATTTGGATCTTCCTTCAAATCTCCCTTAAACTGTACCGACTGCTAAATCATTTGGATAATTGCTAGCTTTATCTCAAAGTTGTTGGCTTGTACAGCTAGTCTAGTTATGCTCGACCCACTGCCTTCAACTATGGGAACTGAGAATTCCCTTAATGTTCTATTTTTTGCCATCTCAATAACTATGACCTCTGGTTCAACTATAGCCTTTCGTTCTCTTCTCTCTCTGTTAAGTCTTCTAGTGGTTCTCTCAATCTCTGGATCAATAGGAACCACTGGCTGACGTCTTGCTCTTCGTATAAACTACACAAAAAGAGAGAAAAAGCGAGATCACAAACTAACAAATAAAGAAAAAAAAAAAAAAAAACTCCAATCTCACTTACACAAGAAAAACTCAATGTTAACACAAAAATCAATCCCCGACAATGGCGCCAAAAACTTGATGCGTTGTTACTACAACATGCAAATATAGCAAGTGCACTAGTCGCACAAAGTAATAAAGTGATGAGTGAGTATCATTCCCACGAGGATTGGTTGCTAAGCACTAAATTTCCTATTAGTTTTCAAGTTGGAGAAACCGAATATTGTTTGGATTTATGGGAGAATATAAAACTAAACTGAAAGCAAACTTTACTAAATGTAAAAACAACTAAATTATGAAAGCAAGATTTAAAACAAAAGTAATATCAATTAAAACAAACGGTTAGGGTTTGACTTCATTCGGACTCTATGAATTAATTTTGTGGATTATTCTACTGTTACACTCACATGAACGGATTGTAAACCGAATTCCCTAAGTTGTAAAACATACCTTCTCAGGCTATGAATTCCTACTTTTCCCTATTAATCTTCTGCACCCAACAAATTGAAGATTAACAATTCCAAGTTCATTAAGCTAATGGAATCCTAGATTGATTTCATTGTCTCTCAAATCTATCTCTAGCATTCAAAATAACAATGGTGATTATCCAAGAAGCTCAACATGACTCATTTCTCAATCTCATCATGTTCAACAAGTAAAATCAATAAAATTCAGAATAATCACACAATCTATGCAATAGTATATAAAAGCAACAATAATCAATTGATTAATCCATAAAAATCTGAATTACATCAAAACCCTAACCCAAAATGGGTTAGTTCATAACTAAATTAACACAAGCAACAAGAAAAACAATAAACCCAGAAATCAACATATTGAAATACAGGGAAAAAAGTAGAGATCTCCCTTAGTTGAAGAATCCACAAGAGTCAAGCTCAAATCTGCTTCCAAATGTAAAAGCTATTCTAACCCAGACGAAAACCAGACTAACTCTCTCAAAATGGCAATGTTTTTCTTATATAGCTCGCCCAAAATACCTAAAACTTTCCTAAAATAAAACTGTGCGTTTTGGAGAAAATACAATTTCACAAACTTCGCGCGGCAAAGAAAGAATTTCGCCGCGACGACGAACTAAAATGAATCTCATGCTTAGTTGCTTTCGCCTCGGTGAAAAACAAACTTCGCCGCGACGAACCTTCCTGAAAAGTTCTGAATTTACAGAATTGCCCTCTGCCTGCTTTCTCCTTGAATCTTTGATCTTTGATGCTTTCTCATGGAAACAAGCTTCATAGTGCTTCACTCTGCTTCGAAACTTTTCCCAATTTTGAGATTCGCTTACTTTTGAGTCCAGAAACTCCAATTCGCTCATTATTTGCTAAAAATGCACGTTTCGGCCTGAAACATAAAATATATAGAATTAAGTAGCAATTCAGGCATAAACGAACTAAGAAGTATCTAAAATCCAACCAAAGAGCCTAAATAAAATAGTATAATCCCCAGATTATTAATAGTCGTCAATAAAATGAATATAATATATATATCCTTCTAAGGAAGCAATTGGAGATGGTCTCCAAACATCACTATGAACAGTGTCAAGTGGGTGTATTGCTCTAGAGTGAGACATTGGGAAGTTATTTCTATGAGGTTTACCTATCTTACATGCATCACAAAATGGTAATTGAGACATATTGCCAATAGGAGCTTGCTGAAAATGGGACAAGATTTTGTGCAGTGTTTCAACATGTAGATGTCCTAGTCTGTTGTGCCAAAGAGATAATTGATTTTCTTTATTTACTGACTTGAAAAACACAAGGTTTATTGTTTAACAAAGGCTGATTGATATTGTTAGGCTCAAAAGTATTATTGGTGTTTGTATGTAATGCATCATAAGGTAAAGACAACAAAGAAGGTAATACTGAAACTGTTTTATTTATAGAATGCATATTACATGAGTGAGATGTTTGGCAAAAATTTGAGACAGTAGCATCTGACTTACAACTATCATCAGAGGACTGTATATCAGTCATGATGTAAGAACAACATGCATGCATGAAGAGTGGTGGAAATGGAGAAGAAAGCATGAAATGATGGATTCAAAAACCGGTTTTTAAACAAAGCATGGAAATGAGATTATACCTTCTCCTTTGCTTGGGATTGATGAAGATTAGCCCCAAAAAGATGAGACCTCCACACTTTATTATGCTACCCTTTGAATAATCAATATTATTCAAGGGCCCATGTAAACTAAACTAGTTTACATTAACAACCCAAAAATTTACTCCTTTTTACCCTTTAACTATTAAAAGGTTATTTTTGTTCATCTCATTAATCTTAACACTTTAAGATATAATAATTAAATATAATTAATTATTGCTTGACCATTTTAACCCTTAAAATGTCATAAAAAATTTTCTATGTAACTATTACTATAGAAATCCCGTCATTACCCTCGGAAGGTGCTAGCCCTTTTCGAATAATCATTTCTCTCTCTCATCCTTCTCTAACTTCTCAAGGCTATTGGTGTGACCATGTAGGTCCACCATGGATTAGCCGTGAGCTGGTTTTGGATGAATCTGGAAACCTGTCTGGAGGCCCAACGACTATGGTAAACATCTAGCAATGTGTCATAGTCCCTAAACCACGATGAAGAAATACTTTATTGAACCCATTTCAGATCATACGTACCATGCAGGTAAAGTCTCTCAATTGAGATGTCCTGATCGAGCATGGATTCATGGAATGTCAAAATCCTAAACTCGATCTTCTACCAAATCGTCGATCAATATGTCTGAAACTCGTCATCACAAACTTGCTTTTGTATGACTAATAATAGACTATGGCCAGAGATTCTGTTTTTCGACATTTATCGATGTTCGTCTAGGAATTTGAATCTGAATGGAGTCAGCGGTACTCTCGAGCCTATATTTTCGAGTCAATGGATCCCCTCTTGACCATTGTTCGTTTCCACATATGAACAACACATGACCAAATAGGCTTTATTATACGAAACATGATTAGTCTCGTACTTATACACCGTATGAACCATACGCATCCATATCGGATCCGACTACAATGTCTCAGGTCAAAGGACTACATCGTGCACTGATATAACCAAACGATAAATCATTGACTACATGCTTTTCCAAGTGATTTGTCGTTATTCGGTCATGTTCGAAAAACAGTTCACCAACCGTTAATCCATCCCAATACCCTAGTGACATGACTATCATCATCATTCGTACTTATATCAACTCATGATATCTTTCAGAAGCATCCGATATGCCTACTGTACAATATAATTGCCCAAATTATATTGTTTCCGTAGGGAACCCTTTTTGATAATTCATTTACTGATTAAATGAATCATCTGGACAATTCATATACATACTTTATTTTAAATGCATGACTGAATAAAAGAAGCAATTTATATATATGAATTGAAGAACTCTTTCTTCCATTATTTATGATATATATAGATACAAGACAAAATGCTTTGAAACCGACAACACGAATGGTTTCTAGGGCATGCACTAATATACACTAACACATGATACAACCTTTATTGATATAACTAGACCTATTTCCTTCTTCTAAAACATAATCTAAAGGTTGATTAGCAACTGCAGTAACATATGACTGAGGTACTGAATCAGACTGACTATTGGGAGCAACTGTAAATGGTGGGAAGGAAGGAGAAGTATGCGATGGTAGGCTAGAGGGTATTTGCAACTGATACAGACTAGCCTTAAGTCCTCCTTGTAGCAGGACTGTTCTGGAAGCATTATCCTTTTCAGTGCAAGAATCAAAATCAAACTCAACAACTACATTGTTATCTTTGGTAAGTTTGGAAATACTAAGCAAGTTTTTTGTAATTCTAGGAACACAAAGCACATTTTTTAAGTAAACAAATATAGATTTCAAAGAACTAGGGAGTAAAGAAAAGCCAATATGAAAGATGTTTAGAGACTCACCATTGCCTACTTGTAGTTGATCATTACCATCAAAACTTCAGCTAGTTGTTAACTGATTTGGATTTGATGCCACATGATCTGTTGCACCAGAATCCATATACCATGCGGGGTCAGGAGGTGTATTGGAGGTGATAGTGGTGTGATAAACAGGTGTAGGTGAGTGAGCAGCAAAATAAGCTTGATTTGAAGGTTACATCTATGGACTAGAAACCTGGAAGCCTGGCTGATGGTTTAAGTAGGAAGAGTACTTTTGCTGATCAATGAATTGATGCTATGGAGACTGTGAATTATGACTCCCATGTTGTTATGGAGAAGAACCATACTAGTGATTCCTGGTACCAAAGGTGTTTCTGAAGGAATTAGCACCAATGCAATCATATTGAGAAAATCCAAAAACTAGAGTAGTACCAGAATAACCAGAAATTGAACCACTACCAGAGTAACTAGAAATTGGACCACAACCAGAGTAACCAGACACTGGACCACCACCAGAGTAACCAGAAACTGGACCACTACCAGAATAACTAGAGGTTGGAGCACCACCAGAATAACCAAAACTATTGAACTGAAGTGCTGAGCCATTATAACTGGAGTTGTAACGATGATAGCATTGAATGGTTGTATGGCCCATTTCACCACATACTTGACAAATTGGTTTACCTCTGCCATTAGCAATATAGCCAAAAGGTCTATAGGAAGGAACATTGTACTGACCAAGCTAATTTATAGCTTTGGGTAAGTAATGAGGAGTGTTTTGATTCATCAACAATCCACCAGCAATTAAGGGATAATTTTGGGAAGGCACATGCATAGCATTCTGCTATGGTATCATATGATTTGTTAACCAAAATTTACAGATCTAACACTTCCAAAGGAACCTTCAGCAAAAATCGTGGAAGCTGATGTAGAGTTAGAAATCTAAGCCTTGTTCACGTTGGAACTGAGTGCAACCACATTGACTGAACAGTTTGGAAAGTCATGAGAATTAAACTTCTCAAGTCTCAGTTCATACTGCTACAGCAGAAACTGATCTTCCTGTAACATAATTGAATCAAACTTGGATTCAATTCTGGATGTCAAGTTAACTACCACTGCATCAAACTTTGATCCTAATTTGTCTAAAACATACTGCAATAGGTCTTCATCTGAGACAACTTGGCCACTAGATGATAAGCTCTCAACAATCCCTTTCATTTTCTTAACATATTCAATGACATTCATACTGCCTTTTTGTGTATTTTGAAGCAGATTTTAAAATGCAGGGCTCTAGCCTTAGAGTCAGCAAAAAATTCATTTTCTAGTGCAAACTAGATATCAATAGCAAACTTACAGTTCGATACTTGACTGAACATGCATTCTAAAATTGACGCTAAGAGCCATGTGACAAGAAATTTATCTGTCTTTTTCCAGGTTATATACTCTGGATTAATCCTTTCTTTTCCTAGGATTTCTTTAATTTCATTTGAGCTTAACTCTTTCAATTCATCATCTGAAACAATAAGAGGTTAAGGACATGAAACTATACCTGTTAGGTGTTCTTCAAGATCGTGAGTGCTAACTGTGGAGAGAACTTGAGACTCGGTAATTGTCTCTAGTTAATTTTGGAGTAATGACTTGAAGATTGGAGCTGGAAATTGAAGAGTGAAAACTGGTAGAGCTGTTAAGCATCTTCTCTACATTTTTGTTAGAGAGATTATGATCAGGAGTTCTTGCCATTGACGTTAGTCTTTGGCTCTGATACCATGTAAAACTCAAAGAAGAATAGACGATGAAAGAGAGAAAGAATCTCTATTGATTTTTCATTAAAGAAAATCAGTTAAAAACTTACAATTAGCTCATGTTTTATACTCAAAACGAGCTTAAGCAAAGATGAGCTGAAGAAGATGAGCTAAAGTGAAACTTAGCTAAAGTATTGTTACAAACGATGTAAAACATCAAGAGCAAAACGACACCGTATGCAAGAGATGCAAAAGACAAATTACAAGGAGGTCCTCAACTCTTCATTTTATGACAAACACTTCCCCTTAAACTATACGGCTCTGTTTTTCACCAAGAATTACTAACAAGTAGGTTTAGAAGGATTCGCCATTGACGCAAGTCAGTGGCTCTAATACCATGTACAAAAGGACAGGTATCGAGTTAAATGGGGAGAAAAACAGAGAAACAGGGGCAAAAATGCTTTCTTGATTATTAGCTAAAGAGAAGAGTAAAACAGTTACACTTATACAGACCAGTTAAGTAGCTACTTCAGTAGCTCAACTGCTTCTCAAAACGATAGCGTAAAAGTACAAAACTTAACAAACTAAACGACAGCATATAGGTGCAATTCCTAGCACTTTGACTCATTTAGGGAACATCAACTTTGTATGGTCAATAGTCATAACTATAGTTTTTTCTTTAATCTGTAAATTGGAAATTGTTCGATAGGTAACACGTCCTTTAAGAGAATTTCTAGCGTCGTTCAACAGTGAATATGACGAAATTTTGTCAAAACCGGCAATCTTGTGGCTTTGTTTAAGATGCTTCTTCTAGTAGTGTTAATCATTTACCATAATCATCTCTTCGGTTTCTTAACCACTGTTTTATATTAAATCAATCATTAATTTCATTAAAATCCATTTTTGGTTGTTAAATCAATCTTTAATTAGATAAGAAAAAACCATTAACTTTTGTGAAAATCAGAGAAAACAATTAAAGAAGAGGTTACTATTAGTTATTGCTAAATCTAATACAATTCTCTAATCCACCATGAAAAATTTTGCAAGGCTAAACAAGTTTCAGTACTACAGCGTTAATAAAATAAAATAAAAGATAATTCGTATAAAATATTCGATCTAGACTAGGTTTAAGGATTGGATATTATATGTGTTCTCAACCGTAGGATAAGTTAATTAAAAGCCTATGAACTTTGAAGAATAATTATAAAAAAAAATGAATGCTAAAAGTTGGTGCAGACATCAACCTGTTAGCTGGCATTTTAACATATTCTATTTTTAAAATCTTGGGTTAACAATTGTAATTAAATACAAGCAACTTATGAAAAGGAGAAGTGGAAACAGGGATTAATTCTTATAGTTAATTCTGTTATTTAATTATTGGAGAATTCAGATTAACTAATTACGAGGAATCTTGATACATACGGCAAGGAGTGTTTAAAATTTCCATTGTTATTTGATGGATCAATCGTAGGAGGCTTTTTTTTTTTAATCAAATATTTTAGAATTAGAAGACAAAATTTTCCTAACTATTTTATTCTAATTTACGGGCTCCATTAAACACCTTACAAGCCCAAATAGCCATATAAACCATAATATTATGACGGTAGTTGACTCCAAAGTTTGAAGCTAGGAACTCACGAAAGTGAGTAAACCTCCTTGATTGTTAAACCAACCCCTTAAGGTTTATTTCTTCCCTCTTTCCCCATGCCTTTCCTCTATCTATTTGACTTTCAATTTAAATTGACCCTATCTAGCTAGTGATTTTAATAATAGAATATGTTAATTAAAATGTGTTAGAATGCCGCATCAGTGACTCAAGTAAATGACAAATCATGAAGAAGAGCATCAAAGTTCCGTAGTTCTATAATTCAATTACAAATCCTGACAAATCAAAATGTACAATTTTATTTGAAAACTATATATATATATATATAAAACTAATACTCATATATTTCACCTAATTACACAATTATCCTATCTATATAAACCCATATTTTCTCAATTTCCTTCACCCTAAACAATTGAATTAGAACAAACCCTAACCCATATTTATGTATAATTAATTACGTTTAAACGATTAATTTAAATGTTTGTTATATGGACGAGAATTAATTATTGTGTTTGGTAATACTCAAATTAATTTATGTTTATGTAAAATTAATGGGGTGGGGACCAACCTCCAACATTCCCTTTTGGGGCAGGGAAGAAGAATTCTTGTCATCCCCATAACGGGGATGAGGCGAGGGTGGGGAGTGATTTTGAGGGCGGGGATGGTTACGGTGAATGAGATCCCCACCCAGTCCCATTGCCATGCCTTATCTTTTGTTTAGGATTGCTTAAATAAATTCACTTTTAAAGAGGAACCTTGATATATATATGACAATGAGTGTTTACATAACCCATTGTCACTACATGGGTCAATGTGGGGGCAAATTTTATCTAATTAATATTTTATAATTAGAAGACAATTTCACGTAGCTATTCTATAATATATTTCTTTTTAATATTAAAGATTTCATGTCATGACATAACAATGAAATCTTATTTCATTTTAACATTATAACTTATAACATGACAATCATGGTTGACTTTAATCTCACTTTTCTCTTGTTTAGATTGAAAATTTGAAATATATTATAATCCAATATTAATGAGAATCATACGCCATTGTAATTCTCATTCATCTCCACAAGTAACCTTAATCTGCATTCTCGAAAGGAATCTTGCGTTGAGGATTCCTTAAATAAATAAAGGAATCTTGATATATATACGACAACAAATGTTTATAAATTTCCATTATCACTAGATGGATCAATGTGGGGGAAAGTTTTATCCAATTAATATTTTATAATTAGAAGACAATTTGATGTCACTATTCTGTAATATATTTCTTTTCTAAATATTAAATATTTCATGTCGTGATATAACTGTGAAATCTTATTTCATCACTGGTTTTTTTTTTTTTTTTTTTTCACATGCCTTTATATATTTCATTTTAACGTTATAACATGACAATAGTTGTTAACTTTAATCTCGCTGAACTACTGAACTAGGTTTAAGTATTGGATATTATATGTGTTCTCAACCATAGGATAAGTTAATTAAAAGCCCATGAACTATGAAAATAATTATATAAAGAAAAAAGTCAATGCTAAAAGTTGATGCAAACACCACCCTGTTACTGTTAAGTTACTATCCCACCTAAAAGCTTAAGCTTATAGGTAAAGGCTCAACATATACTGGACTAATAGACCCCTCACATCAAACTTGGGTTTTTTTTGTTTGTTTTTTTTCTATCCAAGTTGTATGTGGGGATTTGAACTTGAGACATTTGTTTTTGATACCATGTTAAATTGTCATCCCACCTACTTAAGCTTGATATATACGACAAGGAGTGTTTAAAATTTCCATTGTTATTGGATGGATCCATGTAAGAGGCTTTCTTTTATCATATATTTTAGAATTAGAAAACAGAGTTTACCTAATTATTATGTAATACATTTCTTTCTATAATATTAAAGATTTTATGTTGATATAACAGTGGAATCTTATTTCATCACTCTTTCCACATGCCTTTCCTCTATCTGTTTGACTTTCAATTGAACTTGACCCTAACTAGCTAGTGATTTAAGGATAATCTTTCTTTTAAACAGATAGATTGGAATATGCGCACAAGACAAACACATTATGAAGGTAAACAACTATATATATACAATGACGGAGCCAGCATGGGTCAGGGTTTCTCATTTAATTACAGATTAAAGAAATACTAGAATATGTTAATTAAAATGAGTACACTAAAAGGCCACATCAGTGACTTAAGTAGATGACAAATCATGAAGAAAAGTAGCGAGGTTCTGTAGTTCTATAATTCAATTACAAATTCTGACAAATGAAAATGTACAATTTCATTTGGAAGTTAGGCTATCTAATTTCTTGGAAATGCATTACAAAATCACTACGATATAGGTCAGTTCTTCTTGTTTCCACCAAGAAATAAATTGCAAGGCTAAACCAATTTCAGTATGTCTTACTACGTTATTCGTAACATGTAAAGGATAATTTATATGAAATATATGATTTAGTCTTGTTAGTATAATGGGATGTTTTTGTAAGGATTAGAAATGATACATGTTGGTTTGTAAAATGAATATGGGGTGTATTTTGTAAAATAGTAAACTAGGACATCGAAATCTCAGTGTTTTGATATAATGGCTTAATATAAAGGTTTCAGGATTTGATATATATATATATATATGTTCTCGACAGTGGGATAAGTTAATTAAAAGCATCTGAGCTTTGAAAAATGATTATTAAAAAAATCAATGCTAAGAGTTGGTACTACATGCAGATGCTACGTTGTTACCTGGCATTTTAAAATGCTCTTGCTAATTAAACATATTATATAGTTGGTCTTCAATATAATATTGTTTAGTTCTAGGGTGGTTAACAACTGATAATTAAAATATGAGCCTATTCTTCTTGAAAGTCAATAAAAATTGGACAAGGTCAACTTGTAGTTGATGCATGCATATGGATCAAACATAACCTTAATCTACATTCTCGAAAGGAATCTTGTGCTGAGGATTCCTTAAATAAATAGATGAATCTTGATATATATACAACAATGAACGTTTATAAATTTCCACTGTCACTAGATGGATCAATGTGAGGGAAAATTTTCTTCAATTAATATTTTATAATTAGAAGATAATTTGACGTAACTACTCTGTAATATATTTCTTTTTAATATACTAAAAATTTCATGTTGTGACATAACTGAGGAATCCTATTTCATTTTAAAGTTATAACATGACACTTGTGGCTAACTTTAACCTCATTGAACTAGGGAACTTTGATGCTCTTCTTCGGGATTTGTCATCTACTTGAGTCACCTGCTTAATTAATTAACGTCAACTATAACCACAGTTTTTCTTTAATATGTGAAAATCAATAAATATAGGTTGACAAATAAATCTTGCAAATTTTCTCTTACAAACCCAATATAATAATTGCAAATTAGTTTTTGATGAATTCATTAGATGAAAAAATTCATCGAAAACCAAGTATCTATTAAAATCTGTAACTATTCAAAATCACACCCACCATTACGTTCCGTTAGTAAAATCTGTAACTATTTTACTGTAAAGACAAAAATACCCTTTGCTATTTGACTTAAATTTTATTATTTATTAAAATTTGACTGACCAATGAAATGTCTTTTTCACTTTTATTAATAATTATCTAAATAATACATATTCAAAATCATCTTCATTATTCATCATTAACTTTAAATTAATTTTTAAATTTTGATTTTTATAGTACTATGTATATTGACCATCCTACCCTTCTTCAAAACGGATTTTCTTAATATGACATAACGATGGGTGGGAACATTTCATTTCGCCAAACCTTGGGTGGGAATATGTCGTTCTCCCTTGAGTCAAAGTACACTGTACACTTATTATTGTATCACATTAATGGGAAGATATACTTAATATTGCAATTATGGATTTAATTTAATAATATTTTTATAATAAATTTATCTTTTTAACCTTACTGGAAAAATAATTGCTAATTTGCAATGTTTTTACAAATAATGTAAAATGTTTATTAAATAAAAATTTTAATATCTTAGAATTAGAATACAATTTCATCTGAACAATTTGTAATTATAATATACCACAAATTAATATATTTATGTCATTTATTACTATTTAGGTAATTATTAAATTGACTATTTGTGTGACCATGGTACCATATAGGCATATACTAACATTTAGTTAATTATTATTATTATTATTATTTTCTTTTAACCAACTGAACATGACCCCAGTGGTTGAATCGACTGTAATTAATTTAATTTTCATGATTGATTATGCGGATAATAAGGGAAGCACATTATGAAGGTGAACATGTATATATATATATGTGCAACGAAGATGAAGAGGAAACCACATTGCAAAGAGAGAGGGAGCAATTAGCTAGAGAGATACCATAAACATTAACACGTTCCTTTGGGCTTCGGCGGCAGGACTCTGGACATTGGTGCTCTTGATACCGACTAGACAACCATTTTTTTTCTAGCGAAATTACCCAGGTTCTCATGCACTTGTTTTTATTACTTATTTTTCTTAATGATTTGTTCGAGTTATTTGCCTTTTGTGTATTTTTAACTTACTAATGTTCAGTTTGGAGAAATTATTAACCATTAATGAAAAGGAATGAGTTTCGTTACTTTTTCTAACTATATAATCAGTATGAACATATACATATATGAAGTTAACTCTTGTATGGAAGGAGGTAAATACTCAGACATTCCTGAATTATGCCTCTAATAAAAATTCAGAACACTTTTATTTTTCACTGGTGAGATAGTCTTTCAACCTAACAGAAGGTATTAAATTTTGTTCTTTGAATCAGAATTTTTACGTAAATTCTAAAATACCCCTAATAAGACAATTTGAAATAAATATAAAACTGGATTTTTATTTTAAACTATATTATGCTTTATTCAACTTTAACAAAATCCTAAAACTACCGATTAACTGTCAAAAGCATATCTCTATACATTATCAAACCCTAATTTGTTTACATTAAAAAATTTAATTTAAAAAAAAAAATTAAAAATATTGAAAACCCTAACCCCAGAATTAACCATCTCCCTTCCCGCACCAGCGCTCCCACACGGCCGCGACATCCTCTCCTCTTTTCTTCACCACCCACTCGTATTATTCACTCTCTCCTTCCTGAATCTGTCACGGCTGCCTTATCCTCTATTAGACCCAGTGCACCAAGATCTCAATACCCACTCTCTCCTTCCTGAATCTGTTTTTTTAATTTTTTTTATCTTAAAAAAAGCCCAAAAGAATTAATGTATGACAAAATAGACCAAACCCAAAAGGACTAAAATGTTGTTGACTGTGCATGGAAGTGTTGACTTTTATTTGAAAGTTTTTGTATTTTTTGTTAGTTAAACCCTGAAAATTTTGTCAAGTAGTCCTATATACTTAACTATACATATGTGGTATAGGCGTATAGCTAGCTACTGGGCCATGCATGGTTGTTTCGGTTTCGTTTTTAATCTATGTACATTGGTTTTTGGCATGGTTTGGTATTTCAGTATATTATAACTTCTCTTTGTTTGGTTAACGAGAAAATGAAAAGCTAGTGAAGGTTGAAAAAATGAAGAGAAAGTAAATGTGTGTTTGGTTAATGAGAAAATGGAGAGAAAGTGATAATTAAAAGAAGTTAATTAGGGTTTGATTTGTTAATAGATGGGGTTAACTGATGATATCCGAAATATACTGTGGTCATTTTTTTCCTCATCTAAACTTGAGGTATTAATCATGAAATTAAGCCTTAAAATGCTGTGTTTTTTGAAATTTATTATTAATTTAAAATGGTGTGGTATACTCTTATTACTTATATAGACGATATGATAATTTTTGGAGTTTAAAGGGTGTAAGTGTTTTAACGCTTAATAATTATAAAAATTTAGGAGTATTTCCTCTTTTAACCTTTATCCTATGAAACCTATCCAAAGAGTCCTAACAACCAGTGTTTGAAGCAATTATTAGTACATATATGTGTGTGTATATGCGCGCGTTTGAACATACACACGTAGTTATAATTGTAGGATTAAACTAATTTATTATTAGAAAAATATTATAACTTAATAAATATATAGTTATAAAAATCACTGTTTTGATTTTTTATTTTGTAATTCACGTTTTAGTAGTATGTATTAAGATTTTAATTCATTATTTTAGTAGTCATTGTTGTAATTAGATAAGAAAAGAAAAGAAATAATCATGAAGATGATAGTACGAAAATACAAAAGTTTCGTGCTAAAAAACTCTAAACATGTTTGGGAAGTTAAAAATATTTTGACTTCAACAAGAAGATGTCTATGTTAATGAGTTATTACATATCCACAAATTAAAAGACGTGATAAAACTTTAAAACATAACTGATTATTCCAAACAAATTTAGATAAATATTTTATTTCATCTTAAACCTTTAATGTAACATAGCATATAATTTTTTACAATACACAAATAATTATTACTATGTGGAAGTAATTTTCTTAAGACGTGAATTAGAAAAATTATAATTATTATAAAGTGAAGTTTATTCTTATTTATAACTATCTTAAGGTTGATCTAGAAAGTTTTATGATTATACAGAGGTTATTCCTATATATATATATATATATATATATATATCAAATCAATAAAAATTTATGCACAATTTGTCTTATTTTATATATTCATAAAATTAATTCTGAATAATATTTCTTGTAATCAAAGACCAAATGATCTGACGTTTATTTTATCATTGTTTGTTATGTTATTAACTAAGATTTACTGCATAAGAACATGAAGGCTGAGTTCCATCCGTGTCGAGTCCATGTGGCTGAGTTCCATCCGCGTCGGGTCTGTCAGGCTGAGTGCAAAGGCAGGAGAATTAAGGGAGACTTGGACCCTCGTCCTGAGTGTTGTATTTATAGGGTCCATAAAAGTTTTCGTAAAGTCAACGAAAGAAGCCTACACCCCCCAAGTAATTTCAATAGCCCCTTTTCACTATGGTAAAGAGAATTAAAAGACATGGAAAAGCTAAAAGGGAGATATAAAAGAGTTTTTCATACGAACAACTTGTGAGAAACGTGAGCAAGTTTTAGCTTTCATCAAAGACAACGAGCAAAAGATACGAAATTGTCATTCAGAGACCTGTGAGCTTGACAGTCATGATTATGTGATGATGATTCTACGTGATGCTATTTTTGTTATAGAGCTCCTCTTGAGGAATTTTGAGGAAGATGAAAGAGACTTTCTGTTAGTTATACCAGCAGAAAAAAATGCTTTAAGGTTGGACTTGCAATTACTGGAAAATCAACTTCCATATTTGTTACTTGAGGGATTATACAAGTTAGTAATAAGCAGCCCTTCCTTCATGCATCTTTGTTTTAAATTCTTTGAGGATCAGATGTTTGATAGTGTACCTGAGGAAACGGTGTTTAAACATTTCACCGATTTGCGAAGAAGTGCTCTAGTGAAAAGCTACCCGAAACAGAAGTTTGAATATCCTGAAATTGATTTACCTTGTGCGGCGAAGTTACATAAAACAGGAGTGAAATTTAAGGCTGTTCATAAAACGGATCAGTGCTTGCTTGATATAAAATTTGAAGTAGATGAGTTGAGAATACCACATTTGAAAGTTTACGACGAGACAGAAACTATACTTCGGAACATAATGGCTGTGGAGCAATGTCTCTATCCAGATGATACACGGGTTTGCTCTTATATTGAGCTAATTAATGGTCTTATTGATACTAAAAAATATATGAATTTTTTTGCTGATGCCGGTATCATAAGTCATTTCATGGGAGACGATGCTTCAGTAGCAAATATGTTTAATAGACTTTCCTTGTATATTCATACTAAAAAATTCAGTTACTAGCTAGGGATGAGCCACGAGCCGAGTAGCTCGCGGGCTCGGCTCGCCCTAAGCTCGAGCTCGGCTCGAAATCAGGCGAATCGAGCACGAGCTCGGCTCGAAATCAGGCGAATCGAGCACGAGCTCGAGCAGCTCGTGAACAGTGATGAGCCGAGTTTGAGCCGAGCCGAGCTCGGCTCATCAGGCTCGCGAGCTTAAACGAGCTTAGGGGGTTATTTGCAAGATTTTAAAAGTTTTTTTATTTTTAAGTTATTAAAATTTCAAATAGCACCCATATAGACAAAAACGCAGAAACAGAAGTGCAGATTGCAGAACCCATTTCAATTTTTCAAACTGAAACAAAAACTCATAAAACCCATTTGCGATTTTTCGTTAACCCTAAGTCCTAACTCTCTACTGCCATTTGCCGTAAATCAGTCACGCCGCCGTCCTACAATTTCCCCGCTCCACTTCCCCACCACCTTCCCTCCCCGCATCTCCCGCATAGCAGCACCAACCCACCCACTTCACTTCTCATCGTCACACCACATCCCTCACTTGCTCTTCAAAACCCACTCACACACCGTCCACCCCTGCTCGCCGATTGCTGCCTGCAGTGCCGTGATTGTTGTTCTGTATTTCAAGTGGTTGTTGTTCTGTATTTTCCAATTTTCTTGCCGTGGTTTTTTTTTTTTTTTTGACATTGATGGAGTATTCTGAAGTTTGTATTGAAGTTTGGGTGTTGTTTCGTTGTTCATTTTGAGTGTTCTTGTGTTTGTTCTGGCCGGATTAACCCTACCAGTCGCCTCTGTTCACTCCTGAGCCCAGCCTGCACACTACCTATTCGTTAAGAATCCCCACCCAACTTTCCCTTGCCGATTTGGTTGGATGGTGACAAATTTGAAGACTTTTGTTATAGAAGGGAATTATGATGATAATTGTATTTAGGGAGGCTTTCTTCGGTGACAAATTTTTTTTTTTTTTTTTTTTTTTTTTACTGGAAATGTAATTCTTGATAAGTAAACTGAGAAGAAAATCATTAATAAAGTTGAAAAAAAAAAAAAAATGAGAAGAACTGATATGAGAAAAAGAGAAGAAAATGTAAATGAAACGTAAATTCAATAAGGCTCGAGCTCGAGCTCGAGTGCTGAAGCTCGATTGAGCTCGAGCTCGAGTTCGGTACTGTTCATCACGAGTCGAGCTTGAGTACCGAGCTATTCGGCTCGGCTTGGCTCGTATACATCCCTAGTTACTACGCCATTTGCAGGGATCTGAAAGAACACTATAAGAATCCTTCGAACCATACCAAGGCAGCCTTTATACTCTGGTTCGATGATCCTTTGAAATCTTCCGGAACATTTTTGGCCGTTTTCACCATGGTGCTTACTTTGATACAAACCATAATTTCCATCATAGAAGCTGCCACGGACCTGCTTGTTGTACGCCTTGTTGTTTATAGTTGCATTTGATCAGCTTGTCATTCTGATAATAGTGGGTTCAGTCCTTTTGCGCGCAATGTTTTAATTTCTTCTTAAAACAAGCATTTTGTTAATAATCCTTTTATGAGAAAACAATAATTAGACTTAATTGCTCTTTGGAAAGGGAATTATTTCCCATCTTTTGAGTGTGACATTACTCGAATTTGTTCAAGTAATTCTTGTATTATAACTTTCGCAAGGAACTGAAAGTATACTATAACAATCCTTGAAACGAAACTTAGGCAAATTTGAAGAGTTATTTATTTCAGCAGTATCCGCAGAGGCACACCTGTTTCGGCAATTAATTTTACTCATGTTGCTCACTGCGATACAAATCATACGATTCTGTCATGCAATTAGTTTTACTTTAATAATGCATTAGCCCACCATCTAGGGTAAATAAGTTAAATTGAAACCTTCTAACTGATTTGTCATTCTGCATTTTAATTAAATAATTATTTTACAAGGGTATTTTAGGGATTACACATTTTATAGGATACTTCTAATATTTTCCCTATACATAAAGTGTGATCATATTGATCTTGAAGTTATTCTTATTCCTTGGTTAGTTGAACAACTAAAAAAAGGAATTAGCATTACTTTCATTTGAGTTTATCCAAACCAACCTATAAGAAATCCTAAGTTCTTTCCTTGCGTGCTCGACCAAAGTTGTGTTTTGCTAACCGTTGGATTATGTGCGGACAAAAGAGGAAGCAGAAGAGAGAAAACGCATTATCGAAGAGAGATCAGGATAAGAAATCTCTGTGAGCTTAATATCCGAGAGGAAGGTCTCTGGAACTAGAAGGCGCTCTAGAACTTCAGCTATTAGGTTCACAAACACTTTACTTTTAATTTTTTAATATCATCCTATTTATTTATAAAATTTAGTTATACTTTAAGGTGATGTTTGGTCAACATAAAATACCATAAAATGTGAGGAGATTCCTAAGATATATGTTCTTTCTATATTGTTGCCATAATTAGCTTTTATAGTTAAGAGTTCAGTTAATATTTCAAATTTTATCCTATATGATGTATGTCGATGTGGTGTTAATATTTAACTCTTCATTTACATAACAAAGTCACATCTGACAACTATTACTGTAATGGAAAAACTATTTGGGATATCATTTGAGAAGTTTAGTACTATTCATTAAATATATATTCCTAACAATGGGTAAGAATCTTAATCTCATTTATTTATTTTTAGCAAAATCTCATAGGAGATTAAGCCTAACATTATTTGTATTTTCTAACAAAAACATAAATATACTTCTTGATTTATCTGATTATATCAATCCTTTTTTTTTTTTTTTTTTTTTTTTTCGATGATTATAAACTGGTATCATTACTTTTAAGAGGGGTTATTTTATTTTTTAATATTATCATAAATGTCAACTTCATATAAGTTGCGGCTATCATGATAATTAAGCATACAATAATGCTATGTACACAAAAATGGGATCTCAACTTTGTATTCCAACTTATGGGTGATAGTTAATTTGGAAACCTTGTCTTAATTCTAGGATGGAAAAATAAGTAAAATAATTTGTCAAATCAAATGCCGCATGGATTAACCTTTTTCAAAAAATTCTTACAGGCCGCATGCAACAGATTTATATGGCACATGTGAGCACATACAATTTGTTTGTGATTTATATGAGAGATTGCCTAAAATTTTGAAAATGATTTCAAGTAAAACCAATAGGCAAATAATGATTTTCTTTTGCTAGTTGATCTTAATAATAAACTTCATTGTTAGCGACTTCTCTCTATTTGTCATAATTAGGACAATGAACTTGGAGATGAGTGCTTCTATTGAGGATCAGAATAATATCAGAGAGTGGCATATTGACATTGAGGAGCATATTGACATTGAGGATACCTTGGAGTGGACTAATCAAGGGTATTGTATTTTCAGGGTTCCTCAAAGTATTCGGAAAGTAAACGAAGAAGCTTACACTCCTAAATTGATTTCAATAGGCCCTTTTCATCATGGTAAAGAAGAATTAGCTGAAATGGAGAAACAAAAACCAAGATATATGGAAAGTTTCCTTAAACGTATAACTATGATAAAGATGGAGGAAATTTCAGCCTTCGTAAAGAACAAGGAACAATGTATTCGTAATTGTTATGCTGAGACGTTCATGGTTCCGAGGGATGAGTTTGTAAAGATGATTCTAGATGATGCAATTTTCATCGTCGAGCTCTTTTGGAGGCATCACAAAGGTGATACAAGTGATCTTTTGCAAAATATACCTGTCGTGCATAATGCTTTAAAATTCGATTTTCAGTTACTCGAAAATCAACTTCCATACTTTGTCCTCGAGAAAGTGTATAAGTTAGCTTTTGTTGGCCCTGGCATTGCTGACAATCCTTCCTTCATGGATCTTTCTTATAAGTTCTTCGGGGGCTACTTGTTCAAGAGCTTGCCCAGGTCACCTATGGAAGTTAAACATTTCACCGATTTGAGAAGAAGTGTTCTACTGATCAAGGAAGGCTGCTTTTCTAATAGTCGGAGTGACTCGAGAGTGAATTCTAATGTAAATATTGGAAGTTTACCTTGTGCAGTGAAGCTACGTGAGTCAGGAGTGAAGTTTATAGGAATTGAAAGAAAAGATTTACTTGACATAAGATTTAGAAAACGGTCATTTTTCAACATTCATGACCAATTGCAAATACCATGTTTGGAAGTAAGAGATGAGACAGAATGTTTATTTAGAAACATAATGGCTTTGGAGCAGTGTTACTACTCATTTGATACTCGGATTTGCAATTACGTTGATATGATAGACTGTCTTATAAATACTGAGAGAGATGTGGATTTGCTTGTTGGAAAGGGAATAATTTCCAATCATTTGGGGGATAATGCTTCAGTAGCTAATATGTTTAACAAACTTTGTTCTCAAATTTGTTTAAGTAATTCTTGTTACTATAACCTTTGCGAGGAATTGAAGGCACACTATAACAATCGTTGGAACAAAACCAAGGCAAAGTTGAGGAGTGTGTATTTCAGCAATGTTTGGAGAGGCACGGCAACAATTGCCGCAATTATAATCTTGTTGTTAACTATCCTACAAACAATATGTTCTATAATGCAAGTAATTTGATTTCTTGTATTAGATCCACCTTCTACTTTTAGTGTGATTTTCCATTTCAAGCTTGTCGTTATTCTAATAATACAAGGACTTTGTTTTTAATATATGTTATATAACATGACTAGATCCTTTATCTTCCAAAGATGGTAATCGCACACACAGAAGTAAAAATAGATGCATAGTATAAGGTTTTTCTATATTCATAGTAATAACTATAATCATTTGAGTCACAATTAAAATCATTATAGCTTTTAAATCAGTCACTATTTCATGAGAAATAATATATACATATCAAAAATCAATTAACGATAAAATCCTGAGTTATATATTGAATCTAATTAACAACATTGGTTCGATCATGTTAGTAAAAATTATAGAGTTTGTGAGGAGAAGACTTTGATGATTTTCTCTATTACTAGCTGGGCATAAATAGCCACCATACAAAGCTTTAGATCCTATAGTTTAAGAGTGATTGACTCACTATAAGCAAACTATAACTGTCGAGATACAATCACACATTTACAAGGATTCTAGTAATTCTAGTCTATCTATAAGGGATGTACACGAGCCGAGTATCTCGGTACTTGAGCTCAACTCATGATGAACAGTACCGAGCTCGAGCTCGATCGAGCTTTAGTATTTGTGTTTGAGCTCAAGCTTGGTACTGTGAAAGTGTACTCGAGTTGGAGCTCACTTAATCGAGCTCAAACGAGCTTGAGCCTGATCGAGCTCAATACTAAAATATTGTATTTTCTCTCTCCCCTTATTTTCTCTTTCGTCCTTTCACAGGCTATCACCTCATTTTTTTTTTTCTCTTTCTTCTTTTCACCTATCACCTCATCTTTTTTTTTCTCTCATTCTCCCCGTCCTCTTCTCTTTCTGCCTCATTCCCTTCTCTTTTCTTACTTCTTCAAATCTTCTCCTTCGTCTTTTTTTCTTTTCTTTCTCCCATTCTCTTCTCTTTCTTCTTTACTTCTTCCATATTCTCTTCCCTATTCTCACCTCCTCTTCTCTTTCTTCTTCTGCTCCTTCAGATTTTCTCCTTCATTATTTTTCTTTCACATTCTAAGCTTGAATGGAACCGAGGATGAATGAAGGTGAAAGAGAAGATGAATGAAGTTGGATTTTTGAAGCCGAAAGAAAAAATCCCAAATGGGTTTTGAGTTTTTATTTGAGCTTTGAAATGGGTTTATTGTTTTTGTCTGGGAATGGGTCATGGGTGTTGTTTGTAATGTTGACAACTTAAAAATAAAACTTTTAAAATCTTACAAATTGGCCCCCAAAGCTAGTTTAAGCTCACGAGCTCGATGAGCTGAGCTCAACTCGAATTGAACTCGGCTCGTTATTGTTCATGAGCTGCTCGAGCTTGAGCTCGACTCGACTGATTTTGAGTCAAACTCAAGCTTACGACGAGCCGAGCTCGAGTAGCTCGCGAGCTACTCGGCTCGTGTCTCATCCCTATGTATAGCTAGCAGTAGAGACAAATTAGGGCCTTGAATATTGGAGAACCAAGTTTACCTTGTGTAGTGAAATTCCCATTATCGCCAAAATGTCAACTTCGATCGTTGTAGCGTGGGAAATTCCTACCATCCGCGGGTCGGTTCACACCACCGGGGAGGTCGGGAAGGTTCCCTAGACCATTCAGCTCCATTGCATGACTCTAGCCAATGTGTGTCAAGAGCGACTAAAACTACCGACGGAGGCGACGAGGAATCCGACCTTCAGACTTTCCTTAACCGCAATCACGAGAGTGGAACCTGCATGGGGGAAAGCAATCCCCAAATGGCTCCGCTACCTTAAATTGAGGAGCTACAGCGAGCTCTGGATTAGCTAAAGGCTCAGCAAAATGAGCGAGGGCAGGTCGTAAAGGCGTCTCCCTTTTCTCTGACTGTGTTAGCCGCCCCTCTCCTATCCAGATTCAGAATGCCTGATATACAGGCATTCGATAGGAATTCTAATCTGCATGATCATTTGTACGAATTCAATGACCTGATGGAACTTCACCAAGTTTCTGACTTGATAAAATGTTGATGCTTGGCAGTGACTCTTACATCTCATGCCAAGCGATGGTTCAAGTCGCTCCCAGCAAGATCGATTAGCTTATAGAATCAGATGAGCTCGACATTCTTGAGACACATCTAAGCAAACAAGAAGTTCTCAATGCCTTTGAGCTACCTCAGCAACATAAGGCAAGAGAGGGATGAATCCCTCCAATCTTACATCGACAGATTCCATAGAGAGCTCCATAAAGTAGCTCACACTCTCGAAGAATCCGTTCGGACTTTTATCATCCCGGGAGTTCGTCCACAGACAAATCTATGGAAGGAGTTGCAATCAGAGGACGATGTTTCCCTTTCTCGCTTCTACAGCCTTACAAAGAAATAACTTCGTATTGAGAACTCTGTGGCAGTGCTCAACCACCACAACCTTGGTCCGTTGGCTAGTACGCCAGGTCGGGGGGGGGGGGGGGGGGGGGGGGGGGGGGGGGGGGGGGGGGGGGGGGGGGGGGGGGGAATATGAGGGCTGATCGTCGATGGGCTAACGATAATTAGCGAAAATAAAAGAAACCATGGTTTGAGCCCAAGAAGTCTTATTGACACAACCCGTCCCGAATTTCCTCATCCCATAGGATCCGGGCGCTCCCACAAGACTCGGATACTAGAGACATGCCATGTAGAAAAACTGTGAAACCTGTTTAAAGACATACTTTTCCTGAATAACATCATAGTATTTCCATCTCCAACATCTCAAAAAAGACATGCATCATCTTTCGTTTTACAAAAGAAAAGAGTTAGGGAAACTTTTGGTATCAGGTTTTCCACTTATACTACACATTCCAAAATATGAAACAAAAGGAAATACATGATGGAAAACATGAGTTCTTGAAACGAAAGTCCAAATTTACAATGCGACATAAATATAAAACCCACATAAAAGATGTCAACGCGTGGCACAACCCTGAGCGGAGGCTCACTGCTCGGCACGATCTCCGAAAGGTCCTGGTGGGGGGAAAAACATTTAAAAAAGGGGTGAGCTGAAATACTCAGTGAGTGGGGAAAAGGGGGAGGTTTATAAAAGTTCTTTAAAAAAAAAATAATGCTAACATGCAACAATTTTCAAGCAAATCATGGCAACAATATAATTTTTATGAATATGCAATAGAACAACCAGCCCGTTCTCGTATACAATATATATAATTTATTTCTAATCATCCTGCACTCAGTAAACTGTACTCTGACTTACTTCCTTTAACTGTATCGGATTCTATATAAAACCTCAACATTTATTATTAAACCTCTCACCACAACTAGTACCCTGGGGAAAATCTGTCATACCTGGTGGGCGTCCCACACGCAGGCAGAGCAAGGGACGTACCTGTCATACCCGGCAAGGTCTATCATCGCGCGGGTAGAGCCTCAAAAACTGTCATACCTGGCGGACCACTCAACGCCTAGGTAGAGCCAATAAAATCTGTCATACGCATGCGCAGAGCCAAAATCTGAAACTATCATACCCGGCGGAATCCTGCATCGCTCGGGCAGAGCCAATAATCTGTATCTCTGGGGGATGGGTACTTTGTAGGGTGGTTTTAGCACCAAAACAATCTCATGCATAATCTCAAGTAACATGTAAGTCAAGAGTATATTACGTATGTGCTTATAAATCATAAACAAATATCACTTTTAAAAATCAAAACTCATATAACACAGTATAATTATAATTAAACCCAAGAGGAAAATAATAATAATAATATATGAATATTTCCTATAAGGATAAGACATGCCAACATGTGAGATTTCATGGAAAATAGGGGGTAAAATGCAAGTTTTTAAAATATACTTTCAAAACTGACGAAAAGCACCCCATTTGCCCTTTTTACCGAGAAAATTATTACTAACCCCAGTCTTTTCTTTAACATTTTAACAACCAAAATCCCTTAACTCCCAGCATTTTAAAACACCATGGAAAACAATTTTCTCAAAGACAGTCCAACTGGAAGCATACAAGTGTATTTAACCAACCAACTTTTAGTCCAAATACATAACTCAAGCATCTCTCAAAATGCAGTCCAGCCGAGTGCATGCAACCGAAAATATCCAGCCACCATCACAGTTTATTGAAACAGCCAAATGCATGCAAGTTTAATTAGCAAGCAAAGTTCATTCCATTTTAAAACTCAAAACAACCGCTCTAGAATCTGTCCGAAAACATGCAAAGAAAAAATAAACCAAGCAAGCTTCACATTTAGCTCAAACCTCATCAAAATACAAAAATGGCATACTAGAAATTAACATGCAAGCATAGATCTGAAATTTTTAAGGAAAGTTTTTATTAAAACCACTCACTCTTCTAATCCTATAATTGGCTGCCTATTACAGTGCTTGGATTTCGATCTCCACCGTTCAGAATGTAGAGCTGTGTTTCATGAACAACATATCCAAAAATCAGAACGATCGGACGGCCAATGAGCTCCAGATCACGATTTGATGATGCACTGTTCACAGACTTAAAAACTAATATATCCTCTCCCTTTCTCTTTGTTCTTCTTTTATTTTTTTTATTTTTTTCTTCTCTTCCTCTCTCACTCTTATCTCTCGGCCAAACCCACTCTTTCTTCTCTTCTCCCCTTTTTTTCTCCTTTCCTTTCTTTCTTCTGCTCTCGTTTTCTTCTTCTTCCTTTGGGCGAACTGCCCAGTTTCCTTCTCCTTTTAAACAACACTTTTCTGAAATTATTTCTGCCCCCCAATTTCTCTAGATTTCAATTTAACCCCGCCACATAAGCTTTCCCTAGCAAAAATGTCCAAATTTTTCCCTCTTGATACATGCAAACCCATCAGGATTTATTTCTTCGATTTCACCCCTTAACGCAGCTTTAAAAACTAACAGAAATACCCCTATCTTACCACAATACCAAAAATCAAATAAAAAAAAAAAGAATTAATTAACTAAATACAATTCATGATCTAACTAAAATCAAGAATGGGGTTTTACACTTATGCTCCAGTTCCTCATGACGACCGCAACAAGAATCAATATACCCTTTTGAATGCATCTGTCTCGGCTATTCTTGACAAATCAGAAAAGGCCAGCCTGCTCGGAGAACCTGAGCCCATGAAAAATCCCCCTCAGCTAGAAATATTAAAAAGTACTATCGTTATCATTGATATAATGGGCATCACACCGATGAGTGCCAAGCTCTCAAGTAGGCAATCAAAGACCTTATCAATAAGGGGTATTTCAAAGAGTATGTTTATGACTCTGCTCCTGTAAGGGAGAAAAATCGAAAGGAACCAGGCAAGAAGTGTTGTGATCGCAAAAGTATCTATAGCATGGGGATAATCTTTAGGGGACCACATCTCGGGGGCAACTCGTGAGGTGCCCAAGAAAGATATGCTCGCGCAGCTCATCACAACCCTATCCATGTGATGAACACGATGCAACGACCATCAAAGGTTCGCAAAGAGGAGGAAATCACCTTCTCCAAAAAAGACGTAGTTTGATTGCATCATCCCCATGATGATGCTCTCGTCATCACACCCCAAATAGGGCGCTACGACGTCCATAAAATGTTGGTGGATAACGGAAGCGCTATGAACATCCTGTTCCAGCGAGCTTTCGAAAGGATGAAATTGGATGAGGCCGACCTGAAGCCCGCCTCTATCCCCCTATATGGTTTTACAGGGGATCACCTGATCCCCAAAGGAATGATCTCGCTTCCAGTCACACGGGGTGACTTTGACGAGGTGACCAAGGTCACTGAATTCTTGGTAGTTGACTGCTTCTCCGCTTTCAATGGCATCATAGGGCGACCTCTACTAAGAAGCTTCAAGGTAGTCACTTCGATCTACCATCTCAAGATGAAGTTCCCCACCCAGACGGGAATAAAGAAAGTAAGCGGATCTTAGCACGTATCTCGCGACTGCTATGTAAGGGTAGTGCAGATGGCGTGCAAGGGGAAAGGCATCCCCCATAGCATTCCAGAACAGGCAATGGCAATCAGTCAGATCGAACCATAGTCTAGCCCAACTGAGGATAATATGGATCCTCGAATCCAAGAACTTCTAGTGGGCCAGTTGAGGATCTATCGAAAGTGTTAGTCGACCAGAAAGAGTCAAGCTGAGCCGAGTGTTGAGGATTGGAAGCAATCTCAACCCCCAGCTCGCTAATGACCTGACCAGCTTCCTCAGAGAAAATATTGATGTGTTCGCATGGATGTATGCCGATATGGTTAGGATCAGCCTGGACATCATTTGCCATGCCTTGAACATTGATAGTGAAGTTAGGCCGGTTCGCTAAAAAAGAAGAGCGATGGATCCAAAACGATATGCTGCCTTGAAAATCGAGGTAGATAATATCTTTCAAAATGGGTCCATCCGGGAAGCGCTCTACCTGAGTTGGGTTGCCAACCTGGTTCTAGTAAATAAGCCTAATGGCAAGTGGCAGACTTGTGTTAACTTCACCGACCTCAACAAGGCCTGCCCAAAAGACAACTTTTCCTTGCCCAAGATCGACCAGCTCATTGATGCCACCTCCGGGCACGAGCTAGTGAGTTTTATGGACGCGTACTCAGGATATAATCAAATCCTAATATATGCACCGGACGAAGAGCATACCTCCTTTGTTACAGATCGGGGGCTGTACTACTATAGGGTTATGCCCTTCGGCCTAAAAAATGTTGGAGTAACTTACCAACGGCTAGTTAACCGAATGTTTTCCGAGTAGATCAGGAAGTCGATGAAAGTCTATATTGATAACATGCTAGTCAAGTCGCATGTTGCTTTAGATCACATAGAGCATCTCGCTAAGATGTTCGACATCCTCCAAAAGTATAGAATGAAGCTCAATCCTTTCAAATGCTCATTCAGAGTATCCTCAGGAAAATTTACAGGGTATATGGTTAATCAAAGGGGAATAGAGATCAACCCCAAGAAAAACTAAGCTCTCTTCGATATGAAAAGCCCAACCAACCGAAAGCAGGTTCAGAGTCTCAACGGGCGAATAGCGGCACTCAGTCGCTTCATATTGAGGGCAACAGATCGTTGCTTGCCTTTCTTCAACATCCTTAGGGCCAATAAGAAGTTTGAGTGGACTCCTGAGTGTGAACAAGCATTCCAAAGCATTAAAAAACACCGCGAAAAACCACCTCTTCTATCCAAGCCTCTACCACAGGAAATTCTGCTCTTGTATCTATCTGTCTCGCAGTATGTGGTCAGTGTAGCTTTAGTTCGGAAGGAGAGCAGGATTCAATAGCCAGCTTATTACATGAGCAAGCGTTTGTTGGATGCCGAGATGCGGTATCCAGAAATGGAGCGATTGGCTTATGCCCTATTGATCGCCTCCAGAAAGTTGCGACCTTACTTCCACGCCCATACAATCCACGTAATGACCAGCTACCCGCTCAAGCAAGTCCTCCAGAAGCCAGAGGCATCGGGTAAATTGCTCAAGTGGGCCATGGAACTAAGTCAGTTTGATCTGTAGTATAGACCAAAAGCAACTATCAAAGGGTAGGCTATTGCCGATTTCATCTCTGAATTCTCATATCACCCAATAAAGGAATCCGAGCAACAAGCCAGTGAAGTCACCCAGAAAACTGTTTAGAACCTATCGACCTGGAGCTTATATGTCGATAGATCATCAAACACGAAACGGGCCAGAGCAGGCCTTCTCCTCCTCAATCCCGAAGGGACTCGCATTTATGGCATTCTCCGTTTTGAGTTCAAAGCGACCAACAATGAGGCAGAAGCTCTACTCGTTGGATTGCGGTTGGCAAGAGAAATGGGATCAATTACGATCAGCATCCACAGTAACTTCATGCTGCTTGTCAACTAGATTTTGGGGGAATATCAAGCCAAAGAAGAAACATGATCGGCTATTTGAAGAAAGCTAAGGCCGCACTCGAGCAGTTTAAGCATTTCACGATCACGCAAATTCCTAGGAACAACAATTCTATCACTGATGCCTTGGCAAAGATAACCTCATCGTTGGATTCGGACGCGCCAGAGAGCATTTTTGTTCGATTCATAGAGGCCCCCAGTATCAGTTCGCTCGAATAGGTTGTGAATGTAACTAAATTAGTCTCCTGGATGACCTCTATCATTCAGTATCTCCAAGATGGGATCTTGCCCAACGACAAGGTCAAGGCAAGAACCCTGCGAATAAGAGCTGCTCATTACACACTCATAAAAGATCAACTATACAAGCGAGGGTTTAGCGCCCTTCTTCTTCAATGTGTAACCGATGAAGAAACAGATTATATCATGAGGGAGATACATGAAGGAATATGTGGTAATCACACGGCTGCATGATCCCTGGCCAACAAGGTTGTTCATCAAGGGTATTATTGGCCCCTAATTCAAGAAGACGCCTACAACTTTGTTAAGACGTGTGATAAGTGTCAGTGGTTTGCAAACGTACCGCGAGCTCCTTCCCACCAACTGGTAACCATGTCCAGCCCTGGCCATTCTCCATGTGGGGAATCAATCTCATCAGACCCATGCCAGTCAGTAAAGGGGGAGTCAAGTATACTGTGGTTGCGGTAGACTACTTCACCAAGTAGGTTGAAGTAGAGCCATTGGCCGCAATCACCACCAAAAAGCTCAAGGATTTCGTCTTCAAAAATATTGTATACCACTATGGGATTCCTCATACCCTTATCTCTAATAACGGGAAGCAGTTCGATAGCGAGGAGTTCAAGCAGTTTTGCGACGAATTAGGTATCCATAAGAAATTCGCCTCAGTCGCAAGGCCACAAGCAAATGGTCAAGTTGAAGCTGTCCAAAAAACCATCAAGCACACTCTAAAGGCCAAACTTGGCACAGCCAAGAGGAATTGGGTCGACGACCTTCCTGAAGTTTTGTGGGCATACAGGACAACTCCGAGAACCATTACCTCAGAAACCCTTTTTTTGCTAGCATATAGCTGTGAAGCAATGATCCTGGTGGAGGTAGGAACCAGTTCACTTCGAAAGGACCTATTCAACGAAACAAACAATGAGGCGCTTATCCGCGCAAGTCTAGATCTAGTTGAAGAACATCACAGCAAGGCTCAGCTAAGAATAGCAGCCTATCAACAGCGCGTGAAAAGGTTCTTCGACTCTAAGGTCAGAAGAAGAGATTTTTAGGTCGATGACCTCGTTTTAAAGGAAGTCCTTCTCGGTACTAAAGAACCAAGTACGGGAGTTTTGGGACCAAACTGGGAGGGCCCATACCGCATCGCCAAAGTGATAAGACCGGGGACTTATCATCTTAAAAGGCTGAATGGTTCTGAAGTATCGCGAGCTTGGAATGCTGAACATCTCCAACCATATTATCAGTAATCCCAAACTCATTTTTTCCTTGTAAAGATTTTGCTTTACTTAATCTTTGTAAATAACAAGTGTATAATTATGTTCTTTTGTAATCATTTTCCCATGTATATAATTCTGATTGCATAGACTTGTTCCAATGTTATTGTAAACAGTTAGAATGTGATCTCATGTATAACATAGGGTGCGGAAATTGTAAGCACCCATGAAAGATTAAGAAAGACGTGTATTTATTCATTAACAAAAGGGAAAGTACATAAGCGAGCAGGAAAAAGACTACAAAAGCAGATCATTGATCCTCATCCCTAGGTCCCGGAGGGACAACCTTAACATCCTTAAGCTACTCGCGGATCACCTGATCGGGTGCGAGATCCTCTGGGATGTACTCCAGATGCTCCTCTTCCAAGTCAGGTCCCCAAACCACTTCCTTATCCTCAGCCTGCGCCATGGAAGCAAGTTTATCTCGATACTCGTCGAGAGGTCGGACAGATCCATCACAGGGTTCTTCGACCGAAAGGCAAAGATGGACTAAATCGTCCATTCTACAGCCCTTCTCTCGATCTCCGCAGCCTACTGTTACATCTCTGCGATTAACGAAGTGACGAGACTTCGATTGAATTGGAGCTCGGCCTCAAGCGCCGACTGCTGCTTCTTAGTGGTCTCCCATAGCTTGCCCCTTTCCCGCTCTGCTTGTAAGGCCTACTGGGAGGTCATTTTCAGCTCCTGGTTTTTCTCCCCCGCCTCCTTGGTGAGTCTGGTCACTATCCTCTGGAGCTTCTTTATCTCCTCTCTGTGATTCTCCAGCTCAGCCTTCTGACAGTCCACCATGCGAAGTGCAACATCCCTTGTGGACAAATGCTGATTTGCCTGAATGATGGACGAGTCTCTGTCTGCTCATGCAGCCTCTAGTTCCCTCTTGAACTGCGCATTCTCTTCCCTTAGCTCGACCAATCCCTCAACAGCTGAACCTTCTACAGGGACAGGTGCATGGAGAGCAGGGCCTACATAACGAAGAGAATGAAAAGTTAGTCCTTCCTAAAAAAGAAAATATAAGTCCTCGTCGAGGACAGGAAGGACGTGGACATCAGGTCCATAGGGTTGGAGGCCACAAACTGCTAGAATCCTCCGCGAGCCCGCATTCCAACAGGGTAAAAACCATCAGCTACAGATGATCTGGGAGTTGCCCCATCGAGTCCAGCATGGGTGTGTCTATGCCCCTAGCAGGTAGAGTTCCCTCCGCTAGCTCTTTGCTTGCCCTTCTCCCAGGGACCGCGGCCTCTCTTTGCCTTGTCTGTAGACCCTCGGGGGCAATAGAGATGTCGGTTGCACTCCTAGGTGGCCCTCCCGAGTGGAACCCTTGGTAAGGCTGCGACCTTTAAGGCTGCAACCTCTAGGGCTGAACGCCCAAAGCCTCCGTTTCAGGCTTCGATTCCTCGGTCCAAATTTGCTTCCTCTTCTTGGGCCTCTAGGCCATTGTTTTCTGCTTTGGGCGAGCAGCTGAAGGCTTGGGAGGGCCCGAAGGTCAGATCGGAGCACCCGTCGGTGTCCTTCCGATTGGGGGACCGTTGGGAGCCACTCCAACTGGTCCGATGGCACCGAATCAGGGGAAGACAAATTGCCTTAGTCGCGGCAATCTAGACACCCTTGGAGGCATGGTCGCTACATGCGAACATTGTTAGCAAAACAGTTCGCTGCATGAAAAATCTAAAAATAAGCTAAGGTTACGAAGCTTACTCGATGTGGTCTCTAGGGTCGCTTCGGAGTTGAAGAAACCGTACTTTCGCAAATTTGTGGTTGTCACGAGCAATCTTGCGTCGCGACTCTCTTCGGGCAGAAAGCCAAAGATAGTGATCCTGTCCTCATCCTCGAGGAGCGTTAACCTGGTCGTTTTGTTAGCTACAAAGAAACAAAGAGCTCGTTAGTGAAGAACAAAAGTAAGTTCGCAAACTCAAAAGAAAGGAGAACCTACTCAACTCCTGAAAATGGCAAATGCCATCATGATGAAAGAAAAAAAACTTCGTCTCGTATGCCCTTACATTGCTCAGGTAACTATGTATTCCCGTTTCTATGGTAGGTCGTTTGGAGAGATAGTAGGAATCCTTGTCCTTGCTCTTTTTCAGAATGTACGAGCAATCAAGCTTTAGTGCGGTTAGCTCGCCCACTCCGTTTTCGTCGCACACGATGTACATAGCCATGGCTATCATATACACATTCGGCGAGAGCTGTAATGGTGCGATCCCGAAATGATCGAGGACCAACCTGACAAACGTGTGGAAAGGGATCAACCCTCCACTCTTGAATATGTTCTCAGAGATCGCAGCCATCCCTCATGGCGAACTCCGAGCTGTGTGTACCCTATCTCAGAAGACCTCCATGCTGAGAGCGTATTGGTCTACCGCCTTCTGCATGTCCTCAACAGTAATTATCAACAGGATCTCTTGAGAGGGACCCGCAAAAGCATCCTACGCATACGAGCTGGTCCCTTCTTCAATTCTAGTCGTTGGGGGGTCTATTCTACTGCGGTCTGAAAAAAGCAACATGCAGGGAATCATTCAGTCCTCGTACACTGTTTCGTACGATGACGTGGAGGAAATAAAAAGCTTCCTCCCTTAAACCCTAGAAAAACCCTAACATAATACTTTTAGAAGCCATTAGTAAGAAATAATACTAAAAGTGGCAGAGAAACCATCATTACCTCTTGGAATGAGAAGATGAATCCTCTTGCTTCAAATATAAAGTGCGTACCAATCTAAAAGACAAAGAACCAAGGCTCACTAAATTTTTTGCTCTCTTTGAGAAAGTGAGTATTATGGCATTACCTGAAGTGAGCTTGGGGTTTTATAGTGAAGGAAGTGGCTCTTTGGTTTCCAGAAGTCAAACGACGTTTGGGCCAAAAACGCATCTGATTGTTGATCGTGACCACGTGTCGCAAATCAACGAAGAAGAGTGATCGTCACGCTTTGAGAAACCAAATCATCTTTTTCTTTCGTTGAAACACTCAAGCGACGGCATGTTTTCCCTCCTCCACATTAAATGTGCCCACATCTGCATTTAATGTTCTGATAGGGAATGTCGTTTTAGCATGGCTCACATTTAATGCGCATGGCTAGCACTTATTGCTCATAGGATTCGTCTGTCAAAGCAAAAGATATTTCATTAAATGTATCAGTTACAAAAGTACAACGGATAACATCTGAATAGCTCATTATATATAACACTCTTCGTCTTATGTTGGTCGCGAAGCGACGTGACTCTTCAATCTTGTCTTACGTCAGTTGTGAAGCGACGTGACCCCTGCAACAAAAATTTTGCTAAGTGCAATAAGGTCGCAGACCTTAGCCAAAAACCAGTCATCGTTATGGCACTGAGTATGGTCTAAGAATAAGTCGCTGACCCTAAAGAGTATATATTTTTACACCACAAATATAGATAGTTGAGATTTTTATTTATAGAAAGGTTATATATTTTTATTCATTCTTTTACTTTTAATTATTGCTCATTTTTATCATAAAAAATCATAAATTTTTCATGATCATTATTTAATAATATGTACTTGTTGAATTGAAAAATTTGCTATAGTTGAGGGTATAAAGGTATTTGCACAAAAAATCTTGGGAGAGTTAGGTTACTTTATGAAATATTTAGGAGTTTGTTGCTTTTGTTAAACTTGAAGGAGGTATTTGATATTCACTCTTTTTTCTCTTGTAATTGAACACATAGAACATAGTTACTTAGCATGAGAGAGAAGCTCTATAAGTGATCATAGGGATCTCACAATCAAGACTTATCATTGCTTGATTCCCTCATCACGGTTCAACCACTCTAAGTGCGCAGATTAATATATATATATTATATTAATCTATATTAATCTATATATATATATATATATATATATATGCTTAACATAATATAATCAATCATTTTATATATTGAATATTCATGATCCAAATAGCCAGCATACAACAATATGATCGACTTAGTGGCACCTATTCTAACACTTTCCAATAGGCACTCGTAACACTTTCCAGTAGGCAATTGGATGTGTTTTTTCATATTTTCTACTTGTTTTAACCATCGTTATGTTGGAATTAACTATTATTAATTTGTCTCCTTGTTTTGGATTTCTTCTTTCCTATGGGAGAAAAACATAATGTTGGATAAATGTGGGTCAATATAGTAATTAGGTTAAAACATATGAGTGTGTGCATGCAGACATATGGTAATGCTAGAGAAGAGTCTGTGTGTTGTTAGTTTGATGTCAAACAACATTATTATAGAGGCGTCTAGGGAAGCTTTGATGGTCGATTCATTAAGAAACTTGTGTGTGACACATTTGCTAGAGTTTCTAAACCATATAAGTTACACAAATCAAATGATAATTTCATATATCATATTTTGATCCCTCTCCATTTTCATTTTCAGGAACCTACACCATCACACAAGTAGTTGTTTGTTTCAGACTTCTCTTGAATTATTTCCCAAGAACCAGACAGAGCTCATAGTCTTAGTAGCTAACTATTAAAGAGCCCTTCTTGAACATTGTAATGTATTCTTTATCCTTATTTAATGGTTATTTTGCTTCTAGCAAATTTAAGAGAAAGAATTAAAGAGCACAAGTAGTTATTTTGTTCTATCTTAAGCTGACATGTTAGTATAGTAGAGCACGTTACAAATCACTCTCATGCACCTGTGAGCAATGTTTTGAAAACCGACTTGGTCAAGAAGCTGGGTCCCTGGTTAGGTGGTCCAACCAGTCTGATCGGTAGGTCGGAGCGGTGATAGTTTATCATTATTTATTATTCCCCCATCACTCTGTTCCACGGTATAGATGAAAATTAAAGTCACCCTTACCCAACGCTCACCTATACTCAATAACTTTCTCTTCTAGAATCTAGACTTCTACTTCACCCAACCCTAATAAATTTAATTTAATTTAATTTTCTTATTTTTGACATTAATTGTAAATTTTAACATGAATAAATATTTAGTAACTTGTTTGCAAACACTCTACCCTTATGCTTCTTCTCTCTGTCATTTCTCTCTTTACCTTCTTTCTTTCCTCTCTCTCTTTCTTTCTCCCTTAACCTGAAATAGAGGAAGCGGAATCACTAGAGAAGTTTTAATGTCCACCTCTTCTAAAAACTCTCTTTTTTCTTTCTTTCAACTTTTCAATTTTCTTTATTATTTTTTTCTCTATACCTAGTTGTTGTTTTCCTTTTTCTAAGCTAATTAAGCTTGTAATACACAAACCATTATCAAAGTTACATTGTAAATTCATCTTCTGTGGTTTAGTTGCTTTTGTTTCTCAGATCTAATAGCATTATAAACTCTTGTTTTCTTTTTCAATTACTGTACAACTCTTAGATCTGTTTGTTTATTTGAGTATCTAGAAAAAAAAAAAAAAAAAAAAAAAAGCAGGGGTTTTAATTTTGTGAACCGGTTTACTCACTGAGTCGATTGAACCGATGGTTCGATACTGTTCTGCTGGTTCAAAGTCGATCAATCCAGATCAAACGTTAGAAGCATGTTTAAGAGGTTCTTGAACCGGAGAAGGGACAGTCAACCATCGAACCGGTCGGATTAGCTTGTTCGGTTCGAGTTTCAAAAAAATGCCTGGGAGTACAGAAATACTAGAGAATATCAAAGAAGACAATGAATTTGTCATTTGTAGAAAAACTCAAAGGTCACTTATATAGTATTGTTGGAAAACGACGAGTAGATTTGTTTCCTAATTTGTTTCCTAAGTGAATAACAAAACTAACAACACACCCCAACATTTCATAAAGTAATAAAAATACCCAATTTTTTTGAAATGTTAAGAGGAATCAGTATTAGAAGGGTAAAAATGACAAATCACATTAAAATTATATCAAAGGTAAGGTAATTGCAACTTAGGTTTTAGTTGCAAAGTATATTTGTAAAACTTCTATCCCTAAGTTGACACGTGTCCCTCATTGTAAAAAAACTTGATGCAAAATAATTTTATGCCACAAATAGTAGACCTGGCAAACGGGTGGGTTGGGCGGGTATGATCCGGGTAGCAACGGGTGCGGGTCCATGGGTAAGAAATTCTCACGGGTTGACATTTTCACAATTCGCACCCGCCCGTGCGGGTATAGGTCACCCGTGAAAAATGCAACAGCCTTCTAAATTTTCCATATTTTTCACTATTTTTTCCATATTTTTGTTATTTTTTTACTTTTTTTTAATTCAAAAATTCAAATTGCATACTAAATTATATTAATTTAAAAACTTGATATAAAATTCATTTATTAAACTTATTAGTTATTAAATAAATGGATGATTAAATTAAATTTGAGTGATAAGTTTTTTATTTAAATTTTTTTTTTATTTCAAATTTGCGGGTCCACGGGTAGTATCCGATCCACACGCAAAAGTCATGGGCGGGCCGGGTACAGGTCAGATTCTCACGGGTCGAGGTATGCATTACCCGTATCCATCCGTTGGATACGGGTACCCATTGACCCACGAGTACACCCACCCATTTGCCAGGTCTAAAAAATAGATATGGTAAAGGGGTACGCGTACCCGCATCAAACGAACTGGTATGGATATTCCTAAAATTTACCCGTGAAAAAAAATAGGTGGGTCGGATAATGCCCGCGGGTACCTGTATTTTATTTAAAAAATATTAAAAAATTAAAACCCTAAAATCATTTTCCCAATCTCTCTCACACACAGATAGACGCCACATTTCTCTCGATCTCTTCTCCCAATCAGACAAAGAAGAATTGGAATGGTGAAGACTGAAGAAAAAGAAGAAATATGAAAAAGTGGAGAGGGAGAAAAAGACGAAGAAGAATTGGAGAGAGGGAGAAGAAGAAGATGAATTGAAGAAGAAAAAATATGCAGTGGGGAGGGAGAAAAAGACAAGAAGAATTGGAGAGAGAGGGAAGAAGAAGATGAAGGAGAAATAACTAGGAGCAAAAACTTAAAAATAAAAAAATTGGAGAGGAAAAATTTTAAAAAGCAAAATAAACGGGTGACCCATGGGTTGACCTGTACCGGTACGGGTCATGCATTCTTAACCCATAGACCCATGCTCATTTTACCCGCTACCCGTAACTGCCTGGCCCGCCCGTTTGCCAGGTCTAGAAACAACTCTGCTCTGCTTTTTACAACACCCACCTTAATAAAAACCCTAATTTCCAATCTTCTTTACACCAGTTATCAATTCTATTCAAATTTAATCCCAAAAGTTAAATCTTTTCATTCATTTTCAAGTGATGGACAATTTGATTACTGAAGTTCAAGTGGAAGTGGCGGGCGGGTATTCGAATCTTGGAGCCGGATCCTTTTCTGGGTTCCAAAGAATGATCGAGTTTCACCCGGCTAGAAAAGTCTTTAGCGGGCTTAGTAATGGTGGTGAGAATGGGGATTTTAAATTGGAGACATTGAATCCAAGTGGGTCGAAGCAGAAGAAAGCTGGTAAAGGTTAGGGACAGGGTCCGAGTGGTGGGTCGGGGAAGAAAGTTGATGAGTCGAAGTTTTGGGATTGTGGGTTGGATACTGAGCTAAGTTTTGGGATGACTTTTCGGAGAATTGTGAGTGTGTTTAGTTTGTAAAGATTGCTTTATTTTATTTTTATAATTCTATGGCTTTGAATGAGTTTTTTCTGTATTAATAATTTGTTGGAATTCGACCGTTTCGTTGAAGTTTGATTTAGTTATGTTGAAGGGCAATTGTTATGTTACAGGGAGTGAAATCCCGGTATGGTAACAGTAATTTATGAGTATTTGTTAGTTTCATGATTTTATTTGAGGGGAATTGCTATGTTCCCGGGAGTAGAATTGTAGTATAGTTACTGGAATTAACGGTTTTGGTAGTCCATATGTCTTAACAAATGCGTAATGAAACTAATCATGAAATACCGATCATACATGCTATTTGTTGTTATTTTGGATTGTAGTAGTGCTGCCATAGTTTAAGATATGTTAAATTGTGGCTATCAGTTATTGATTTCAGCTCAAAGACTTGGTCATTAGTTGAATTTGGTATTTCGAATAAATTTGGTGTCAATTTTTTCAATGGCAAATGTATGACGCTTTTTAGGTAATAGCTGTGATGAACTTGGTTTTGTGTTGAACCTAAACTTATCTATAATGATATGTATGACTTACAGGGTGCTGGTCTTGAAAATCTTGGAAATACTTGTTTTCTCAATTCCGTGTTGCAGTGTCTGACATATACAGAGCCTTTAGCGGCATACTTGCAGAGTGGCAAGCATCGAAATTCTTGTAAGTGGCTTTCTCTTTCTGCTTAATCCTTTCTTTTTTTGATTTTTACCTCCATGAACACAATAATATAGGCATGCAGATTTCTGAATCAATTCATGTGTCTAGCTGTACTTTTATTTCTTGTGATGGGGTTATAGAAGCATGTTTAGCTTTGATATCGATCTATCATGGATATGTAGTTGCTTCATTGAAAATAAAGTTCATAAGACTTTCATAGTTGTTTCTGAAGGTTTTATGGTTTATGTACTGTCACTATGAGTGGGATTTAATTTTTAGATACAAGTAATTAGGATAATGGCTGATTGAGATAAGCACATTGAATAAGTCGCCACTTTCAATGGAGGTTCAAAGGTTTTTTTTAATCCATTCTACTCACTACAAATTAGGATGATCCTTGCATAGTATATTTGAGCAGTATTGAATTATGTAACTAGCCAAAGAAAATCTATGGTTTATAGAGTTCTTGTGTTAAAATATATAAGCATGATGATGATACCTTTTCTTAATCCCTTGCTATGTTCTTGAATTTTCATGTAAGCATGAATGATATTGATCTTAAAATGACTTACTTAGTAGGTCTTTCTCCTTCCTAGCACGCAAGAAGAGTATTTGAAAAAGAAGAGATGAAAATATCCATTTCTTGGGGCTTTCCATTTATGACCATAAAGGGATCTATTCTTTTATGATGTTTCTAGATTTTTATGCTTTTGTTTTATTATTAGTATTTTCTTTTGGCTCTGTGTGCCCCATTTTTATTGAAGTTATTTTGATGTTGTTGTCTCCAGTAATTGGTGTCTCATGTTAATTAACTGTGCATGTACGTATGTTGTGTGTGCATCACAAATGACAGATGAATTGCATAATGTAGCTTTCGTGATTGCTAATGTGTATCCCACATATTTTTTGCAAGCTAGACAGGTTTTATAGGTGTAGTTCTGTATTATTCTGTTCATCAATTAATTTCCAACCAAAAATTATTTCAGAAGCCTGCTTTCTCAAAACAAGCTGATGAAGATGAACAAAGTGGATCGATATTTAATTTAATGATGGAACTATAAACTATTTCAGAAGTTGGCTAGATTATTACAGGCTTTTGCAATAACAAGCCCGGTGATCTTGAGATAGTTTCAAAGTCCAGGAAATTTGGCAAAAATTTCACCAGTGATTCTAGCTGAAGCTTTTGAAAGCATTACAAGCCGAGAGTCTGTATGAAGTCTGGATAAAAAGTAAGAGCAGATGTATGATAATAAATGCAGGAGATACTAATTTTTTTTAATTATTATTTTTAATCAAATGAACTAATGAATGATGTGGTATATTTCCAGAGTCAAAAAAATAAGACTTTGTCATATAGGTGTAGACTGCCATACAACTTGAAACACTCATTGAATCCACAGGATATGAATCAAAAGGATTTACTTGTGTGAGATTAATTAATTGAATCCTAAAGAAGCTATAGTCTGGACTCTTTCACTTTCCCTGGTATCATAATTCCTCTTAAATTTATATTTTTATACCAAGAAAGAGATGCGTTCTGGAAAATCCAGTTAAAATTGGAATCAAAAGTAATGGCTGCTGGCCAAGTACCAGCTTGATTTAATTTGAGGTGCTTGCAAATAGCTCTGTCATGTGTTCAAGAAGATGTAACAGTTTCACAAGTGGTAACTACATGACTGTAAACTTTTTCAGCTGATCAATATGTAGCGTTTCTTTGTGAAAGTTCAACTCTGGATTTCAGAAAGTCAAGACATCCGAATAGAAAGACTGACTGTATATATTTTTTTTTTTTTCCAAATTTCTGGACTATTATTTTTGGGTTAGGATTCTTTTCTGATCTGAGCTCACTTGAGCTTTCAAGGATCTCATGAAACTTTTCCATTCTTACTTATTTATGGTTCAAATCTATTTTTGTAGTATATTCCTATTCTGTAACTACCAATCACAAACCTTTGGGAGCTTGAAAATGAGCTCATATCATGAGAGGATCCGGGTCCATTTTTTTAATCAATTGGCACTGTTTAAAATTTGTCCTGTTTTGGTTTCTCATGAACGGAACTTGGAACCCTTATGTCAGAAAATTACCAAATAATGATGGGTTGTTAAACTGCTGGTTGCAAGATCAACATAATGTTTAACCAAACTAGCTGTAAACTAAAAGAAACAAAGGTTGATTTCTATTGATAATAAGCTTGGACAGGGTGGAAGTATAGGGCCCTGTTTACAGGGTACATATTTTTTTAGTCTTCAGATGAAAATATAGGGAACTAATGCTCAAGTCATATATGGCGAAATCTCTGCGGTGAATTACTTGACAAGGGAATAAGAAGAAGAGGCTACTTGGTTATCAAGTCTCTTATGATGTTAGATAACATAGTAATTCTATTTTTCTAGCTGAGGTGGTGTAGATGCAAAAATCTACTTGTACGGAAATAGGGATTGATCCCGTGAGGTTGAGATCACTAGCGATTTGCTACACCTGCACACGTAAGGAAACAAGTGTGAAGCAGACGGAAAACACCGGGGTGGTGTTTGCCCATAGGCACTCCAACACTCAAGTCAGCAAGACTGAATGAGGCTAGTTTAGTGATGCTTAAGGAAAGGAAAGGTTATCTGAAGTCTAGTCGGGGACTATGACTACGACTGTAATGCGAAGTTCTCAAGTGGGAACTCCAGGGTCTGAAGGTGAAATGTCTTCGTCCCTTGTGAGAGGGCTGACCTCTGTTTAAATAGTAACTGCAAGGTCTTCGAATCCCGGTGGGACTGGGAGTCATTGCAACGGTGGTTTTCTGAAAGAGTAGAGCTTTTGGCTCTCTTATCTCAATGGGAAAGGGAGTCCCAGTGCGCTTAGGATACGAACCTTAGACGAATTAGGATAGTGATTGACTTCCTTAGTAGAATTCAAGTAGCATTGTAGTTCGTAGGCGACTGTGGGCTCCAAGTTGATCGTAAGTCCAGAAGGTGTTTTAGGATCAGAAGGCCTGGGTCCAGATGGTGAGGAACTGGGAAAGCATACTGAACCGACCTCATCTGCAGAACTCTGATTTGGGCCCCATCGGAATTGGGCATGAGCTTTCAGCTTTGTTGAAGGTGTCTTCATCTTTGGGTTGAGGACATTTTTTGGCCCTAACAGATGGTTATAAATAATTTTTCTGTTCAAGAGAATAATAGAAATCAACAAAATATTAAATTGTTAAGGAGCTTTAAGAATGATTATTTGAAACTATGCCTTAGTGTCATTTAAGTGTTTGAAATCTAAAATTTACTGATTCAGCTCTCTGTCTATGATTCTCCGTTTTTAGGTACATTCAAACTAGTAAAACAACACCTATCGCCAAGATGGATTCACATATAAAACTGTAGCAATTCCTAAGAGTGTGATTATATAGGACACAATAAAACTGATATAGAAGATACCCATGTCAATGAAACTATAATTTACTCCATTCTTAGTTGAATCACTTGGCATCGATGATGGTGATTCATTTCCTTCACTTTTTTTTTTTTGTGTGTGTGTGTGTGTGTGTAGTGGCCATCCACAAAGAAGATAATTTCCTTCATAACTACTTTTCCCAAAAGTTATAAATTGTGCAGTTTGCCCAAGGGTCTTGTTAAATAAGTTATTGTATGCCACGTTGAAGGCAGACAAAGAATTTAGCTCAAGGAGCTCAGGAGGGATGTTTCCATTTAAGTTGTTATAAGAAAGATCTAAGCTTTGAATTTTCTTAAGGTTTGAAAATGTCTTTGGGATAGACCCTGTCAATTTGTTGTGAGATAAATTGAGTGTAACAATTCTGGTAAGATTACCAATTTGAGGAATTTTACCTGTTAGATTGTTGCAAGATAGATCAATTACATATATCAATGTGAGGGTTACTGCTTTGTAAGTGTAGGACATATTCTTCCATGAGACATCTATTGTTTCCTCCTTTTTCATAGAAGGCCCTTCTTCAATCGGGGTAGGACCATCAGACGAAGCTATGTTCTGAAAAGTATTAGAACTTGGAGCTGTATTCTGGAAAGTATCAAAGCTTGCAGCTACAACATCCTTATCTTTCTCATGGAGTGCAGTGAGTTCAGAACACAAGAGGAATTTGACCATAAAGACCATTATAAGAAAGATCAATCAAGCGTAATTGGCGTAGCCGACACAATTGAACTGGCACATCACCTTCAAAACTATTATTAGTTAAGATCAAGTAGTTTAATTGAGAAAGTTTGCCAATCCAATTTGGGATGGTACCGTTGCATTGGTTATGGCTAAGATCCAATGTCACCAAGGAAGAACTCTTGCTAAATGCATCTGTTAATTGTCCTTGTAAGATATTTCTAGACAAGTGAACTTTTTTAATTCTTAGGGCTGAAACAAGATGGTAAATCCCTCGAGATACTATTATTTGAAAAGTCCAAAACTTCAAGATAATCCAATGGACAAAACTCATCAGGAATTGGACCTTCAAGATAATTATTGGTCATCATAAGATCCAACAATGATGTTAGATTCCCCAACAATCTTGGGATCCTACCAGAGAGACGGTTATCAGCGAGATACAATCCCTGTAAAACTAAGCAGTTGGACAAGCTTTACGGAATCTCTCCAGTGAGTTGATTAGCATATGTTATGGAATCAACAGTTTCCAGTTCATGACGGAGCACTTTATTCTTTCCAGTTTCCAGTTTCCAGATTCATATTCAAGCTTCCAGTTTTCAAGATATTCACTGCTCACGGTTCTCTGCAACAGTTTCTGTTTGTTTTTAAAAAATGTTTACTGTGCAACGGTTCGATTAACAGCTTCCATTAAGTGGCGTTAAATTCTTTTAGTTGAAAGCTGCCGTTTCAGATCAAAGTTGTTGGGTTTTTAACTTTCTACTATGCGTTTTGAATTTAGTTGAAGTGCTGCGTTTTGGTGATCAACAAGTTATGCTGTGTTTTGATGAATCAGTCAAGTGCTGCGTTTTGTAAATATAAAGCTGAAAAAGAAGAAAGTGCAGAAACCCAACTGCAGCCGTTCAATTTACTGATGCTGATGAAGCGTGTTATGTTTACCTGGCGAATTGACACGGATTGCCAGTGTATAAAATAGACTGTAATCAGTTTAGAACTTTAATCCAAAATCAATAAAATGTCAAGTTTCCAGAAAATTTCTCTATTCTTCAAGTTCTGCATTTTCTCTCAGTTTTCTGTTAGTTTCTCTGGAAATTTTTACTGGTTATCTCTTTAATTGGTCTTAGGATTCTCACAATCTTTCCAACCAGGAGATATTGCCAATCGAAGAAGGAAATGGACCATCAAGAGAATTCGGATCCTAGAGCCGGATAATTTTCTGGGTTTCAAAAGAGGATCAAGTTTCACCCGGCTAGAAAAGCCTTAATTGGACTTAGTAACGGTGGTGATAGTGGAGATTTTAAATTGGAGAGGAAAATAATGCAGTCACTGAGAGTAGTGCATCGAATGACGTAACAAAATTCTAACCGTTGATTAATATTAAGTTATAATTAATCGACGGTCAGGATTTTGTCATGTCATTCGATGCACTATTTTCGGTGACGATAGCATTACTTATTGGATAAATATATGAAAAAGTCTCAATCTTTGACCCAACTGATCAAATAACAGCTCACTATTTTATATTCTGTTAATCTTATTGAAACAATGCTTTTAGACATGAAGAACGCATCAAGAAATTATAGATATTGAGTACAAAGTTTTATATTTATTATTTTATTCAAAATTTAAAATCCTCTGAAAAAGTTTCCAAGAAACAGCACGCACACACTCATGGAGACAATCAATTTTGTGATGAAAATTCAACTTCTGGTTGTTTAGAGATATAAAGTCGTTAAATTTCTGAAGTTGATAATAAAAGTTTTCATAAAATTAACTCATTCTCTCATGTATAAACATATTATGTATTGCATTTTACAATTAATGTGCAGAAAATAAATTAAATTTGTGAATTTTACAGCGTTGCTCTCGCTCTGAAGTCAAGGAATAACACAAAATAATTTCTATCTTTAATGACATAATCCTGACACATTAGATTACAGATGTGTTCAAGTCTAAGAGAAGGACAGTAGTTGTTTGTAGAAATCAGTTTATATCATAAATGACTTGTTTCATAGTTTTAACCAAGTACTTTATGTCAATACAGTTGGAAAACCAACTAACGTAAATTCACATGTTGATATTTATTTATTTATTTTTTTGTTCAAGTTTTTAGAATGCCATCAATTAATTTCCTGAAAAAAGTTCACATTCACATGCAAAAATCAGTGCCCAATTCAAGGAATTGCTGTATCAAGATGGGTCAACGGAAAAACAACTCAAAGGAAACTAAAAAATTAAACACATTCTTCTGTGTAAACAAAGTATAATTACGTTTTACAATAAAAACCTTAAATTTTTAATACTGGTAAATCATTAAAACTTTATTTTTGCAATAATATGTTAAGGAGAATTGAGGAGACATAAACCCAACTCAGAAGTTCATAGTTTTCTTCAAAGTCAAGAGAAGGACAATAATTGTCGATAGAATAAAGAAATTTATAATTTCTATCGTAGATGACCCATTGTGGCATAAGTTTTAACCAAATAGCTTGACTTGGAAAATTAGGTTACGTTTACGACACAATAAGAAAAGGTTGATAATCCCTCAAAGTCAACTAGTCAATATAATTGGAATGCCCAGCTTATATAGATTCTCAAGTTGATTGAATTAATTTGAGACTGCACATTTTTAAGCAATGTAAAGGTTATAATGTGTTTGGTGTTTGCTTTTGATATTTAGAAAAAAAAAAAAAATTGAAAAAAGTTTTTTGTTTTTATTTTTTATCTTATAATGAGATAATCACTATTTAATGGTAAACTATGATTGATAAATCATTTATCTACACAAAATTTTATTTTTAATAGTTATTGTATATGAATCAAATGAAGTGGAGATATATTGGTATTATGTGATCTAAGAACAGAATAAGATAGCTACATTAATATAACTTCTGAATTTGGATAAAGCTTATTCAAAGTCTTCTAACAAAAACAAGTGTGCGATTGCAAATTGTAAATCAATATATCATTTGAGGAAGTCAAGCCATGTTAATTAATTTTATGAAGTTGATTTGCCAGCAATCCATCTTTTCTTCCTTATTTTTATCCACAAGTGTGTAAATTGTAATATAAATTTTAAAAGAAAATAAATTTTGGTTACTTCGAGATGGATAAATCATTAAAAGAGGTCAAGTCAAGTTGTGTTATATGGTTATATTAAAAAGATGTGCCATCAAATTAGTTCATTGAAATTAAAATAGAGACAAGATGAGCACTGAAAAATGTACTAACTTTCAATGTAATAAATTAAAAAGTTCAATTACATTTCATAAAAGTGATACACTAATTTAGACCCTAAATTGAAGAAATAAAATATAACTTTAATCAATATATCTGAGATCTTATGAAATCCCTACATACTCTTATAAATTATGTAGTGTTGGAACTTAAATATTATTATTAAGTCTTAAAGAGATTCTTTTTTTTTTTTAGAAATAAAAATAATTTATATCGTAATTAACCTTATTCTGCTATAAGTTTTAACCAATTATATTGACTTGGAAAATGAGGTAACATTCACAACACTATAGAAGAAGTTGATAGTCATCTAAGTAAACAAGTCAGTACAACTAACATAAAATTTTTCGACATTCGATTTGAAGTATAAGATAAGACAAGCCAGAAACTAAAAAAATAGTATTTCAAAATACATGGTTTTTTTCTTCTTTTTTTGTTTGGAAAATAATTAATAAAAGGTCTGTTTCTAGGTTGTTGCTTATCTGAAATCTTTGACGTTGAAAACAAGTGTAAAAATTGTAATATAACTTCCAAAAGAATAAAAATTTTGGTTATTTTCAAATGGAAAAATCACTAAGAAAGGTTGAACTGTGTTATGCGGTTATATTAAAAATATGTGTCATTACATCAATTTCCTATCTTTTCAAAATAGACCCTAATTTCTCGAACCCCTTATCACGGCCAATTTATTCAATTTTAATCCCAAAATTCAATTCTTTACATTAATTTTCAAATGATGGAGACCTTGATAACCAAACCACTGAGAACTAAGAAATGGGAAGAAAAAATAAATGAAAAAAAAAATAGAAATAAATGGAGAAATAAACAATTGTGCAATTGCAAATTGTATTCTTAGTTGGATAGATCTCTAGAGGAGGTCAAGCTTTATAATTGATTTTAATTTAGAATTTGATTTCCACCAACAAAAGGAGGTCAAGTCAAGCTGTGTTATATGGTTATATTAAAAAGATGTACCATCAAATTAGTTCATTGAAATGAAAATAGAGACAAGATGAGCACTGAAAATGTACTAACTTCCAATGTAATAAATTATAAATTTCAATTATATTTCATAAAAGTGATACACTAATTTAGACCTTAAATTGAGGAAATAAAATATAATTTTAATTAATACAGCTGAGATCTTATGAAATCCCTACATACTCTTATAAATTATGTAGTGTTGGAACTTAAATATTATTATTAAGTCTTAAAGAGATTCTTTTTTTAGAAATAAAAATAATTTATATCGTAAATAACCCTATTCTGCTATAAGTTTTAACCAATTGTATTGACTTGGAAAATGAGGTACGTTCACAACACTATAAAAGAAGTTGATAGTCGTCCAAGTCAACAAGTCAATATGACTAACATAAAATTTTTCCACATTCGATTTGAAGTATAAGATAAGACAAGCCAGAAACTAAAAAATAGTGTTTCAAAAGAAATGGTTTTTTTTCTTCTTTTTTTGTTTGGAAAATAATTAATAAAAGGTCTATTTCTAGGTTGTTGTTTATCTGGAATCTTTAACATTGAAAACAAATGTGGAAATTGTAATACTACTTCCAAAAGAACAAAAATTTTGGTTATTTTGAGATGAAAAAATCACTAAGAAAGGTTAAACCATGTTGTGTGATTATATTAAAAATATGTGTCATTACATCAGTTTCCTATCTTTTCAAAATAAACCCTAATTTCTAAAACCCCTTAACACGGCCAATTTATTAAATTTTAATCCCAAAATTCAATTCTTTTCATAATTTTCAAATGATGGAGACTTGGATAACCAAAGCACTGAGAGCTAAGAAATGAGAAGAAAAAATAAATGAAAAAAAATAGAAATAAACAATTATGCAATAGCAAATTGTACTCTTAGTGGCATAGATCTCTATAGGAGGTCAAGCCTTATAATTGATTTTAATTTAGAATTTGATTTCCACCAATTATGCATCTTTTCTTTCATATAGTACTTGTAAATGTTTTTTTTTTTTTATAAAATACCTATTCAACATATAATTATTTATTTTATTTAACATTAAACTTGATTTAACACTAATGTTCTTTGGTAAAATACTTGTAAATGCTTTTCATTGTTCTTAAACTATGATTTGATAGAACATCTTGTTAAGTAATATTACTACAAGAACATTATTGAACAAAAAATCACATGCAAAAGTCAATGGACTATTCATTGAAGCTTATTCAAAATCTCTGGATAAAAACAAGTGAGATATTGCAAATTGTATTGCAATTTGGAAAATTATTAAAAGAGGTCAAGTCATGTTAATTGATTTTATAAAATTGATGAGCCAACAATTCTCCATCGTTTCTTTCATATACATCTTATCAATAAGTGTGAAAATTGTAATAAAACTTCCAAAAGAAAATAAGTTTTGGTTACATTGAGATGGATAGATCACTAAGACAAAATAAGCAGGGGAAAAAATGTACTACTAACTTCTGATGAATAAGAAAAGGATTCGCTTTATGTACTAACTTCTGATGAATAAGAAAAGGATTCGCTTTCATGAAAGCAATGCCTCTATGCATTATTGTTATGCTTCAGAAATTGACTTGAAGAAATAAAATATAACTTAAATATAATAGTTAAAATATGTATATATATTGTCTTCTTTAAAATAAATACTGCTGTGGTGTTAAAAGGTTTCGTATTATCTTTCATTTTTCTGATCAGATTTTTTTTTTTTTTTTTTTTTTTTTTAACTTTTGGACTGAATGAAAAGATTGTAAATATCCAGAAAAGATAAAACTGAACTCCGGTAGAGTGAATGAGTTACTGCACCCAGTCTTGATAGTAGAAGGGATTGAGAATTTGATAAATATTTTTATAAAATTGGTGATAAATAATTTATTGACAATAAATATTCTTCAAAAATATTAACATTTTTTCTTATTTTCATTCATATTTGCAATTTATGGCTTTATTTTATTCAGCCCTATGAGATATAGTTAAGTCTTTAAGCATCACAACGTTTTTCAAGAAATATTTTATTCAGCCCAAAGATATGGCCATCGTTGTCGGTCAATGACGGTCATTTCTAGCATTTTGTAGTCGTCGACGGCCAGATTCGTGGTGGATCTGGCCGAAAAATGCCAGATCGACACACGACCGGCCAGATCCGACTGGTCTACGTCGTAACGCCAAATTCCAGTGGTAGTGACCGAAATCTGGCACTGTGGGTGGGTGGGGGTGTTTTTGTCATTTTACAAATTTTTATATATTGGGGTGTTTAGTTAAATTAGCAAACCTAAGGGGTTTTTTTGTTAATTTTTAAATTTTACCTCGTAATAATCACCTTATTCAACTACCCAATACTATTTCTAAAATCCTATCCAAAATAACAAACCAAACGGACCCTAAGATATTATCTCCACTTATAATTTCTTATATGGGTTGCATCCAACAACTTCCCATGCATTGTTCCACAGAAAGAAAAAGGTGAATTTTACTATTAATATCATTGGAAAAATTAACAATTAAAATTTAAATATAAAGTGAAAGTAGTGCCTTTAAGGTTAAATTAATTAGGTTAATTACTTTCTCACCTCTTTAAGACTTCAACAAATTAAAGTAATTGACTTGAAAATTTGGGTTACTTTCATACATATTTTAAGAAAAATGTTATTATCTTGTAGTGTAAAATGTGTTTGAGCCTGTTTTCTAAATAAAATAAAATGAAATATAGAAAAGCACATTTATTTATAACATTTTTTGTTGAATTGATTCGATAAAATAGCCACTAATTGATTCCAAGTCTACAACTTCCTAAGCGGGTAACAACTTTTCATTATTTCATAGAAAGCAAAAAAGGTGCAATTTAATTATTCATATCGGCAGAAAATCAAACAATTACAATTTAAATATATAAATATAGAGTCAAGTAATTGCTTTTTAATTATTCATATTGACTTCAAGTCTTGATTTCTAGAGCTAGTAATGTCTATATAATAAAATTTAATTACATTATTGTTTCCATCCTTCACTTGATTACTCTTTGAGAATTTCTCACTTCTTGAAACACATTCCACCTTAAACAAAGCTTTCAATATCCAGTGTTCATTATTTCAATCTCTCGTTAAAAGTTAAAGTTAGCCGCTGAGTAAATTAAATAGTTAGTACTCTAGGAAGGCCAGCTAACTTAAATTAAGGAGTTGATTGAGTTAATTAATTTGAGCTTGCACATTTTTGTGCAATATAATAAAAGGTTATTATCTTGACGTGTATAATATGTTTGGCATAGTTTTTATATAAAAAAAAAAAAAAAATGATTGACAAATTGTATATTCTTTTTGACAAAATGTATATTCTTTTATATTTATTTCTAATTAATTCAAGAGTCTAATACATTCATCGTATGAAATCAAGAATGTGAAACTAAGTTTAATATACTTTTAATGCAATATAATAAAGGCTATCACGTTAACGTGTAAGATGTGTTTGGTATTGTTAAAAAAAAGATTGACAAGGAGTATTTTAATATTTATTTTATAAAACCATTGACGATGCTTATAAGATATCAAACAAATCGGCTTGTTTGAATAAAGCTAGATTTGGAAAAATCTTCTTAAAATTTGATCTGAAGTCAGGATTCTGGCAGATCAGAATGGCAGAGTCAAGCATTCCTTTGACGACTTTCACTGTCTGAAAGGACTATTTGAATGGATGGTTTTGCCTTTTGGACTTAAGCAAACACCATCGATATTCCAGAGGAAAATGGATAAGGTTTTTGGAGACTTATCTAACTTTTGTATAGTCTATGTCGATGATGTTCTGGTTTTTAGTAAAACCAAGAAAGAACAAGTAAATCATCTTAGACTGGTAAGTAGAAGGTTCCTTGATAATGGAATGATTCTATTTGAACGAAAGATAGAATGGTTTAAGAACAATGTGAAGTTCTTAGGCATAGAGATAGGTAAAGGAGGTATTCAACTCCAAGAACATATCTCGAAGAAGTTGCTGGATTTTCCATTTTCACAAACTAAAAGTATTATTAATTTTCTCTTGAACGAAATATACACATGCTTCCTTTTTATAGAGAAGCTCCGGACTTCAATTAGAATTGAATCCGTAAAAAGGAAACAAAACAAAACTTACAAAAGCTACAAAAGTCTAAGCTAACGTACAAAGCTTTAAACAATTGTACCACAAGTCTTAAATAAGACTTGACTTAGCAAAAGAAAAAGTAAAAGTAACCTTTAGCTCAAATTTTAATAAAACTTAACGATAACGACATTGGGGTCCACATGTCTCCCATGTGTCTTACAAACATTTTATTACAGACGACTAAAATTTTACATTTATTATAAAGTCAACATCCAATGCCTCTTTAAATCTGGATCTTTGAATCCTGTCGGCAAAATCCTGGATGTCTACGTGTTGTTCCGCTGTTTGATACACGTCGCGTATACGTGTTGGACGTTTTGATGTTTGTCCAAATTTCCATCCTCTTAGAATTTATTGATCTTTGAAATTATCCGTTTCAATCAAATCAAGAAATTCTTTCAGAGATTCATCTACTTGGGCTTCCTGATCATGGGCTGGAAACCCAAATTAGGATCGCAATGGTGACAAGTTAAGGGGAAGTATAGCTGCAGAGGTGTTTAGAGAAGCTAGCAAGAAGGTTAGCATGGCTGGAAGCTGATAAACTGTTCTATGAGGATGAAGAGTTCAAAGGAACTGACGTACTCTATGCAGCAGGAATTCAAAAACTTGAGGTAATGAGAAAATGTCATTTGTTTGACATGTTAAAGCTCAAACTCGAGAATTTGAATGATTTAATAATAAAATTGGGAAAAACTAACTTGACGGATTTAGTTCAAGGATTATCAGTTTATCCTAATGGAGCTATGAAATTGTTCGTTCCATGGAAAATCTTTAGAAAAGGTTTCTGTAGAGATCTTTTGACTAAAGGATGGATCGATACAATGCAAATTGACGTACAGGAAGCAATGGTGGACCCGAATATGCCAAATGCGGTTAAGCAAACGCTTTGTATATTAAATTGGAAGGTCGACACATTCACTTGCATGATTACTTCCTTATTGCAAAAGAGCTATGATGTTCAACCTGTACAGATATGAGAATTTCTTATAGGAGAACCATGGTACCGAATTATGTTAAATAGTAAGGTAAAAATGGGTTCTTATGCACTAGAAGAAATTCAGAAGAAAGAAGAGGAAGATTGGACCAGGTTACACATTGCCAAAATATTACTGGTAAAATCTAAACTAGAAGAGCTCGTGAGAGTAAATGCTACTGTCCATATTCAGAATGGGATCGTGATGGTTATACCAGACAAGTATGCATTAATCCAGACACTCTGTTTCAACACAATCAGGCCCAGTTGAAAACATTGTTAGAAGGGTTCGAATTAGCCCATCTATCAAAATAGGCCCTGATAGAAGGTACAAATGATCTTCTAAGGTTGGTCTTAGCCCATGACCAGGAAGCCCAAGAGGATGAATCTCTGAAAGAATTTCTTGATTTGATTGAAACGGATAATTTCAAAGATCAATAAATTCTAAGAGGATGGAAATTTGGACAACCATCAAAAAGTCCAACACGTATACGCGATGTGTATCAAACAGGGGAACAACACGTGGACATCCAGGATGTTGCCGACAGGATTCAACGATCCAGATTTAAAGAGGCATTGGATGTTGACTTTATAATAAATGTAAAATTTTGGTCATCTGTAATAAAATGTTTGTAAGATACATGAGAGACATGTGGACCCTATTGTCGTTATCGTTAAGTTTTATTAAAATTTTAGCTAAAGGTTACTTTTACTTTTTCTTTTGCTAAGTCAAGTCTTATTTAAGACTTGTTGTACAATTGTTTAAAGCTTTGTACGTTAGCTTAGACTTTTGTAATTTTTGTAAGTTTTGTTTTGTTTCTTTTTTACGGATTAAATTCTAATTGAAGTCCAGAGCTTCTCTATAAAAAGGAAGCATGTGTATATTTCATTCAAGAGAAAATTAATAATACTTTCAGTTTGTGAAAAATTCTCTCAATCTCTTGTTTACTTTTAATTGTACACTCGAGAAGAGGAAAAGGTTATTCAAGACGGTTGACCAAAACACAAAATCCGACAAATAAAACACAAAATCTTTGTGCACCCTTGACTAAAAGCCTTTTGAATAACATTCAAAAGTCACTTAACACCTAGCCAAGTCAGATACTCTTCTTGAATATCTGGGTTGCCGTTTCAGAGGTCTAACACAACCCGTTTAACTCTTGTTCAGTATATCCTTCAATAGGCCACACTTGTTAGATGTCACTTAGAACCAGAGACATCTCCTATCTTACCGGCTTAGTAAAATAGTTAGAACACGTTTCAGTGTTTTAACCTTTTGAAGTACAGAATTAACCTTTTCAATCTAATTTCCGATCTGGGTCAATTCTTCGTTTAGAGTAAATATTTGATACTCCGTATAATTCACTCTCCTGTCTAAGTTTTCAAGCTTCTAGGTCAAAAGCTCAAACTTATCTACGACAGTATTTAACAAACCGATTTTCGGTTTTACCTCGAGTCCATGATCCAAATGAAAACAAGTCTTATTCATACAGACTTCATCATTCGAACCATTATTCATGCTACCAAAAACTTTCAACAGGTTAACAGGTATAAACACATACCCCCCATCTTCCAAAGCTCTGATACCATTTAAACCCAACACATAATATTTGTTATACCCAATCTAACAAATATTATTACAATTAATAACTAAACAACCTAGTTAATTCATTGGAGAGAAAATACATAAATTCAGTTTAACAGATTAATTCATACCTGGATATCAACCGTCTTGAATAATCTTTTCCTTGTCTCGAGTGTACAATTAAAAGTAAACAAGAGATTGAGAGAATTTTTCACAAACTGAAAGTATTATTAATTTTCTCTTGAACGAAATATACACATGCTTCCTTTTTATAGAGAAGCTCGGGACTTCAATTAGAATTGAATCCGTAAAAAAGAAACAAAACAAAACTTACAAAAATTACAAAAGTTTAAGCTAACGTACAAAGCTTTAAGCAATTGTACAACAAGTCTTAAATAAGACTTGACTTAGCAAAAGAAAAAGTAAAAGTAACCTTTAGCTAAAATTTTAATAACACTGGGGTCCACATGTCTCCCATGTGTCTTACAAACATTTTATTACAGACGACTAAAATTTTACATTTATTATAAAGTCAACATCCAATGCCTCTTTGAATCTGGATTGTTGAATCCTGTCGGCAACATCCTGGATATCCATGTGTTGTTTCGCTGTTTGATACACGTTGCATATACGTGTTGGATAAGTAAAATAAACATTAATTAATTTGAAATCCAACATAACCCTTTATTTACGTTAAGTGCATTATATGAGATCGAGAATATGGACCTAAAGTCTTGAATTGATGAACAATTACATAATAACAACATTCCATCACAATTTAAGATGTCCTTATATAAATTTTGTGAGGACCATGCTTAAATACAATTGGATTTATCTGTAAAAATATCAATATTACTAAATTCTTCTTTCCTAACTAGTGAACCCTAAAACAATTATAGAGGATAAAAAATCCAACTATATAATAATATAATCTCTACTTAGAACTTTTTATATGGGTTGAATCCAACAACTCCACATTATTCTATAATTTTATTTTATTTATTTTCATAGACTAAATTGATTTTTCTTCTATAATAACTTCTTACATGGGTTGCATCCAACAACCTCCCACATATTATTCGAAAGAAAGAAAAAAGTGAATTTTACTATTAATATGATTGGAAAAGTTAACAATTAAAATTTAAATATAGAGTAAAAGTAATAGCTTTAAGTTAAATTAATTCGGTTAGTTACTTTCTAACCACTTTAAGACTTCAACAAATTAAAGTAATTGACTTGAAAATTTGGGTTACTTTCATACATCTTTTAAGAAAAATGTTATTATCTTGTCGTGTAAAATGTGTTTGAGCTTATTTTCCAAATAAAATAAAATGATCAACAAAAAGGCATATTTATTTATAATATTTGTGTTGAATTGATTAGATAAAATAGTCATTAATTGATTCAAAAGTCTACAACCTTCGTTACGAGACATGTGTGTCACATAAGATAAGACTATGATCACCTAAAGTCTTGATTTCTAAGAGACTAGCAATATGTATAATTTTTCACAAAATTATTTAGATAAACTCTTTAAATTTAAATTTTATGAAGTACAAAATTTAAAATAATCTTTATCGTTATTTCGAATTGCACCACCAAATTGGTTCTTTCAGAAGGATTCAACTAAAAATCAATTAAAAATTAACCTAGAAATGTAATAATAATTAAAATATTTACTCCACTTATAACTTCCTAAATGGGTTGAGCCACTGAGTCCAACAACTTTTCATTATTTCAAAGTAAAAAATGTGTATTTTAATTATTCATATACGCAAAAAATCAAACAATTACAAATTAAATATATAAATAAAGAGGCAAGTAATTGCTTTTTGATTCTGGGAATAAAAAGGGAAGAAAAAAATAACCAAAAGAATCAAAGATAGATAATATGTTCCCTTATGGAAGACATGGTGAGCTATTGTTGACAGAAATGAATGGTTATAAGTTTGAAGACATGGTGAGCTATTGTTGACACAGAAATGAATGGTTATAAGTTTGATTTAATTACGTTCTCATTACTTTTAGACTTCAACAAAAATAAAAAAATAAATAACTTGGAAAATCAAGTTACTATAGTACAACTTTAGAACAATGTTGATAATAAATATTAATAAGATAAGATAAAATAACCTTTAGTTAATTTAAAAGTCTAACATAACCCTTCATTTACGATATATGTATCACATGGGATCGAGAATAGGTCCAAAAGAAGTGGGTGCCACATTTTCGAGAGAGCTTAGATTTTTTCCAAGAATGATTTGACGTGAAAAGTCGTCCTCAACTTGTAGAGATTTTTATTCTTTTTCTTAAAGCAACCAATATGTTTTTGAAATGTGAATAAACCTGTACTCATTAGTCATTACTCCTCCATTGTTTACATTTATCAATGGATGTAAAAATGATTGACAAAAATTAAGTTTTATATATTATTTTATAATGTATGCGTTAATTTAGATAAGAAAAAACTAAAAGTTAATTCTAAAGTCTAATTACAATTTACAAACGAGTAATGATTTTTTAGTGGTTTATCACTTGGTAAGGAAACTAAACGATTTTATTAATTCTCTTTGTTTCAATTTTTTTTTTCTTTTTACCAAGTAATATTAAATGTATTTGTCGAGGCTTAGAGATTGACACTTGAGTAGAATATTCTACTATAAATAAGATGGAGGTAGTGCATTGTGAATAAGAGAGATAAGAGTATATTGAGAAATGGGGTGTAACTAATTATATTTTAATATAAAAAGGAAATATAAAATATTGTTTTAAAAAAATGTATATGAAATTCATTTTATCTTTTTAAGAAAAAGAAAATAAAAAAATTATTATCTAGCGCTAGAGTTGATTGGAAGCAATTCAAATGCTAGAGTGACTTTTACTAATTATTAGAGTGAATCTACTGAGCCAATTAAAAAGAGTTCAGATTTCAATTTAACCTCTAAGAAAGGGTTTTTTTAAGTAATTATTTTTATAGTTTTGAGACTTTGTTAACTATTATATTATTTTGCTTAGTCTTAAGAAATTTGGTACCAAGTTTTGGAATACCGTCGGGGCGTCAAGTTGTGTGCTTCTCTTCTTTTCACTAGTGGATGTGGCTTTTTGTGAACCACATTAAATTATTTTATTATTTGTGTAATTAGTGATTTATTACCCATAAATACAATAAATATTTTGAAACTTATATCTTTTTTTTTTTTTTTTTTTTTTTTTTTTTTTTTTTTTTTTTTTTTTTTTTTGTAAAACATTGTTCCCCATCTATACAATTATTGAGCTATTATCTATAAACTTAATTTTTTTTTTAATTTACATTTGATTTGTGTTTCTTTTAAGTAATTTGTGTTCATTGATCTAAAGTTGACAAGAATTGCCATATTCTTATAATTAGACATTTATAAGCTCATTTCTTTAAAGATCAATTTTTTTTTTTTTTTTTTTAATAAGAGACAAGACCTATTTCATCAATTAATTAACAATGTACTTTTATTGATTTATTATCTATAAGCCTTTCTAATTGATTTTATGAATTCTCCATCTTTTCTTTCATATCCTACTTATAAATGTAATTTTTTTTTTTGTAAAATATTTATTTACTTTAATTATATTACAATATGAATCGAGCTTCATTTTTAGCAAAAATGCTATTTGCTAAAATACTTGTAATTGCTTTCCATATATCCGTTAATTACGTTTTACTGAAACCTCTTATTAAAAAGCCGTATTCAAAGTCTTCTAATACAAACAAGTGTGCCATTGGAAATTGTATTGCAACTTAGGCAGATCATTAGATAAGGTCAAATCGTGTTAATTGAATTTATGAAATTGATGAGCCAACAATTATCTATCTTTTCTTTCATATACATCCTATCAATAAGTTTGGAAATTGTAATATAAATTTCAAAAGAATATAAATTTTAGTTACTTTGAGATAGATAGATCACTAAGAGAGGTCAAGAATATAACTTGGACAAATCATTAAAGAAGGTTAAGTCATATTATATGGTTGTGTTTAAAGAGATGTATCATCACATCAGTTTCCTATATTTTCAAATATTTATTAAATCATTCAATATCATCTATAAAATAAAAATTATTTTGTTTAGTGTTTAAGTATTATTATTAGACAAGTCTATTAGTAATGTAGTCATACATACAGTGCATTGGAAAATTAATCTAAAATTAAGAACCACTTAAATTTGGTTACATTATATATATATTGTTTAATTTGTACAACTCTTTTAATTTAATATTATTTGGTTTTATGTTTAAATTATTTTTTATTTTAAATTGAAATTTTAAAACAAATAAAAAATGAATAAGAGGAAAACATGATTAGGGAGAATAAAAATCCCGTGTTATGTGATTTAGAGAACTAGGTTTTTTAAAAAAAAATATGTTATCTTTTACTGTTCTAATTATGAACCTGCATCTATTTTTTTAGTTGTTTGAGTTTTTCTCTCTCTTGTTTTTCTTATAATATATATCAAATGTATTAAATAATTTGAGTTGAGTGAATAAAATATTGTTGATATCCACAAAGGAAAATATATATTGAAAAAGACATAGAAGTCGAAGAGAAGAGGGGCCCTCATTATATTATAAATAGAGGATAGTGCATTGTTATGTGCGTCACAAGTGAACGAAATAGAGACGAAAAACAGGAACAAAATATAATAGTAAACAAATTAAACAGTAAATAAAGAAAAAATAATACGTGCGATTTATCCTGGTTCACCCAATGTGGGCTACGTCCAGTTGAGTCAATATTATTGCAATATGTCTCACCTCTTTCGTTTACAATGAATGAATTGCTCTCACACATATAACAAAAGAAAAGTATGTTTATATACTAGGTTTAAGAGATTAAACCTAGTTTTACAAGGATTCTTATTCATAAGCCCAACCCAAAAAGGAATTAGTAACTTAAAAGAAATCCTACAGCGGGACCCCCGAGTGCGTCTCCGTTATCCATTAATGTTGAAGTAGTCGACAACTCCAACAACAAGGCTTTAGACTGTATTAAGAGATGGATTGTAAGTGGTTTTGGGTGTTGTTAGTAATAATGTTGGTTTCTTCGGGAGAAGGGTGTTGGGAGGAAGAGAGAACTGCCCTCTTGCAACTTAAACCTGTTTTTAGTTCTAAGAATTATCTTCAAGATTGGGTGGAAAATTCAAATTGTTGTGAATGGGAAAGGGTTGTGTGCGACAATATTACTAGCAGAGTCATGAAACTCGAGCTTTATGATGTAGGGGATGGGAAAGTGGGAGGGTGGTATCTAAATGCTTCTTTGTTTTCTTCCTTCCAGCAACTACAGTCCCTTGACTTAAGTGGCAATAATATAGTTGGTTGTATTGAGAACGAAGGTTCATTTTCTTTCTCCCTTTAACTTAATTTATTTCTACATTTATGTTCATATTTAATTTCTTGTAAATTTCTTTGCATCTGCTAGTACCATGTGATTTTAATAAAATGATTTCACATTATTACAAATTCCTCAAAAATCTCTCCTTTACAATTAAATTTGAAGATTTCAACATATTTTCAAACTCTTAAAAGTTATATTCTTAATAGATATTCAATCGATTGGATTTATCTGCATAAATTCAATCAATTAGACTTGTATGCATATTTAATCAAAATATTGGAAAAGATCCCCAAAAAATATTAAAGTTGGAATTTTACTTTTACTTTTTGATTTGTGTTTTCAATCTTTTGTGAATAATTTTGTGATACATTAAATGATAATATGCATGAAGCAATTTATTTGCTTGAAAATGGTTGAGTATTTGTAGGTTTCGAGAGGTTATCGAGGTTGAGTAACTTGGAGGGTATGAATTTAGCCCGTAACAACTTCAACAATAGTATCTTATCATCTCTGACTGGTTTTTCCTCATTAAAGTATTTGTATCTATTTGAAAATAGATTTAAAGGAGCTGTTACTGTCAGAATTTGAGATTGAAGGTGGCAAAAGGGACAGAAGACTGCCGAAGAATGCCTACAAGAAAGCTTGATAAAGAGGGCAGAAATGAGAGCCAAAGAATATCAAGCAAAAGAGAGAAAATTGTATTTTGTATATTGTCTTCTGTAATGTACATTGGCCAATTTATACAGTGGCTTTGAATACAATAAGGAAAGGAAATAATATTGTAAAGGAAAAACAATAAACTCTTAATTACAAAATATTACAATCAATATTCAAATCAATCACTGCTTGATTCCAGCATGGATATTCTTAGCATTCCATATTTCATCACTCCCCCTCAAGTTGGTGATTTGTAGATATCAAAAACCCCAAGCTTGCGTAATAAATAAGAATGCTGACGACTACACAAAGGCTTTGTGAATATGTCCGCTGGTTGTTCCGATGTTCGTATGTGCCTAGTCCTAATAATCCCTTCCTGAATTTTCTCCCTGATGAAATGACAGTCAATTTCTATGTGTTTGGTTCTTTCATGGAAAACTGGATTTGCTGTGATATCAATAGCAGCTTTGTTATCGCAGTACAAAGTGACTGGTTTTCCTGTTTTTATTCCCAAGTCTTTGACTAATCCAAGAATCCAGACAATCTCACAAGTTGTTTTTGCCATTGCTCTATACTCTGCTTCAGCTGAAGAAAGTGATATTTTTGGTTGCCTTTTTGTTTTCCATGATATAAGAGATCCTCCAATTTTAATACAAAATCCTGTAAGAGACTTTCTAGTCATGGGACAAGTACCCCAATCTGAATCGCAGTAAGCTGTGATGTCGAAATTCCCATCTCGAGGTAAGAGAAGTCCTAATCAAGGACATCCCTTTAAATATTTAAGCACCTTGATTGCTGCGTCCATATGAGATTGTTTGGGTTGATGCATGAACTGACTTAGTATGTGGACCGCATAACTTATGTCAGGCCTTGTCATGATGAGATAGATAAGTCTTCCTACGAGTCTCTGGTAGGAAGTTGGATCTTGTAACAGAGGGCCATTTTCTGTAGAGGCTGTCTCACGGTCATATTGCTGTGATGTGAGTTTGATGTTTTGTTCCACAGGGATGATGATGGGTTTGCATGCTGATAAACCAGAGTCAGATACAAGTTCTAAAACATATTTCCGTTGACTTAGAGAAATACCTGCTGGGGATCGTGCAATCTCGATGCCCAAAAAATATTTTGGTTCCCCCAGATCTTTTATACGGAAATGTTTCTTGAGATGTTCTCTTAAGGTGCAAATGCTACTCTCATCGTTCCCAGTGATTAAGATATCATCAACATTAATAATAAGAGCAATGATAGTGGTACCTTTGTGCCATGTGAAGAGAGCGTAGTCATGCTAGGATTGAGTGAATCCCATATTAGTTAGAGCCTTTGTGAATTTTGCGTTCCATTGCCGTGATGCTTGCTTCAAACCATATAAGGACTTGCATAGACGACATACCATATTCTCCCCCTATCTACGAAGTGTTAGAGTAGATGCCCTAGAGCCAATCAATTATTGTAGAATTGACTCTTTGTAATAATGTTCATTAATCAATAATAAAAGGCATTTTATTCTATATCGCGTAAATCATTATTATTGCAATATGTATTGATATATGTCCTTAGAATGGTAGAACCGTGACGAGGGTATCAAGTGTTTCAAATCTTGATAGTGAGAACCCTATGAGCACATATGGTGGCCATTCTAGAAACGTCCGTAGCCCCAGTATTATTCTGAAGTAAGGGCACAGATAATACGGTAAGGCTATCATAGTGTTGAACGACCCTGTCGAAAGGCAGTGACTGATCTCACTTGTCAAGGTTGTTTGGTGACAACCTGGTGCAACACATGGGTGCTTGTTGTAGGCGGATATACCGCAGCAAGTTCACTGGACTGACCCACCAGAGGATTCCATATGGATGGTAACCCCAGTGTCTATGGAACAAATCCTCTAACGAATGGTGGTGCATGTGATCCTTAGACTTGAGATCACCGGAGCGCCTTGTGCACCGATTGGTACAGTTTGACACTAGCCTAACGCAGTTCTATTCAGAGCTGTCAGTACGGTGGTGATTGGCTATATCAAGGAGTGTATCAAGACTATGGTGGATTGACAAAGGATTCATCACTCCCGGGTACGGGAGAAGTTATCTCACGGCGCAATTCAGTATATGGCAATGACACTAAAACTGTGGCCACAGTGGGATTGAGTTGTTGCTCTATCCAGATTATAATACGGGTCATTGGTCCAGAAACTGAATATATAATATCGAGAGTAACCGAAGGTTGACACTATTTCTATGCCTTCGTCTCGTCGAGATAACGTATGATGAAAGGATCGTATTGTACGGTAACCATATCGTTGACAGGTAGCTACTTTGCTGAATCCGAATCTATCGGGTGGCCATGATGCCTTGCTAGGGGCCAATCTTGGTCTGTGTATTAGTGAGACGATTAATTGGTGTTAATCGCGATACTATACACTACCGGTATGATGAGGAGCCTATGGGTCACACACATAGAAGATAATTTAAGAGCCAAGAAGAAAGAAGGGCGTTTTCGTCTTTTTAGGCGAAAGGGTATTTTGGTAATTTCACAGTGCAATTAAATTTGCTGAGGTCGTAGCCTTTTATTTAATTTGTTAAAAAATTAAATAAGTGAAATTACGGTTAAATGTGTGTTCGCACATATTTAATTAAATCATCATTATTGTTAAATGTTAATTAAATATTAATTGATTTTAATTAAGATAATGATGAATTAAATTAAAATATCAAATTGGGAGTGTTTGGCAACATGGGGTGTTTGGGTTGGAGCCCAAGCCCATTCCATGTGGGAATAGGGCAACTTGGTTTGCCTATAAAAAGAATAGTGTGTGATTCATTCTTTAATTTTAAAAAAAAAAACAGCAGCCCCTTATACACTCTCTCACGCCAATCTCACTGTTTGATTGAAAAATCAAATACTGATCTTCTTCTTGATTTCTTAAGGCCAAGGAGGATCTAGCAAATCCCTCCTTGGTTCTTATTGATTGTCTTCGTGTGGACCTCTACAGTTCGATCCTATACTTGGATCGGTAGCAAACACGTTCAGAGACAACATTGGTGGAGCCTCCAAACGTGGGTATGAATCTAAACCTTTGGATTTATTTTTCTGCAGATTCTTATAAAATATAAACTGTAATTTTCTATGCCCTGATTTTTGGGTTCTAAGGAACGATCCATGGTTGTAATTTTTTTATTTTTTCGCTGCGCAACCAGGTCGTTTCCTAACACGAAGGCCGGGAGGAAGGTCCATATAAATTTCTTCATGAAGATCTCCGTGGAGAAAGGCATTATGGACATCCATTTGGTGAAGGGACCAATCACGGATGGCAACAATGGACAAGAAAGTCCGAACAATGACATGCTTGGCTACGGGAGAAAATGTGTCTTGGTAATCAAAACCTTCTCTCTGGGTGAAAACTTTGGCAACGAGACGAGCCTTGTAACGCTCAATGGAGCCATCAGCACGGTGCTTGACCTTGTTAACCCATTTGCAACCAATGGGTTTCCTATGAGAAGGACGAGGAACAAGATCCCAGGTGTGATTCTGAGATAGGGCACTGAGCTCATCGGCCATGGCCTGATGCCAATGTGAATGGGAAACAGCTTCAGAGTAACATGATGGTTCCTGGTGTACAGAAATCTGACTAATGCAAATCCTGTGGGCAGAGGACAATCGATCATAAGTAACATAGTTGGAAGTAGGGTAAGTAGTACCTGTGGTAGGCTGGAGGGTAGGACAGACATAGTCATCTGTCCAAACAGGTGGGCGAGTGACCCTTGTGGAACGTCTCTGAGGAGGGGCAGGAACAATAGGTGTATTGTCCAGGGGAGGTGGATCAGAAAACTGGTTCTCTGGAGATGAAGTAGGAGAAGGACCAAGAAGCTATGTCTCTGCAGAAACTGGTTCAGAGGTGGACTGGGGGGGCCCCATGTTTGGAATGGGATGCATGGTATAATAGGGGCTAAACAAGTCTGCTGTGGAAGTATCTTCGAAAAAAAATGAAGGACTGCTGGGAGTCGTCAGAGGGAGACCTGTCTAAAAAAGGAAAAGAATCTTCATGAAAAACCACATCCCTAGAAACCAGGAAGTTCTCGGCAGTGAGATCATATAGGCGATAACCTTTCTAATGCATTGGGTAACCCATAAAAACACAGGGAATAGCCCGAGGAGAAAATTTATCATTCCCCTTTAAATTTGTAGAGTAGCATAGACACCCAAATACTCGGAGATGATCAACTGTAGGTGGTTTACCAAAAAGTACCTCATAAGGTGTCTTACCATCCAGAGTCCGACTCGGCATTCTATTGATTAGGTATGTGGCCGTGACCACACATTCACCCCAAAGGGTAATAGGGATGTGGGCTTGGTGTTTAAGGGCACGGGCGACCTCTAAAAGATGTCAATGTTTCCGTTCAACAATGCCATTCTGTTAAGGGGTATATACACAGGAGCTTTCATGGATAATACCAAGAGAAGAAAAAAGTTCCGAACATTGCGTGTTGAAGAAATCCCTAGCATTGTCTGTCCGGACTCGTTGAACTAAAACATCAAATTGGGTTTTGACCATGGACAAGAAATGTCTGATATGAGTGAGTGTCTAGGTTTTAGAGTGCATGAGGTAGACCTAGGTTCCCCGAGAGTAATCATCTACAATGGTAAGAAAATATCTAGAGCCATCGTGATTGGCTGTGTGATATGGACCCCATATGTCCATATGAATTAAGGAAAAAATACGGTTTGTGGAAGGCATGTGTTTGGGAAATTTTGTGCGGGACTGTTTTGCGAGAGGGCAAATGAGACAATTGGGTTGTGGAATAGATGCACTATGACCCAGGCGTTGATGCAAAATAAAAGAAGTTTTATTAATATTAAAAAGACTATTACAAGACTTTGAAGTTTTAGCATCAGGAGCACCTATCCAATAATAAAGGCCTTGGTGAACTTTACCCGAGCCCATCAGTTTCCCAGTCAAACGGTCCTGAAATTCACACTTGTTAGGAAAAAAATTTAAGAGACAGACATTATCTTGACAAAGTTTCGAAACAGAGATGAGATTGAACCGGAAAGCAGGAACAAACAAGACATTATGCAGAATTAGATGTTTATTTAGACGAATGGTTCCTAATTGGGTAGCTGGTGCATGTGTCCCATTTGGCATGCGGACCGATGTGTATGGTATGGGAAGTGTTTTTCAAAAATGCTTGGGATCGCAAAAAATGTGGTCACTGGCCCCTGAATCAATTATCCAAAAATTCCCTTTTGTAATATTGGAACAAAAAGATATACCTGCATAGGATGTGGTATTGGGCTGCGGACTTTGATTGAGCAGTTGCAGAATCTGACGATATTGTTCTTGGCTAAACATAGGGACTATAGCGGTACTCTCAGAATTGACAAGGTGACTTACTCGATTGGCAGCGACAGATCCAGACCGTTGATTTTGGTTGCGGCCATGGAGTTTCCAACAAGTTTCTCTTGTGTGGTTCCTCCGTTTGCAAAAATCGCAATAACGATTTTTGTTGGACTTGAATTAACCTTGGGAAGAATTAAAATTTGTGAAGTGGGCCAGATTACTGCCTGAGTTTGGGCCAGCTGCAAAAATGTGGCTATTTCTGGTGTTTGGGCTGGGAACCAAATTCGGGCCCAAACGATTAGTAAGCCCAGTTGGACTTGAGCCGTTGGATGAGGGGATCACATCTGAGCCATTGATTCCCCCATATAAATTATTGTTTTCACCAGCATTATGCCCTAGCCTCCCTTTGTCATGTCCAGTGTTCGTTTCATTCTGCCGCCGTTGGGAATGGACAGAGAAGGCAGCCGCTTCAGTTCTGGATTGGGAGTCAGACGAAGTCGATCTCTAGCTTTTGTCTTGGACGGCCAGTTGATAGGTGCGCCGAAGAGATGACACAGGAGACGTAGCCAATATCTACGTTCGAAAAGCCAGAAAACTGTCATTTAAACCAAGTAAAAATTGTATTAACCTGTTTTGGTCTTTCAAGTGTCTGATCTGGTGAAGAATTGCAGATGGCCCTTCAATTGGTTCTTCAATAGCATCGAGCTCATTCCAAATCACTGAAAGGCGATTGAAATAAACCGTGACTGGAAGATTGTGTTGTTTGATTTCCAGGAGGTTTTTACGCAAAGTGAAAAGCTTTGCTAAATCGAGTTGGCCTTACATCTCACGGATGTTCGTCCACATCTCATAAGCGTTTTCTGTCTATGGCAAGCCGGCAGCAATCTCCTGGGTCAGGGAGTTGCTGATCCAGGCACGAACAAGGGTGTTGCATAGAATCCAGTGATGGATTAGATGCTGTTCAGTGGGTTGGAGAAGGGTTCCATCGATGAACCCTTCTTTGTTTTATGTTACCAGAGCACACCGAAAATCTCTGGCCCAAGTGGCGTAGTTTTGAGATCCGGTCAACGGCTGTTTGACGAGTACCAGTTCCGATCCATCGAAAACCGGCGAGAAAAGGGCATCCTCAGGTTCCGGTCGGCCGGTGGTGGCTGGAAGAATTTGGAAAACCGAGTAGGGATTTTGACCTATCAGGTTAGGGCTTTGACCCATAAACCCGAATGGGAATGGGCCAGGTTGAAAACTGGATCCGGGTTGTTGGTTGGGCTCTAGTGGAGGATTTGGATCAGTATGGGTGTTTGGGCCTGGTGGAGGATTTGGACCAGTGTGGGTGTTTGGGCCTAGTGGAATTTGGTTGTGTGGGCCTTCATTTGTGGCTATGGATGCTGAGTCTGGTATTGTGGTTGGGTCCATTTGTGATGAAAAAAAAAAAAAAAACTAATTCTGATGCTTGTTTTGCAGGTTTAGGAAAACAATGGTTTGGAGAGGATTGTTGTGGAAGCAAAGGTTTGCTCTGATACCATGTCCGAATTTGAGATTGAAGGTGGCAAAAGGGACAGAAGACTGCCGAAGAATGCCTACAAGAAAGCTTGATAAAGAGGGCAGAAATGAGAGCCAAAGAATATCAAGCAAAAGAGAGAAAATTGTATTTTGTATATTGTCTTCTGTAATGTACATTGGCCAATTTATACAGTGGCTTTGAATACAATAAGGAAAGGAAAAACAATAAATTCTTAATTACAAAATATTACAACCAATTAAATCAATCACTGCTTGATTCCAGCATGGATATTCTCAGCATTCCATATTTCATCAGTTACAATTGAAGGTAATAAATTATCTTCTCATTCTCTTAATTTCAATCATTTTTTATGAATTTCTAGTAATTGAACTTTCAAATTATGTATATGAAAGAGTTTAATCTTGTGAAATTGTTTAATCTTTTCCTAGGGTTACATTCCTTGAAAAACTTGAAGGAGTTGCACATGAGCTATAATGAGATTGACCAATTAAGTATTTTATTTATTTAAGTAAGAATATTTAATTAGGATACATATATAAAAATAGTTTAGTAAAAATATTTTTATAATATTGATTTTAAAATTAAAATGAAAAATTATTTTTTCATGTTAATGAAATATTAAATTAAATGGATTTTGGCATTATTAACTAAAAAATGAAGGGCAAAAAATTTTCTTGTGTTCTATAAATTTTGTTTTAAAATTTCCAAAATATAATTCTTGAGTTCAATTTTTTTATTTTTTTTTTAAAAAAGTTATTACTTAACAAAAATTTATTTGTAGGTTTTTAAATTGTAAAATAGAGAATGCTCCAAAGAAAGAAAAACTGAAGTTGTTTTTACTTAATAGAGTTTGGTCCCACTAAATTGGTCTTAATAATTTCAGACATGAGTTTTGTTTTATTTTTATTGTTTAATGATATCCAAATAAATTTTTTTATATTTGTATTTACTAATTTATCCTTATATTTATTAATCTAATTATATATAGCTATTATGTTATTATATAATTATGGTTCTAGTATTAAACTACTTTATTTTAGGAATCATTTCATTAATTGCCTAATAATTATTAAGGCAAGTATTAATTACTTTATTTAAACATTAATTATAAATTAATATTATGAATTTAATAGAAAATATAGACATAATTATCTTAATATATAAATACAAAAAGTAAAAAAAAAAAAAATTAATGACACTGTCGATACCAGAATGTTGCTCGCAAAACGATCTATCGTTGATTGTAAGAATAATTAGCAATAAATTATCTTTTGGCGGTAAGAGGAGCAGAAGCTAAGGGTCGCCATTTCTCTATCCTCTTCTTGTGGCCAAACGCTACATTTTTTTTTTTTTTTTGGTGGGGCGTAATCTAGATGTGTAGATCGTTACAAGAGCGTCGTTCTAATGTTCGTGTTGTCTCCAGAATCACTCTAGTGATGGTCATTGGAACTATTTTTCAACTATTTTTTTTTTTTTTGAATTTACAATATAATTGGACATTTTAAATTAAATATGAAACTGTTTAATCTTGTGAAATTGTGAAATATTTTTTCGGTGAGAGTAATCTATATGTGTAGATTGTTACAAGAGCGTTGCTCTGATGTTAGTATTGTCTCCGGAATCACTCTATGACGGTTGCAAGTCACCAGCCATGGGTTGACGGTTGTCAGAAATGACTACTGGCACTAGTGGCCATTGACTCTACCGGAGTAAATACTCTTTTAATATATTTAATTATCAAATATAATAAAAAGATTTTTAGATTTGTTTGTAGTATAATATTCAAGGTAATTAGCAAGCTCCTCATTCTCATAATTTCAATTTTTATTTTCACAATATAATTGGAATTTTTAAATTAAATATATGAAACTATTTAATCTTGTAAAATTGTTTGACTATTTGCAGGTTTGAGTAACTTGGAGTTAATTGATTTAAGTTTTAACAACCTCAACAATAGCATATTATCATCTTTGAGTGGTCTCTCTTCATTAAAATCTTTGTATTTACAAGATATTGGATTGAACGGAACTGTTGATACTCAATGTAAGTTTGATAAAATTCCTCATGTCTTCTTAGGGAGTTTTTAATTAAATTTGTTTAATTTTTTCCCAGGATTACAATCCTTGAAAAACTTAGAGAAGCTCTACATGGATGAGAATATGATTGACAAATTTGTCAACTCCAAAGGTATTCAATTCATTCCATCACCACAGGCTCATAATTAAACTTAACTAATAATTTTTAATGACTTTATTTTTTAATACAAAGACAATATTTGAGACTGTTATACTAAGTGATGCACATAACAGCTGTGTAAAATTATTTTTATTTTATCATTTTCTAAAATAAAAATAAAAAATCAAAATTTTATTCTATTGGGTATTTGAAAACAGTTTTCATATTATTGAAATATTAAATGTTGTAGGGTATAGTTGGAATATTAGTATTATCTTTAAAATAAAAAAAGAAAATTAACTCAAGAATTGTGTTTTGTAATTTTCTATAGTACACAGAAAATCTTTTTTTTTTTACCCTACATTTCCAAGTTAAAATTGTCAAGTGCATTTGATTTTAAAGATAAAAAGAAAATTTTTGAATTTTGATTTTCAAACTGTCTAAGGAACAAATTTTTTTATTTTTTAAATTCGAATAGAATTATTTTTTATGAAAGAAAGACTAAAGTTAATTAATAGAAACTATTAAACCCATTTGTGTGTTTTTAAGGTTATCATTTTTTTTTTTTTTTTTTTTAAGACGCATAACACAATTCTTGAGGTTAATACTAATTCTTTTTATAAAAGAAACAATTGTGTTTCATAAATCTTTATACTGTATCTAGTAAAAAAAAATATATATATTTTTTATTTTCCTTAATTTGCAAAATATGAGAACTAAGTTTTAGAAACAATATATAATCTTATTTATTAAATGAACGAAACTTCAATAAACAATAAATTCCTATGTAAAATCCATTCCTTGTATTACGTTGAAGATTGTTAATTATAATTCAGTTTTTTAACTTATAGAATATAGAGGCTTGAAGAAGTTAAATGTCCTTTCGCTAAGTACAAGGGGTGTTATTGAATTTGAACCCATTGATGCAAGTGTTTTTCTACAGTAAACATTGAGATCATTCTCATCCTTGAAGATACTTGACCTTTCATTGAATAGTTTTACTCGAACAATGGCTACTCGGGATAAGAAATAAGTTAAAGTTATGATGTTAAGACAAAATTATTGATAATTTGTCGGTTAATTACCTAGCATCATTTGAATTTGTTTTAACAGAGTTGCACAATTTGACCACCTTGGAAGAATTGAACTTGGATGGGTCAAAGCTCCATATAGGTTTTCTACAAACTGTTGCAACCTGTACTTCACTCAAACATTTGTCAATGTTCAATTGTGAACTCAATGACATCTCACATAATCAAGGTTAATTCAATATTAGTTTCATTTGCATTAATTCATATATAAGATAATGTTTAAACTTAATCCTAGATATTAAAATTTGTTTTCAATTTGTGGATCAAACACCTCTTATTCTTCTCAATGCTTAATTGGATATCAATGAAATTTTTGTATATATAGAAAATTTATATTCAAGTTAGATGTTGAAAAAATGAAAATGAATTTTTCTTTTATTACAATATTCTAAAAATGAGATCAAATATTTAAATTTTAATTGAGTAGTAACTTTCCTCTTTTGGAATGGATTGGATTGAATTCATTTTAGTATTTAAGTCCACCTCATTTAATATTTAGCATTCTACAAAAATATTAAGCAGAACGTGCAATTGAGCTTAATGTTTTTTTTCTTTTTGGAAAATATTTTATATTTTAAGAGAGTAAGCATTTACCTAGCCCGATAATCTAAATCTTTGCCATACCAAATTCTAAGTGGAACTTTATTATTCAAGTCTACCCCATTTAATCCTTCAGAATAACAAAAACATTTAGTGATCAACAAAAATATGTAGAAAAGTTAATATGGTTTTTAATATGAATAGTTTCATAATTTTAATTTTTGCAACATTTTTGCTCATGAATATCTGCAAAAATTCATGTTGATATGTGGAGGTCCTATTAATTTCAAGAATTTAGAAAGTTTAATTGTGGACGGAACTACGTTCAACAATAGCTTTCGTCAAATCATTAGACCAATAGCTACTCTTAAGAAGTTATCGTTGCAGGATTGTGGACTCAATGGCACATTACATGATCAAGGTTAGTGATTTGCTCTCCCGTCTTTTTCTCTCCTACTGCTCAAAGTTAACTAATCGTTAACTAGAAACTCATAAAACAAGAATTTCATAGATCTGATTGACTTTTTTTTTTAATGACTCTTAATACATTTTTTTAATGATTCTTAATACAAATTTTATGATTTATTGCAAAAATCACTTGCATTTTTTAGGTGAAGTGGTATTAAAAAGTGAGAGAATTGATACTAGACAACACCTACCATTTATATTTTGATAATTCAAGGAAATATTTTATTTCAGGTTTGTGTGAGATGGTGCATCTAGAAGAATTATATATTGACAATAATGCTTTACGCCTCCGTGCTTTGCCAATTTGACATCTATTAGAGTCCTCGAAATTTCAAACAATCTCCTCCAAATCCCAATTTCACTCACACCACTCTACAACCTATCAAAACTCAAAGAATTCAACAGTGAAAATAACCAAATGAATACAGAAAAAATGCCACATTCTTTGAGCCCAAAATTCCAATTAAATTTCATCACTTTGTCTGGTTACACTTATAGATATGGTGCAACATTTCCGAGATTTCTTTATTATCAATACGATTTGCATAAAGTTGATCTCTCACACATCAAATTGAGTGGAGAATTCCCAAATTGGTTGATAGAGAACAATACAAAATTGGAAACACTTCATCTATCAAATAATTCTCTTTCTGGGCCTTTTTTATTGCCAGTACATTCTCACATGAATTTGACAACATTAGATATCTCCATCAATTCCTTCAATGGCCAAATTCCTATAGAAGTTGGGGTATATTTGCCAAGGCTAGCATCTCTAAACATTTCCAAAAATTCTTTGAATGGTAGCATTCCCTCTTCTTTTGGAGATATGAGCTCATTGCAAATTTTGGATCTGTCAAACAATCAGTTATCTGGTGAAATACCTGAGCACTTAGTCGTAGGTTGCGTTTCACTAAAATTGCTTGTGTTATCAAACAACAGTTTGGAAGGTCCTATATTCTCCAAAAAATTTAACTTGACAAACTTGATGAGGTTACAGTTGGATGATAATAACTTCATTGGAAATATCCCAGAAATCTTGTCTACTTCCTCTTTATTGGGAGGATTATATTTGAGTGACAATCATCTCAATGGTAGTATCCCCAGATGGCTAGGGAATCTATCAGCATTACAAGATATTATAATGCCAAATAATCATCTGGAAGGTCCAATTCCAAATGAGATTTGTCAAATTAGATATCTTGAAATTTTGGACCTTTCAAATAATAGTATCTCTGGGAGTATACCATCTTGTTCAAGTTTTATATCTATCAAGGAAGTTCACTTGTCCACAAATATGTTACAAGGACCACTTGACGATTTTCCTTTTTATGGCTCTACTCTAGTTTCATTAGACCTTGGCTTTAATCACTTGTACGGTAATATTCCGCACTGGATCAATACTTTATCTTCCTTAAACTACCTTATCTTAAAGAATAATAGTTTTGAAGGTGAAGTGCCAACTCAATTGTGTGAGCTAAATCAGCTACGCCTGATAGATCTTTCCAACAACCATTTTATTGGTCAAATTCCTTTTTGCTTTAAATTCACTGCATTTGATGGAGAAGATGGTGATCATGCTATTACAGATTCGTCAATTATAACTCCTAAAGTTGGGCCGCCGATGGGAAAAGATGAAACTGTAGAATTCACAAATCCTACTTCTACCAAGGAAGAATTCTTACCTACATGTCTGGAATTGATCTTTCTTGTAATAAGCATTCCTTATCAAATTGGAAACCTTACTGGGATTCATGCACTGAATTTATCTCACAACAATTTGACGGGATCAATTCCAATGACATTTTCACACCTTCAAAATATTGAAAGCTTAGACCTTTCCTACAACAACTTGAATGGGAAAATTCCTCCCCAATTGGTAGGAATATATACTTTGTCCTTCTTTAGTGTGGCACACAATAACTTATCTGGCAAGACTCCTAAGATGATTAATCAATTTGGAACTTTTGGAGAAAGTAGTTATGAGGGGAATCCTCATCTTTGTGGACCACCACTTCCTAAATGTGATGCAAATGGTTCATCACCACCAATGCCAACACCTTCAACTGAAAATAATGAAGATAACAATTCCATTGACGTGGAAATCTTCTATATCAGTTTTACTGTTTCCTACATAATTGTGCTCTTAGGAATTGCTACAATTTTGTACATAAATCCTTGTTGGCGACGTGCATGGTTTTATCATGTCAAGACGTGGACAACCTCAAGCTACTATTTTGTTGTAGACCATCTCCCCAAGCCATTATGTCTTCAAAGTATGTAGTTTAATTATATGTACACTTCTTATATGTACTTTTCTTTTCCAATGTTCTCAATGAAGCTAGAATCATGCGGTTAATTTACCGCATATCATAGCCACAAAATTGACTACAAAACTATTTACAATTTTAAAGTTACACATGATGAAGGACATTATTTTGTTTTGAACATCTCACTAAGCAATTCTTAAGATGGTCATATAATTGAAAAATCTTCCCAAGACAATGCCTATTCTGTTTGATAAAACTATCGGCATCTCTTGCTTCCACTTAGATATAATATCTTTATATGTATTCTTCACAAACAACTTTCAGTGCATTTTATTTTACACTCAAGTGTAATTTTGCTTTTGGTTGAATTTGACCAAATTCGCCAACTATTGATGAGAATAATTTGCTTCTTTGAGTTCATAATTTAAGTGTTTGAAAGGATTTAAAACAGTCATAAGCAGAAGTACTGTTGCATCAGTAAATTTTGGATTTCAAACACTTTAATGCCTCTAAGCATAGTTTCTAATAATCATTCTTAAAATTTCCTAATATTTCAAAACTTGAAACACACCATTTTATGGCTTTTAGAATTGAAGAATGCAAAAACACATTATAATTTAATCAAATTAAAATTCCCTAGAGTCAATTTCCCGGAAACAACACACATTCACATGCAAAAATCATTGGCCGATTTAAGGAATAATTGCTTATGTGATCAAGCTGGTCAATCGAAAAACAATGGGCAGAAATTGATGGGCAGCTCTGTTATAAGAGAGCAACTCTTCAAAGCTCAAACAAATTAAGAAGACCAGAAATTAATAGAAAAGTTGATTGAGAGGCATGGTAGCTTGAACATAGGTGTTTGTTGAGGAAGGAAAAAAACCCCCAAGTCAATAGCAAACTTGATCTATACCTACTATAAATAGCATAGAATGTTTGTTTTTGTGTGTGCCTTGTATGGGTTCAAAACTTTGATCAATCAACAGGAATTTATTATTTCTAATAACGTTAATGATCAATTTATTGCTCTTTGTTACATAATATTCGAATATCAAACAATGATGGAGTATAAATTCATGCAAGGATTTGAATCCACGTCTGTACTACTGGAATCATCTTGGCTTATTCTCAAATAAAACATTACTTCAAATAGATACTCACATTTGAATAGCTTTCTTTCTTGGAAAAGCAAAGCACCCCAACTCTCTACAATGAAGCTCCATGCAACCTCTGCCATGCTTATTTCAAACCAAGTTGATTTTAATAATGTGTATGTAATAACTTGGATTTAAAGAAAAACACAATTGATTACAAAAACAAGAGAGAAAACTAACCAAGTGTTTCACTTGCCAATCTTGAAGCTGGTTCAGAATTGAAATTGGAACAAGAAGCCAAGTTGCTCATGCATCATTAGGCAAAAGGGACTTTGTTGCGGGTTCATAAATTTGATCATCACCATCAGTATCTATTTCAGCATTGTTATTTTTAGCCCTGAAAATATCACAGTCATGGCAAAACCAATCACCTTCAGGTACAGTAAAATAGACTATCATCATTGGTGCCCTGGCACACACTACACTTCACATGAGCATAAGGATCAAAGGGCCCAATTGTTGCACTTCCAAAAATAAGGTAAACCTTCAAAACTAAAATATATTTAAAAATACACCACTTACGGACATAAAAATATTTGGCATCTGAGGAAAAAAGCAATATACTTTTAATGTCAAATTTGGAATAATTAAAGCCAAAATCAAGCATTAAATCAAACTCTTCTTTGATGTCCAGAAAATAAAATTTGGCAACTAGAATTACCTTTAACTTTAAGCATGCCAAAATTGATATGATATACAAACTGAACCTTTTCCAGGTTAAGCAGTTAACAAACCCAAACCAAATTGTAGAAATATGCAACCACAGAAGAAGAAAATACAGGTAAGACTCACAACCTCCCCTTTAAACAAATGAAGACAAATTCAGTGTAATGTTGTTTCAATTTTTCTTTCTTTTTCACCAAGGATTTCACCAGTAAGGACTTTCAAAGGTATGACTCTTATGTAATCAAATTTATCAGATATTAAAAGGTCAAGTAATTAATGCAGATAAATTTACATACTTGAAAATACATACCTGGAATGCGGGAACCAGTCCATAGATTTCTATTAACTAGCTAAGTGTTTCATCACAACCACCAATGCAGCCGATCACATGTATAGGAAATTTAGGAAGAGACAAAAGCTTCAAATTCCACAAAATTATATTAATCTTTATATATTTCCCGCTGAATGAAAAATAATAATATGGAGTACACACCTAAATGCATTATAACAAGTGAGAATTACTATAAAGACCTTCTAGTTAAAACTAAACTAAAAACAAAAAATAATGAAAGCACCTGATAACATTAGATTTGCAAATTTCCTATGCTTAAAATATATCAAACTATTGCTCTTAACTTTGAAATTTACCAATAACAATCTAGCCACAAATGTTTTTCTAATTCATTTGGAATGCTACTGCTGTTATTACAAATTTAATTAGTATCTCACCTCTTTTTTACCACTCACCATAGAAGAAGGCTACCATACAAACTAAACTCTTGAGTCCTTAAGAGTTATCTCAAAATAAGCAAAACTAGAGCACTCGCCATAATGTTGTCTTATGTATCATAATCTATAGTTTCTAATTTATTTTTCTACTACTCAGCATAGAAGAAGAGCTCAATTACAAACTGACCCCTAACAGCGCTCTCAAGATACTTAAAACTGAAGAAACAACTCAAACTAGAATTTTGTCCTATGTAACAAAGCAAAAGATGAAGGCATCATGTTAGTCAGATGTAATCCTAAACTGAACGGGTAAAAAATCTTAATTAATATTTGAAGTACATGATACCAAATATTTTTTCACCATACGTAACAGGGGAAAAAAAAAAAAAAAAAAAAACATGAATTTGTACACCCAAATGCTACAGTAAGAGAAACAATCCAATTCAAAAACTTAAAAAAATCATCCCATCCAGATTAATTAAGATAAGCTAATCCAATTCAAAAAACTCATCCAGAGTAACTTAAGATAAGCTGATGCAATTAGAAAAGAGAAAAAAAATCAAGTGTAAGCACATCAAAAGACTCACCTTCTAAATACACGGAAAGAAGTTTACGAGCACAATGATTCTAGTCACTTCTCATAAAAGCATCAATCCTACAATGAGTTAAAGGCATAGAAAACTTTAGCACAAAAGCATGATAAACAAAACAAAACAAATAAATCCTACAGCAGCAACAGGTTACAAATTCTAAAAACATTGCATCATTATTTATCTAACAAATAAATTCTACAGAACATCTTTTAAGAGCACCATAAGTGCATATAAAAAAATCTAGGTTAATTATTCATTATAAAAAAATAGAGAAACAAAACTAGTGTAGCAAATTAATTATAAATTATTAAGAACATCATTCATTGACATCAAAATTTTTATCAAATTTTCACATGATTATTCAAAAACAATGGGATTGAATTCGGATCAGAATATATTATATTCTTATTTAGAAGCAATACAATTTCAATGGCGTAGAATATGTTAATTGCTTCTATTATAATCAAAGTTCCACGGCTAACTATTAGGTCAAGAACAGGTATCGATAACCAACACATAACAATCGTACCTTAAACACATTTCCAGCTTCTTTGATCGCCTCCACAAGCTTCAGCAGCAACAAAATGTTGTGGCTCCAGAAATGAACCCGAGACATTGTGAAAATTACAACATAACTTTTTTCACTGCTTCCACTAGACTCTTATGATTAGAAAACGAACCTTCAACAAGAAGAGCCGCTTCCTTTGTGAACAATAACAGCATCTGAAGCTTTTCGATTCCAAGTCCGACCTTTGGACGCTGAAGACCTAAAAGAAAGGAAAGGAGACAACGGCAAAAGAGCTCGGCGACGACTTGGAAGAAAAGGAATCTAGGCGATGCAATAAAATCGAAATGAAATAAACTGGTGTTAGGGATTTCAAAATTGGGGAAGAGGCGGGTACTGTTGAATGACTTACGTTGTAGATTTGGGAAATATTGTAATTGTAAGCCCTTCATAGTTTCCAAAATATACAATATAGACCCGATAAAATATCATTTAACTCCCCCCATATTGAACATCTTTTACGTAATCTTTCAGAATCGAGTTTACCATCTTGTTTTGGTCTTAATCACATCAAACAACTTGTCAAGAAATATCCTACTCTTACAAAGAAAGGATCTTCACATTAATGTTTGGGATTCATCTTTCTTTTTTATTTCTAAGCTAAAAGAGATATATAAGTTATCTAGATTCAATGTGACATACAATAACTTATCTAGTAATTTGCAATCTTTGAAGAAAGTAGTTACAAGGAAATCCATTTCTTTGTGAATTGCCTTTGAACAAAAGTTGCAACACTATACAATCACCATCATTGACACCAACGGCTTCAACAATTACCAAAGAAGATAGATCGTGATTTTGTCGACATGGATGTCATCTATACAAGTTCCTTGGTGACCTACATAATTGTCCTTTTAGCAATTGTTACAATCCTGGACGTGAATCCTTACCGGCGAAGAACAAGGTTCTATCTTGCAGAAATATGGATGACCTCCCACTACTACTTTGTTATTTATTATCTCCCACGATTCCATTGTTGAATTGTAATTTTCATATTATATGTATGTCATCTTTTTCTATTTAAATATATGTTTTTTGTTTTAAGTTCGAATGAGAAAATCAAATCTGTTGAATCATATAAATAAATTTCAAAACTTACATAGTTTTTAAAGTTTATCGAATCTATGCAAATAGATTGATAGATAGAAAGTTTGGATTTCAAAAGACTGTTTATTGACTTGATTACTTCAACATGAAATGGCAACAAATATTTGACAAAATAAATTATTTTAGCAATTGCATTAATTGGTTTGAAATTAATTTTCAAGGAGTTCCTATATATGATAGCTTTCAATTGATTATCTTAAGTTAGGTATTTATAATGTTTTAGAATGATTTAGAAATACATAATAACATTACGGAGCATTAAATATGTCATTAGTTGACATTAACTATTATTGATATGTTGTTGTATAATATTATTTCTCAATTAAGTAAATTGGATATGAAATATTATTGTTTTAATTATAATGAATAATCTCGTATTAATTATACGTCTGATTGGATTTTTATATTAAAGAGTTTTTTTATTTAATTTTTTTTTTTTTATGTTAATGATATTTTATATATCATGCTTAAAATAAAATAAAATACAATTCTATAAGACCACTACATGTACCGCTCTTTATATAAAAATAATAAATAGGTGTTAATTTTTTTAAAAGCAAATAATTAAAAATATTCTTGAAAATAGTTTCAAATGAAACAGTAATCTATAATACTGCGAAACTTACCTTTTAGTTTTGAGATTTCTCTTACAGCAGTAAAATATTGCAGCAGCTGCTGTAGACAAAAGGATTATCAACAAATGCCTCTTATTATTTTGTCCAATTTTATTATCTCCAGAATTGAAAAATCATTTATATCCATTCCAGTTAGGGGAAAAAAATAATAATAATAATAAAATAAACCTATCAATATGTTAACTTCAGATCAGATGAAGATCTTGATTCAAATGAATAGAAGAGATAGTAATTGATTGCTAATTACCTGCAGTTTTAGAAAGCACCCAATTCACATAATAGGAAACTTGCCACACAAAGTAGCCAAGTAGTTTCTTCTCCTTGGCATAAGAAACTTTAGCTCTAACAGCCTCAACATCATCAAAACCAATCCAAATTGTTATTTACCATATAATTTGAGTTGTATCTAACATGAACACCAGGGCCCTTTCGCTCAATGTAATTGTTGATTTCCCCATAGGTTAAACCTTGAACTGGTTTATTAATTTCATTGTCCATAGGGTTCTCAAGCGTCCACGCATAGCCATAGAAGGACAAACCCAAAACCAATTTATTAGCTGATAATCCTCCCTCTATCCATTCTCTTATACCATAATCCATACCAACGAAATTGCTTTGATTACTCAGAGTTGCTTGACCGCCCATAAGTTACTCCAGAGAGGTTTAATGTAGTCACTAGCCACAACATGGACCCAATTCAAATGTTGTTGTATCGCCTTTATCGGGTAACTTGCTGATGAAGAGATCGTTGGTGAATATCCAAACTTTGCCGTCAAGATCAATGGCGACCAACTGGAGTTTGTTCCCTCTAAATCAATAGCAACTTTCCACTCTTGAAATAGAACACCCGTATTGAACATATCAAAGCTTGTGTGTGGATATTACCAAGCAAAGTCTAGGCCTTGAAAGCTGTTAAGTCTGGCCATTTTTATCGAGGAATCGATGAAGGATTTTCTGTGAGAAGAATTGCTTACCATTGAAGAAAATTGTTGAGTTAATCTGCAGAATCACTAAACATAACAAACCACAATTCCACACACACAACCACAATCAAACTGAAAATAGAAATCAAGAACACAAGAACACGAAATTTTATTGTGGTTCACTTACCCAATATAGGATAAACTACATCCACATTGAGCTCTAGTAAACTTGGGGCTCACTGCACTAGAGATCAAGTTTTTACACCAATACAAACAAGATTGACACCCAATCTGTAACAATCTTTCGAGACTAAAACCGTAACCTTTCCTAAGAGAATACTAAACCCAGATTCTCAAGACTTGAAGGAAACTCAACCCTCAACTAATTATTACAACCAATCGCTCAAGATTACAGTCAATAAAAGATTCACAACAAACCTAATAGAGAGAGCTTTCAATGGTCAGGATCTCATCTTGAGTCAGTTCCTTAAAACAACAGCATTGAACTTAATGTTCAACAACACCGTTTTGGGCTTCACATTAACATTCTTCACCTTGAAGCTCAAAAACAACCACACTGCTCGGTTCAAGTCTCCTTAGTGCAACTACCTCCCAAGAACCCTTCTCAGCTCTATAGTTTGCTGCTTATTTTATAAACAGCAAGTTCAAACAATGTTTGAACTTTTTGACAATTACTACCTTTGTGCCCATGTTAGCTGGATTGCCCTCTGTTGATATCTTCTTCAGATCTATGATTCCTTAAGCCACTAAACCCCTTACAAAATGGAACCTTACATCCATATGCTTCGTCCTTTCATGGTAGACAGGATTCCTACTTAGGTGGATTGCACTCTGGCTGTCAGAAAAAATTGTTATCTCTCCATCAATCAACTCTACCTCAGATAGAATCCTCTTAAGCCATAATGCTTCTTTGAATACATCTACCACAGCAGTGTATTCAGCTTCAGTGGAGAAGAGGGCAACGAGAGGTTGAAGCTGTGACTTCCAACTTATGTAGTTTCCTCCCAATGTGAAGTAGTATGAGGTGGTAGACTTTCTTGTATCCCTGTCTCCTGCAAAATCTGAATCTACATATCCCACAAGATCAAGTGAAGCTCCTCTTTTCTTATATTTCAACCCAACATATATTGTACTATTAATATATTTCAATAACCATTTCAATGTTGACCAGTGTTCTATACTTGGATTGGACATAAAACGACTAAGTATGGAAATAGCATAGGATAGGTCAAGCCTGGTGCTAATCATGGCGTACATGACTGATCCTATCACATTAGCATAAGGTACCTTTTCCATTCTATTTAATTCAGTTTTAGACTTAGGACACTGAGCCTTGCTAAGCGTAAAATGGCTGGCTAAGGGCATGGACACTAACTTGGAATCAGACATTCCAAATATGGATACCAGTTTCAGTAGGTAGGAGGATTGCTGAAGTTTTAGTTCACAGTCCTCTCTTTTTCTGTCAATAACTATCCCTAGGATTTTTAGCACTTCCTAGGTCCTTCATATCAAACTCAGAGTCCAGCCTAGACTTTAAATCATTTATCCTGTTTTTTGATTTACTAATCAATAGCATATCATCCACATAAAGAAGTAAATACACAAGCATACCAGCATTCAAGTCATAGTAAAAACAACTATCATATTCACTTCTTTTGAATCATATACTGGTAATGGAGGTGTCAAACCTTTTATACCATTGTCTAGGAGCTTGTTTAAGCCCATACAATGACTTATGCAACAAGCACACATGGTCAAGGCAGTTACTATCAGTGAATCCCATAGGCTGTTTCATGAAGATCTTTTCATCTAAGTTACCATGCAGGAATGCAGTTTTTACATCTAACTGCTCTAGTTCTAGGTTTAAGTATGTAACTACTTATAGCATAATCCTAATAGTCTTATATTTGACTACAGGGGAGAAGATTTCATTGAAATCAATCCCTTCCCTTTGAGTGTGGCCCTTTGGTACAAGTCTAGCTTTGAATCTAGGTGGGTCAGAGGGATTCATACCTTCTTTTACTTTGTATAAGCATCTACAGTGTAACGCCCCACTTGAGGTACGTAGTTATTGTTTCTTCTTTTGCTCTTATTTGAGTTGGTTTCTTGGTAGTATTGTTTGATTGAGTGTGTTGAATGTTTGCCCTGAAATTGGTTGAAAATAGAAGAAGTTCAGTGTGCTAAGCTTCGCTGGGGCGAAGAAGAATCTTCGTCGCGGCGAAGATGTGTTGAAACCACGGGAAACTCTCTGGACAGTTTCGCCGCGGCGACAAGCCGACCAAAATGTTTGTTAAGTTTTAGATATTTTCTTCCCTAAGGGCAATTTGACCATTCTACCCCTAATTAGCAGAAAAAGTGGGGAGTAAAATGTAAGGATTTTTCATGGAGAATATGTTGATATGGGGGTGTGTTTAGGATTTTTCATGGAGAATATGTTGATATGGGGGTGTGTTTGTAATGAATTAAAGGACATAGATAGAATTCCTAAAGAAGAGTAAGGGCAAAATGGGAATGCTTGTGTATAAATTTCATTAAAAGGAATTGAGACTTAGCAAACCCTTCATTCTTCTTCTCCAACGCAACCCTCCACTCTTGTTTCCTCTCAACTTCTCTTTCTTTTGATCAAGGAGTTCCAAGGGGTTTTTGAAGTGATTTGGGGTAGAAAATCAACCTAAGGCTTCCTAAGGTAAGGATTCTTACTTTGGTTGTGAAACTTTGTGAGTTTTAGCTTATATTGAAGTTTGAGGGTTTTTGTTCTTTTGGTTAAGAGTAGAGAAAAAGTCAAGCAAACCAAGTGAAAGGAAGAGTTGGTGAAGTCTCTCCATAACAAGGTAAGTAAATCCCAACCCAAGTTGAGATTTAAGAATTTTCTTGATTAGGGTTTTGATAGAAATGATGTATGTATGTGATATACATGTGATATGCCATGTATGGAGGCTTAAATAGAGATTTCTATGCCTTGTGATTGTTTATACCTTTCAAATATAAGAAATGAGTTGTGGATTGGAAAGGTAGTTTGAGATGGAATTGAAAGGGTATTGTGGAACCCTTTTTGGAAGTGTTTTTATTTGGCAAGTTTTGTGGTTATGTGAAGGGGTTTCTCCCCATTTTGGATGGTTAGAGAAAGATTTAGAATCATTGCTATAGTAGAGTTTTATGATGCACTTGAGTTGTTTGATGAAATGCCTAATAGAGGTTTGAGTATGAGTAGTGAACCTTAATTCTTGCAACATTGCATGTTGGCATTTCATAAGTGCATTAGTGGAGATGAACCATCCATAGGCACTAATTGTGCATTGAAAAGTGACCTAAGAAAGTGTAGGAAACTTGTGTATGCAATTACCCTATGAGTAGAGAGCTTGGTGGATGCAACTACTCTAAGGGTAGAGAGAATGAAAAATGCTAGAATAGAGTGAATTAGAAGAGTAGTATAGATGGGTTGATGCTTTGTGATCATCACCCGATAGTTATGGGAATCGGGTTGATGCTTTGTGATCACCACCCGAATAGCCCTTAGAGATGGGTCGATGCTTTGTGATCGTCACCCGATGAGTAGTAGAAACGGGTGGATGCTTTGTGACCACCACCCGGTTAGTTGTTAGATAAGTGGGTTGATGCTTTGTGATCATCATCCAACATTTAGTAGAAGCGGGTTGATGCTTTGTGATCATCACCCGACAGTGACTAGAGACGGGTTAATGCTTGGTGATCGTTACCCAAAAGTCATGAGAAACGGGTAGGTGCTAGGTGGTCTCCACCCGATAGTTAGGAAAACCGAGTAGGTGCTTTGTGATCCCCACTCGGTAGTCACTAAGAACGGGTTGGTACTGTGTGAATTCCACCCGATAGTCATGGAGAGTGATATGGTGCTGTGTGAACGCCATCCGGCCGTACCTCCGGTAAGATGAGGCCATGATGTTTAGTAGAAACAGAAATAGAATCAGAAATAGTATAAGGAAAGAATTAAAAGTTATACATACGGGGACAGACAGATAGAGGGTTTTACTTACTGAGCATTATTTTGTGCTCACCCCGTTATTTTCCTTTGTGGATGCAGGATCTAGGTGTTGATGCAGTCGGAGGGGCGTCGGCAAGCGAGGAGCAATAGCTACACTGTTTCCCCTGTTTTGTCTTTTAAATATGACTTTTTGTAAACAGTATTCATTGTGTATAAAAGACATATGACTTATAATGAAAAGCAAGTTTTTGGGCCCAATTTTCTATTGTTATTATGCATGCATTGTACTAGTTTTCAGCAGTTGTTACATACAGTCAATAAGTTTTTGGTTTTTAGGGCAGGGTACCAAGGACCAAGTCCCATTTACCTTCAAGGAGTGCATCTCCTCTTCCATGGCAGCTTGCCATTTATCCCTATCTCTGGACCTTATAGCTTCACTATAGCTATCTGGTTCAGTTCTTTGGATTTCAGCACCTGCAACCGGAGTAGTATAGATTAAGTCAACATATTAATACTTGGCAGGGGGTCTAATTTCTCTTTTGGTTATGTCTCTGGTTAGTTGGTATTGTGCCAATGACTCATGTTAGGGCTGTTCTGAATTTTCAGTTTGATCATCCTCTGGTTCATGTTCCAAGTCTAATGTTGTAGTATTTCTTCTTGGTTTTCCAGTTCAGTTTGAACTCTGACCTGCTCCACCTCAATTTGTGTCCCATGGTGTTGGTCTTGACCAATGCTCTCACTGGTTGAGGTACCTACAGGATTGTTAGGAGTTCTACAAGGAAACAGATTCTCATTAGAAATTACATCCCTGCTTATAATAATTTTTACCCCTGGTGCATTTCTTTCCTACAACCTGTACCCTTTAGTCCCTTCTTAGTATCCTAAGAATACACATTTTAGAGTCCTAGGTTCTCGTTTTCCCTCTCTAGTGTGTGCATAAGTAGCACACCCAAAGGCTCTAAGATGACCTAGGTTGGGCTTCCTGTTGGATCATTTCTCTTCTGGGCACATAAAATTAATAGCACTTAAAGGACTCCTATTAACTAAGTATGCTGCAATGTTAAGGGCCTCTCCCCAGAAAGATTTTGGTAAACCTGATGTGAACAATAAACACCTAACCTTCTCTAACAAGGTCTTGTTCATCCTTTCAGCCACTCCATTTTGCTATAGAGTCTTTCTCACAGTCCTATGTCTAAGTATACCTTGATCACTACAGATTGGTCAAACTCATAATTACATAATTCTAGGCCATTGTCTGTTCTAAGAGCTTTGACTCTCTTATCAGTTTGGTTTTCTACCAACACTTTCCAACTTCTAAACCTATCAAAAGCCTCATCTTTAGTCTAAAGCAGGTCAACCCAAACTTTTCTGCTATAGTCATCTACTATAGACAAAAAGTAAATGCTTCCCCCATGTGTTTTGTTTTTTTCAACCCCCCACAAGTCAACATGAAGATATTCTAGGCAATTTGTGGCAAGGTGAGTCCCTTTCTGGAAACTCACCCTGTGTTGTTTACCTAATATACAGGTTTCACAGAAGTTTAAGTTGTCAATAGGATCCTTACCAAACATACCTTGCTGGCTCAGTATGTCGAGTCCTTTCTGGCTCATGTGGCCCATTCTGAGGTGCCACTTCTCTGTAACAATAAGGTTAGTAATAAACAAAGCAGAGTTAACATAGTTTGAATAGTAATTACCACACAAGATGTAGAGCCCATTGCATTTAACACCTTTTAGGACTAAGTTCTTATTCTTATACACATTTAGGTAACCACATTCAGCTTTATAGCAACAACTTGACTCATCTAAGGTGTCTAGGGAGATCAGATTTCTTTTTAATTCTGGTATGTATCTCACCCTAGTTAGTTTGACAGATTTACCATCATTAAGTCTTAAAACTATACTCCCAATTCCCTGGACCTTGTAGGCATTGTTATTACCCATATACACAGTTTCTAACTCACCAGCTTCAAAATCCTGAAACCACTCTCTATTAGGGCTCATATGAAATGAGCACTCAGAGTCTAGCACCCATTCATCTATATTTTTAGACCTATATATAGTCAAGACTTCTGATTCTTCAACATCATTTTTACTGGAGGTTAAATTACTCTCTGTACTATTTTGTTTTTGTTTTCTAATCCAATCATAACAATTTTTCTTCAAGTGACCAGCTTTGTTACAAAAGAAACATTTCCTTGTTTCTCCTTTAGTCTTATGAGTGTTCTTGCCCTTCTTTTTATTTCTAAACCCAGTATTAAACTATGAATTAGTCCTAAACTACCTAGAATCTCTCTTTCCCTTTACAAACAAACTACTGTTGTTTTTCTTTTGAACCTTAAGCTCTAGTTCTCTAGCCTTCAATCCTAATGCAATTAAGTCTAGACTAGGGACAGTTCCAGTGTAAAGCAGAGCATTCTTGACAACCTGATATTTCGCAATAATAGGGTTCAAAAGAATCATGGCTAAGCTAAACTCACTGAGTTCTTGATCATTGCCCTTGAGTACAAGGGTCATTTTCAAGAACTCATCTAAGTTTTCTTCATGGTCCTAGCACTATTCATCTTATAAGAAAATAGTATACCTTTCAAATAAGCAAGATTATGAGCAGATTGAATTGCATAAAAAGATTCAAGCTTGCCCCAAAGAGTTATCGGTGTCTCAACACCATCTACTTTTTGTAATACATTGTCGGCAACATTGTCTGGTCCCTCTCCAATGCGACTACCACTTTGTTATGTGACAGGAGTGCCTTCATCTTCTTCTTCCAAGTGTTGAAATCGATTTAGCTATCATAGTGTGCGATCTCAACACATGTGGTACTCATTGTGTGAAACAGAAAAAAATGGTATTTGGTGAATTTCGATATGCAGATTCTAAATAAGGGCTTTGCTTGAATTCTGATTACCTCAAGAAATTAGGGACTCAATTTTGTAGATTTCCCAACCCTAGACTACACTGAATCTTTAATTCAAGAAACCCCCAAAAATTATCAAACCCTAATTTCAACAGTAAACCCTAAAATCAACAAACCCTAGTTGAAAGCTCTAATACCACTGTTGAGTTAATCTGCAGAATCGCTAAACCTAACAAACCACAATTCCACACACACAACCACAATCAAACTAAAAATAGAAATCAAGAACACTAAATTTTATCGTGGTTCACTTACCCAATATAGGATAAGCTACATCCACGTTGAGCTCCAGTAAACTTGGGGCTCGCTGCACTAGAGATCAAGTTTTTACACCAATACAAACAAGATTGACACCAATCTGTAACAATCTCTCAAGACTAAAACTGTAACCTTTCCTAAGAGAATACTAAACCCAGTATCTCAAGACTTGAAGGAAACTCAACCCTCAAATAACGATTACAACCAATTGCTCAAGATTACAATCAATAAAAGATTCGCAACAAACCTAACAGAGAGAAATTTTCTAATTGAAGATCTGTGTAAAAACCCCTTTTTTTCGACAAAGTATAGGCTTTATTCTATACTGTTTGAGGAGGAATGATTATGGCTATCAGATTCTGAATGCTTTCAATGGTCAGGATCTCATCTTGAGTCAGTTCCATAAAACGACAGCGTCGGACTTAATGTCCAACGACACCATTTTGGGCTTCACATAAACAAAAATGTTGAATAATTAGCGTCAACACATAGAAGTGTAATGAGTGATGGGTTCTTTTGTTGAAGAATGTATGTGAAGGTGGAGAAATTTTGTTCATCAGTTGGTGTTAAAGAGAGTTGGTAGGAGGTGGGAACAAATAATGTGAGTGAAAATAGCATAATTAATCTCCGCAATGGGAAACTCATATTCTGATGAATACTAGTAATAACCAACTCTGATCCAATTAGTTTCCGCAATTGAAGGAGGCAATTGTAGAGAGAGGAAAATAACAAGCATGATAATCTTGGACACCATTTGAAAAGTTGCATTAAACCGAAGTTATCTATAAGAGATTCAAAGAGAAAATAAAAAGAAGGGAGCAAATCTGAGTAAAAGTAATTTCATTTCTTGTTTTGCTAAACGATACAAGAGGAAGACTGCTCTCTTTTATACGAAATGAAAGAGAGTCAAAACGACACCGTTACAGGACAAGACAAGTGGAATTTATATTTTTTACCCACTTTGACTCTTTTAGCTTTGGTCAACATTTCCCCTCAAATACAGCTAGGGTATTAACCTTGCTTCAACCAACATTCTAACATTTCCCCTCAAATACAGTTGAGGTAATACTTCAATCAATACACCAACATTTCCCTTCAAATATAATTGGGTAAAAGAAAAGTATACTGAAACAAGTAAAAGAAAAGTATACTAAAACAATATCAACAAACAAACTATAACTATTCTTCACTTCATCATTGGCAAATTATGCAAGAGACTGTAGTTCTGTTTTACTCCTTCAGTTTCTAGCTCTGCATCACGCCTTTAGACTCAAAATTGCATAAGTTCAGTTCATACTTCATTCTGAAATTCTCAGACATCATTCTCAAATTTTATACAACAACATCAACTTCTTCCCACAACTTTAGTGCATATTTTCAGATACAGCAACATCAACTTCTTCCCACAGTTGCTCATAATTTCATAAACTTAAAGGTTCCTTCACACATTCAACACAGAACACCACTAGTTCTTTCACACATTCAACATAGAACAATCCTTCACAAATTCAACACAAAACACCACTTTCACACATTCAACATAGAGCACCACAAACTCATCACTTTTCACAACAATTCTCAAACTCAGTGTCAAGATAAAAACAGCACACATCACATAAATTCATATTTCATAAAATAGAATGTGATTAGAAGAAAGGAGCAGACTTGCAGATTCTTCAGCAAAATGGCTCTGTTTACAGTAGACTGCAGAATTTTTAGCAATATGGTTCAGTTCAGATTTTCTGAGCAGAAATCTTTACCTCAACAACATTGAGTTTCTATTTCAACTCTTGAAATTGAGCTATTGATAAAGACTTTGTTAATACATCAGCAATCTGCAATTTTGATGGAACATATTGCACTATGACTTTCTTGGCTAGAACCTGATCTCGGATGAAATATGTCTATTTCAATATGCTTAATTCTAGCATGAAATATAGGGTTAGCTGCCAAAGCTCCTGCACTGAGATTATCACACCAAATCACATGAGTGGCAGTTAAGGTAATCCCTAGCTCAAAAAACAGGCTATCTAACCAAGCTAATTCAGTTGCAGTCTGTGCAAGGGCTCTATATTCAGTCTCTGTTGAGGACAAGGAAACAACTTTCTGCTTGCAAGAACTCCATTGAATTAGGTTGGGTCTTAGGTAAATACAATACCCATTTGTAAACCTCATATCATCAAGATTGCTTCCCCAATATGCATCGGTATAGCACTCAACACAGACGAAAATTATTGGTTTGAATTGTAACCCATGAAATTGAGTGCCTTTAAGATATCGTAATACCCTTTTGCAGGCTTGCCATTGAAGCTCAGTTGGAGCTTGAAGGAATTGACTAAGCTTGTTAACTGTGAAGCTTATATCTGGTCTTCTCAAAGTCAAGTATTGTAGAGCTCCAATGGTACTTCTACATAGGTTAGGATCCTTGAAAGCTTAGTACTAGCAGCCATGGGAGTTGGACAAGCATGGGCATCTTGCATTTTAGTTTTGGTCAATAAGTCACCAATATACTTAGTTTGCTTCAAGTGTATACCTTTTGTATTTCGAGTTGCTTCTAAACCGAGAAACTAACTCACAGACCCAAGTGTTTTTAAAGAAAATTCGTTGTTTAGATCTGCTACAAGCTGTAAACTAGAGGTATTATCGGATCCAATAATAAGTATATCATCTACATATATGAGAATGTAAAGAACCTGATTTGTTTCCTTAAGAATAAAGAGGCTGGAATCTGAAATTGAATTCTGGAATCCTCTCCTCAACAAAGCTTGCTTGAGTTTGTCAAACCAGGCTCTCAGTGCTTGTTTGAGACCATACAGGGCCGTATTAAGTTTACATACATGAGAAGAAAGTTGAGGATGCTCAAACCCAACAAGCTGACTCATGTAGACTTTTTCACTCAGAATGCCATTGAGAAAGGCATTGTTTACATCAACTTGTTGGATATCCCATCCTTTGGAAATAGCAAGAGTAAAGATGATCCTAACGGTAGAAGGTTTGACCACTTAACTAAATGTTTTAAAATAGTCTAAACCAGGGGTTTGTTGAAAACCCTTTGCACTAATCGGGCCTTATATTTGTGTAATGAACCATCAGCATGATAATTGGTTCGAAAAAACTCACTTATTACTAACAATATTCATGTCAGAGGTCTTGGGAACAAGAATCTAGGTTTTATTTCTCATAAGGGCAGTGAATTCATCATACATAGCCTCTCTCCACTCATTACAACCAAGGGCTTCATTTGCTGAGGTAGGTTCAGGTTGGACAGAAGAAGGTGTGGAGACTACAAGGACAATTTTGTTTTGGTCAGCAAGTTTGGCTTTGTTTTGATCAACAAGTTTAGCTTTGGTGATCATGGGATAGATATTGGCAGGTGAAGGATAGGTGGTGGTGTAATTGATGTTGTTGATGTAGTTGAAGAAGGATGTGATTAGGAAGTAGGAAACTGAGATGATGACAAATCAGTTACAAGACTACAGTCAGTGTTCTCCCAAGATAGAGGAAGTTGGGATTGAGTTGAAATGGTTGAGGGCATAGACTTGATGGGTATAGTTGGAAAACAAGTAAGATCCGCGACTAGAGGATTAACTGGACAATTAGAGGTACATATAGGAGGTTGTGTTTGAGACTTGTGAGACTATGTTTGAGAGGTAAAAAATTAATTTTCAGTACGTATAGAAATTATATTAATCTCATTTTTGTAAATATTTCATTTTTTCCACATCTAACTTGAATATAAAATTTCGAGAGGTGCTTGATCCACATATATGAATTAATGCAAATGAAACTAATCTTGAATTTACGTTTAACTTGTGAGATGCCATTGAGTTCACAATATTTCATTGACAAATGTTTCAGTGAAGTGCAAATTGCAACAGTTTGTAGAAAGCTTATGTGGAGCTTAGAATAATCCAAGATCAATTCTTCCAGGATGGTCAGATTGTGCAACTCTGTTAAAGCAGTGCAACAGATTTAAATGATGCTAGGTAAGTAATTGACAAATTATCAACAATTATGTTTTAGCATCATAACTTTAACTTATTTCTTACCTCAAGCAATCACTTTTTTATTAAAACTACTATACGAAATGTCAAATGTCTTTAAGGATGGGAACAACCTCAATGTTGACTGTGGAAAAATAGTTGCATCAGTGGTTTCAATACCATCCATTAGATAAAGGGCATTCAACTTCTTCAAGCCTCTATAATCTGTAAGTTAAACAACTGAATTATAATTAACAATCTTCAACGTTATGCAAGGAACAAATTTTACAAAGGAATTTTTTTAAAAAAAAAAAAACTCAATTCTCATATTTTGCAAATTAAATAAAATAAAAAAATATTTTTTTACTATCTGGAGTACACAGATTTACGAAACACAATTTTTTCTTTTATAAAAAGAATTAGTATTAACCTCAAAAATTGTGTTATGTGTTTTTGAAAAAAAAATAAAAAAAAAAACTTAAAAACATACAAATAACATTATGGGCTTAATGGTTTATAGAAATTAACCTTAGTCTTTCTCTTAATAAATTAATTCCCTATTTTTTGAATTTAAAAAAAAAAAATTGTTTGCTAGACAGTTTTGAAAATCAAGATTCAGATGAACTTTTTTTTTCCTTAAAAAAAAAAATTAAACTCAAGAATTATGTTTTTTAATCTGTAAAATAATACCTATTGTAGCATTACTATTTATTTAATATTTCATTAATATGAAAACTGTTTTCAAATACACAATTAGTAGAAATTTGAGAGTTAAAAATAAATTGATTAGATATTATTACTTAAGTTTAGTTATGGGTCTGTAGTGATGGAATGAATTGAATACCTTTAGAGTTAACAAATTTGTCAATCTTAATCGAGTCTATGTATAACTCCTCTAAGTTTTTCAAGGAACATAATCCTAGGAAAAAATAAAAAAGAGTTAATTAAAAATTGATCATAAGAAGACATTAGGAATTTTATCAAACTTACCTTCAACATCAACAGTTCCATTCAATCCAATATCTCTTAGATACAAAGATTTTAATGAAGAGAGACCACCTAAAGATGATAAGATGTTATTGCTGAGGTTGTTATGAGTTAAATCGATAACCTCCAAGTTACTCAAACTTGAAAATAGTCAAACAATTTTACAAGAGTAAACTATTTCATATATTTTATTTAAAAAGTCCAAATTACTTTTATATATTTATATATTAAGATAATATGTTTATATTTTCGATTAGTTTTATAATATTAACTTATAATTAATGTTTAAATAATATATATTATTCATAAATAAAGTAATTAATACTTACCTTAATTATTAGGTCAATTAATTAAATGTTGCCTAAAATAAAGTATTTTAATACAAGAACCATAATTAACGTCAATTAATATAGTAATTACTAAAACAAAATCTATATATTTATATACTACTGAAGCAGACTGCTTTTTCAGATGCCACGTATGATTGATATTTGATCGCCATATAGGATATCGTTAATTGGTCTACGTGTTTGCTGTTTATTGGGCTTGCTATAATAGGGATTATTCACATGCAGTCAATTAACATATTCAATACAAATCTTTCACATTCCTCTTTTAATTTGAGATCTTTCACATTCCTCTTTTAATTTGATAAATACTAGTATGCCTTGGTGTATTGATTTTCATGAATATTAAGAGATTGCTATAATAGAAATTATTCACATGCATTCAATTAATGTATTCAATACAAATCTTTCATATTCCTCTTTAATTTCAGATCTTTCACATTTATCTTTTAATTTGATAAAGATACAACATATCTTTTCACATTCATGAAATTCAATAATACACTTTATTAATCCATTAATATTCAACGTTCATTCATGCATATTAATTATTATTATTAATTAATATTAATATTTTTTTGTACCCCTTCACATTCAATTAATTATTATTAAATAATATATCTTTACCCTTCACATTCAATTACACAAAAATATCAACATAATAACGAAAAATGCTTTTTATAAAAACGTATTAATGTTGAAGCAGACTGCTTCTTTAGAACGCCATGTAGGATTGATATCTGATCGCCATATCGGATGTCGTTAATTGGTCCACGTGTTTGCTATTTATTGGGTTGCTATAATAAAGATTATTCCATGTATTCAATTAATGTATTCAATACAAATCTTTCACATTCCTTTTAATTTGAGATCTTTCACATTCCTCTTTTAATTTGATAAATTACTAATTATTCGCTTGTGTGTTATTGATTTTCATGAATATTAAGAGATTGCTATAATAGAAATATTTACATGCATTCAATTAATGTATTCAATACAAATCTTTCACATTCCTCTTTTAATTTGATAAAGATACAACATATTTTTCACATTCATGAAATTCAATAATACGCTTTATTAATCCATTAATATTCAACGTTCATTCATGCATATTAATTATTATATAATTAATATTAATATTTTGTACCTTCACATTCAATTAATATATTAATATTAATATATCTTTATCCCTTCACATTCAATTAAACTAATAACGAAAAATGTTTTTATTAAAACGTATTATCATTTAAATTTAATAAATCTGAAAATTTTAAATTCATCCAATAACAATAAAACATTTAAATCAAAATAACCATAACCAAATAACCAATAACATGCAAACACTTACTAAAAAATATTAAAGTCATATTAATTAGCAATAACCAATTACATTGAACATAATACGAACAGTTGTTGTAATCATTAATTATCATATAATATTACTTACTGACATCTAAAGCTATAAAAGGTAGAGAATTCAAAAATCCATATACCTTCAAATATTTCTTTCATTTCACACAGATACCATTAAAAAAGAAGACAAAAGACAAATATTGTCAATCCAAAATCCAAACAAATAGACGCGTGCGGTAAATAACATCAACTAATTACTCTATATTCCTTCTACATATCTACTTTTACATGCCATTTTTTGATTTTTAGCAGGTCAAGTAGCAACGTCAGATGGTTGCCTGAACTGGAAGGTATTCTACAAAACCTTAAAGTCACGCTAGACAAACTCAACACTACCAAAGTGATGAACAGAGATATATATAATGAATGCTTTGTTAGAAATAAAAGGCTCAACCATACATGTAATATTCGATTTACGAAAACGTGTGAACTCTGATTATTGCCAAAGAAAAGGAACTGGTATTCCTCAAGGAAAAAAATAGAAACTATATATAAATAGTTCTATATCAATAAATCGATAAAAGATTACAGTACATTGTTCCCACTGAATGATGATACAGAAGCTAATATAAATACTATTTATTCTACAGTTAATGCTAATTTACATTACTATTTTACACCTTTTAATCCATTTCTTAAAGATTCTATTTCATGTATAACTAATGGATTGGACTAAATTTTAAAAGTTTTTAATTAAGTAGGAATAAGTTTCTCAACAATTGAACTTAAACTTATCTATATGTGTTGAATGATTCATTCTTTGTTAATTCATGACTTGATTTTTTTTATTGTTCCTTAAATGACATGAGAACTAAACGTCTAAGTTGTTTTATTCTCATAATGATCCAAATTTGTCTTTTTGCAGATTGGCTATATGACGATATGTGGGATTGGTCAGTCCGAGTTTGGAGGGTGTTGAGAGATAGAGTTTAAGTGGGAATTTGTCAATAAGGCTGATGTAGGCAGTTTGTGGAAGTCAAAGTCATGTGTGATGTTTCAGGGAGAAGTTTTGGAGTTCAGTGTTCATCTTCGAGGAAGGTTGTTTCTCGAGTTGATCTGAGGTGTTTCTGTGGAGGAAGAAGAATCAAGGCATGTTATGAGTTTCAAGATGTCTGATTTCAAGATTCTGATCATGTTAGCCTTGGCCTTGCTAGGTGGGTATGTTTGTGTAAAGAATTCAAATGTTTATTGGAAATTTGATGGCGGTGTTTAATTGTTTTGTGATTTAATTGAATTGGGATTTCTTGTAGGTTGATAAGGTTGTTTTTGAAGCCATGTGAATGATTCTAACAGGTTTCATTTTTTTTTGTTCCTTCTCATTATTTTCTTATGATATGTTAGACTAAGGCGTGAACTTATGATGTTGTTATTGTGAGATTGCAGCCCTGTATAACACAAAAGTTGTGCTAGAAAACTAGATGAAACGTAAGATCAACTGAGGAGTGAGTAACTTCTATTGCTACTGGTAGTGCTTTTGCGAACTAGCATGGTTATTGGTGATGGCATTCTAACTCCGTCAATGTCTGGTATTATTTCTTTCTACATACATATATTTTCCATGTGAAGTTATAGATTGATTATGGTACACAACATAATGGTATGGTTTTGTCATAGATCTCCATCAATTGGATATGATATGTTTTAGCTACTGTACAATGTATTAGCTTCCAAGAATTGCACAACTTTCTCTTACTTTGTCACATTTAATGCATAATAAGTACGTGTTTATGTGTGTGCATGTACATGTGTGTGTGATGGGATAAAAGGGTAATCTGTTAGACCGATCTTCACAGTCTAAAAATTAAACCTAAATACCGTAGTAATGGTAAGCAGGATCGAATCCACAGGGAGCAAGACTAACAACCTAATGTATTTTAAGTAGCGGAAATAAAATTGGCAATGGATTAATGAAACTAATAGACTAAATGCAAATAATGAAATAGTGCAATTAAAACTAAAAAAACTTTAGTATAAAAATGTTGTCGTTACGGTTTTGGTTCGACACGAGATCGACTCACACAATTCTCCTCCACCCTCTACGATCCCCTAAACCTACAAGGCAAGGTAAATCAATGAAATGGCCTCCCAGCATCTAGGTATAATCTATCCTGTCTCACCCGATCACTCAAATTCGATTGGTTAAAGACTATCATTAAACGCCGAAAAACGCTACAAGGTAATACCACTAGTGGTACCGATTAACAATCAATTTGTCAACACGTAAAATCCAATCAACCAACTTCACAATAAACGCAACAATAGTAGAAATTAAATTAAATCCGAACACAACTCAATTACAATCGATGCGAAGTAATGAAAGCAATATTCATCATTTAATTATTTCAAACCAACGTTTATCATTCAGCAAGTTCTATGAAAACATAAATCATAATGGACAACAATATTCATCACAAATTATCTAAATCATATTAAAGTATCGAAATCAAACATGAAAGAAAACAAAATTAATCTGAAGCACAATATACCAAATGTCCAATAATCGGCTCATCCAATCAGTCGAGAGCTGATGAGGAGAGTCCTGGAGTCAATCCCGATCTCGCCTATGCCGAACAGACAACCGGGAGCTTAGCCACTCATGGTGGTGATGACAGAGGCCGAAACAGTGGAAACGGAGCTGACCATGGCGGAAAGGGGTAACCGACAGCAATATGGTGCGAAAAAACCAATGGAAGCCCGGAATACGAACAGCCGCGGTTCACCGGAAAACGTTAATTTTTCGGCGGATCTCCAGAAAACGGTGGCGGAAATGGGATCCGAAGGTACCGATGGAAGCTCTAGTGATGGGGAGTTCAGATAGGCTCTAGGGAGGTGAGAAGTCGCCGAAAATGAGCAGGATCTGGCCTGGAAGATGAAGAGTCACGACGGCTAAATCACGGATTCCGGCGGTTTTCGCTGCGGCTGAAGCAAGGGAAGTGTAGATCCGGCCGTGGGAATGAAGATCTACCCTTGGGAGCTGGAGCGTCACCGGAAAACGACCCAAAACTGGCTGGAAGACGAAGAGTCGCGGTAGGAAGATGAAACGCCGCGGTGGGAAGATAGTTCACGGTGGTGATGGAGGGATGATGGTGACCGGAGCAAGGGGAGCCGAATTGTCGCCGGAAAAGGAGAGACTCGCCAGGCTTCATCGGGAAGGTGAAGGGTCGCCGAAAAAATGAAGATGAACAGCCCCCTGGACGCGATCTGCATTTTTCTTTTACAGCACATATTGTAAAAATCAGTTTAGTCCCTGCATAATTGAAAAGTGACAAATCAGCCCCTTAAACATGACATTTTACCCCCTAAACAGATAAATGAGACAAAGTCACCCTTATCCATAAACCACAACCTAATATCGACTCATATACTTTCCAAAATCATTCCAAACACGTTAAATTCATAAGAAAAATATTAGAAAGCGATTTTTGTGAATAAATTCTAAATTCTTTAATTGTCTCAAATACTTCAATTTAATCACAAATGGGGTATTTTTTATCACCAAAATAGAGTCACTTTCATGACTCTAACACACTCCCCAACTTACTCTTTGCTCGTCCTCGAGTAAAGTTAAAGGAACTCTTTCAACATTCTCACAAAACCATATACAACCATATTCATCAACAACCAAGACATTCATCAAAAGGTAAAGTGAAGAATTGAACATAACAAGTAAATAACACAATCCTAAATAAAGAACTAAAGTTTCTGTCAATATTTGCCTATCTCCATTCAAGCTTCTCAAACACACATTTCATATTCATATCACAATGTTAAATGTCATGCAAAACTCCCCAACTTATGTACACGCAACATAATGCTCATTTTCCACACAAGATTTTGACATATAATTCTTTTTCATTCATCACCTTTTTTTTTTTTTTTTTTTTTTTTTTTTAACTTCTTAAGCTTTCTAGAAGGTCCGTGTAACGGGCTTTAGGTCAATGACTCCCAAACAAATGGCTATAGGGTACTAAGTGTAGAATACTCCTCAAACTTACTCACCCGAACCAACTAGGCTAAAGTCAAGACTTTATTTCTTTATTTCTTATAAGCTCATGATTTATATAATGACTTATTAAGCTTTCTAGAGGACCCATGTAACGAGCTTTAGCCAACCGCTCCCAAGCTAGATGCTTTAGGGGATTAGGTGTAGAACACCCCTCGGGCGTACTCATCGAGTCAACTAGGCTACAAATCAAAACCAAATCATCAACGCACATTTAAGCACTTTTAACACACGCAAGATAATAAATGAAAATTTGCTCCATGGGCATGTAAAGTATGTGGGAGACTTGCATAAACACTAAAACACATGACATTTACAAAAACAGTGTCTACCACAATTAGGACAAACCTAGCACAAAACAGAAACAATAGTTCAATGTTTAAAACCATGTGTCACAAAAAATTTTCAAAAACCTCACAAAACCTTTCAACTAGCACTTTAATGGCTTCTAAAATGGTAATTAAGCATGAATTCATGAAAATTTTTAAAAATAACTCACTTTAGTTCACTTTAACCACTTTTGGACTTACAAGAATAAGATTCAACATATTTTCAACAAAACATCATCATGCACAAAAATTTAAGCACCATCTCCACAAAAGCATCATCAACAACACTTCACAAAAATATCACAATTTCCACAAAAGTCTCATCAACACACTTCACAAAGCTATCACAATCTCCACAAAGCATCATCACAACAACATCACAAAAATATAAAATCAAATCAACACTCCCCAACTTCAAATGTCATGTCTCATAGACCACACTACAAAACATCCTCCCCAACTAGCATCAAGGATCTCAAATAGCATATGATCAATGACATTAAAATCCTCCAACATATTTGAAAAACAAGAAATCTAACAATAATAGCATGTAAGGTGGAGAGATACCACCTGAGGAACAATGGTGGGGCTGTCATCAACAGAGTGGAGCATGCATAGGCGTAGCTTGGACTAGTTAATGAGTTTCCAAACATGACAATCCTGCGAAGACAAAAACAACAAAATATAAAAGCATAAAAACTATTTACAAAGGTGGGTTGCCTCCCACAAGCGCTAAGTTTAAAGTCTTCAGCCAGACTCAGTGCACTGACATGGCTAATGTGGTTCTAATAAAGAACCTCCTCAATCACCTCTCCATATTAATGCCATCGACATAAGGTTTAAGTCTTTGGCCATTCACCTTAAAAACTTGTCGTTTTTGGTTTCGGATTTCAACAGCTCCGTGAGGGAAAACATTAAGAACAATAAAAGGGTCATCCCATCGTGACCGAAGCTTCCCCGGAAAGGACGAAGCTTAGAGTTAAAGAGCCACCTTTTGATTAGGAGAGAATGATTTCCTAACAATGTGTTTATCATGAAAAGCTTAGTTTTCTCTTTAGAGATGCGAGAGTTCTCATAAGCTTCGGTCTTAGCTCATCTAACTCCGAAAGTTGGAGTTTCCTATGGTCACCGGCCATGGTCATATCAAATGAATTTCCTTGTGCCCAATATGCTCTATGTTCAAGTTCTACGGGTAAATGGCATGCTTTCCGAAAAACTAACCGATAAGGGGACATGCCAATGGGTACGATATGCGGTTCGATAGGCCCAAAGTGCATCATTCAGACGCATTGACCAATCCTTACGATCGGGCCGTACCATTTTCTCTAAGATAGTCTTAATTTCCTATTAGCACGTTCCACTTGTCCACTAGTTTGAGGGTGATAAGGTGTGGCAACTCGATGGGTGATTGAGACTTTTTCAATAATGAGCCAAAGTGTCTATTGGTGAAATGTGAGCCACCATCACTGATGATGGCGCGCGGATGACCGAAATGGCTAAAGATATGCGATTGTTCAAAGTTGACGACCACCTTATGATCATTGGTCCTAGTGGCAATGGCTTCTACCATTTAGACACATAATCAACTGCAGCAAGATTATTCAAAGCCAAAAGATGAGGGAAATGGACCCATGAATCAATACCCACACATCAAACACTTCCACAATCAAAATAGGATTCAGGGCATCATATCTCGTCTACCATATTCCCTATTTTTTTACAGAAGTACAAGCATGACAATAAAAGAATGCATCACGAAAAAGAGAGGGCCAATAGAAACCACACTGGAGGACCTTAAAGTGGTCCTCTTGCCACTATAATGACCACCAACAAGCATAAGAATGACAAAAGCCAAGTACACTACTAAACTCATGGTCGGGAACACATCTCCTAACTATCTGGTCTGCACACACCCTGAAAAGGTCGGGTCTTCCCAAAAATATGCTTCATGGTTGCAAAGAAGATCTTTCTGAGTTTTGGTCCACCCTAATGGTAATTGTCCTACGGCCAAGTAATTGACTATGGGCATACCAAGGTGCTTTGGATTGGGATATCGTAAACAATTGCTCATCCAGGAAAGATTCATTCAAACATTGACCAGGACAAACTCTGTAAAGAGTCTAGACAAGTGGTTGGCGACACATTATCATTACCCTTTTTATCTTGATTTCTAGATCAAACTCTTGCAACAAACAAATCCATTGAATTAGTCTAGGCTTAGTGTCTTTTGGCTAAAAATACCTAACTGCAAACGTGCTCTGTAAAGACAACTATCCTAGGCCAAGAAGATAAGATCGGAATTATCTAGGGAAAAACTACTGCAAGAAACTCTTTCTCCGTGGTGGCGTAAACATTGAGCATGGAGAGGGTCTTGTTGCATAGTAGATCACAACGGCTTTTTATTCCCCTGTTGGCCAGGACTGCACCAAGGCATAGTCCGACGCGTACACATCACTTCAAAAGGTAGGTTCCAATCAGGAGGTTTGCATAATGGGTGCTGTGGTCAAGCGTCCTTCAAATGGTAAAGGCTATCATACAAGAGTCATCAAAAACAAATGGCACATCTTTAGCAAGCAAATCACACAAGGCTTGGAGATCTTACTAAAATTCTAGATGAAACGCCTATAAATCCTGCTGGCCTAGGAAAGATCTAATTTATTGACCGACGAAGCTGGGGGTAGTTGAGAAATCAACTCTACCTTTGCCTTATCCACTGATATCCCCTCCTTGGAAACTACATGACCTAAGACAATTCCTCTTGAACCATGAAATGGCTCTTTTCCAACTAAGAAACAAGATTTGTCTCTTTGCAACGTTTTAACACCAACTCAAGTTTTTCGAGACAATCATCAAAGATGTACCAAACACAGAAAAATCATCCATGAAGACTTCAGGAATTGACCCACCATGTCAGAAAATATCGATAACATGCACCTTGAAACGTTGCGGTGCATTGCACAACCCGAAGGGCATGCGACGAAAGGCAAACGTGCCAAATGACATGTAAACGTGGTCTTTTCCTGGTCTCGGGGGCAACTGGTACTAGTTATATCCGGATAAGCCATCCGAAAACAATAGAAAGTTGCCCTGCGAGTTTTTCTAGGATTTGGTAAAAAATGGGAGCGGGAAAGATCTTTCCTAGTGGCTGGTAGAGCTTCCTATAGTCAATGCAAACTCTCCATCCAGTGGGAGTACGGGTAGAATTCGCTCACCTTTTTCATTTTCAACAACGGTGAGGCCACTCTTCTTAGGTACAACATGGGTTGGACTCACCCATTGGCTGTCGGATATAGGGTAAATGATACCCGTATCAAGCCATTTGATCACCTCTTTCTTCACTACCTCCTTCATGTTGGGTTTAACCTCTTTGAGCTTCATGCACCGGTTTAGCATTCTCCTCACAAAATATGCGATGCATGCACAAAGAAGGGCTAATCCCTCGCAAATCGGCTACCGACCACCGATTGCTTCCTTATGTGCTATCAAGACCGCCACTAATCTCTCTTCTTACTCACTATCTAAGTTGGCGCAATGACACGGGTAAGGTCTTGTTGGGTCCTAGGAAAACATACTTTAGAGTATCAGGCAAGGCTTTCAACTCTAAGAATGGTGGAGACTCAATGGACCTCGGTTGTGCGTCTTAGACAAAGGTGGTAAGGTTTCATACTTGATGTTCCAAGGTCGACGCTCTAGAGTGGGCGCCTAGCCATATACGCACTAACCCCTGAATCTCAGACACGATACTCAAGCTAGATATCTCCTCAACAAATGGATTCATAAGAGTGTAAATTACATATCACATAACATCTGTGGGCGTGCGCCTCCACTAGACTGTCAATAGCATCAACATGAAACACTCGTTATCGTCCCACGCATTGGTCCTAACCCAGCATTAAAACACATTAAGTCTCAATTTCCTATTCCCAAAAGACACTTCCATCTCTCCAGATTCAGTTAATGCAAGCATTTGCCGTTGCTAGAAAAGGTCTCCCTAAAATAATCGGTGGCATACTTCCACTGCTCGTATACTCCATGTCTAACAAGAAAATCCACGAAAAATATAGTTCCTCAACCTTAACTAACACTCCCTCAATTAGGCCCTAGGCATTTGACTGATCCGGTCAGCTAACTGTAGTATGACTTCAGTAGACTTGAGCTCACCTAAGTAAACTGTTTATACCGGAAGTGGGTAATAAGTTCACGCTCGCCCCTAAGTCTAGAGATCCATCAATCGTGACATTACCTATCACACAAGAAATAATAGGAGCTCCAGGATCCTTTAACTTCGGGGAATGCGGTTTGAGACAACCGACTTACATTTTTCGGTAAATGTACAGTCTTAGGTGTGTGAGATTTCATTTTCCTCTTTTGCGTGCACAAGTCTTTGAGGAATTTGGATAAGCAGGTACTTGCTAATGGCATCTAAGAGTGGAATGTTAATCTGCACCTGCTTAAAACAACTCAATCATTTCATCCATTCTAGAGTTTTTCCTAGTAGTGGGGCAATTTGGGGCTCAAGCACTGAGGAAAGGGTGCTCTCGGTATGTACGATGCAGGGGATGGTTCATTCTCCCCAACTTTTCCTTACCGGTCTCTGAACACTTAACTCAACAAGAGGCTCACTCTCAATCTCTTTGGCTTGGTCTCTACCTAGACTTTCCTCTTCTTTACCCTGGACTTTTACTTCCCTCTCAAGCCTAATTAGCTCTCGGCCGCTCCAAAGAGTCATCACGACCTTAGCGTTTGGAAAACCCTCTCTGCTGAGAGAACCACTAGGGTTACCTATGACTTGACTAGGCAATTGGCCTTGTTCCCTCCTATTGACTACTCGGCTATTTGACCAATCTGGGTCTCTAGCTTACTAATGGATGGGAATGGGAATGTAGAAGTTGGGTATTCTGCTCTAAATCTGGAAAACCTAGCATTCATGTGGCTTTTTGTTCCTGCATGGTTTGAAGCACTTGAGCCCTCATTGATTCTAGTGAACTAGACACTGGGTAGGCTGATGAAACCGGAGGTGAGAACCTAGGTTGGATGGGTGGTTAGATTGAAGGTTGCTCCCTATAATTGCCTTGCTGATTGGAAAGATTGTTCCTATATGGCATGTTATTAGGGACATTCTGAGGTGGTTGTGGCTTCCATGAAAAATTAGGGTGGTTACGCCACCCAGGATTGTATGTGTTCGAGTACGGATTGCTCCGTCTCTGGAAGCCTTGTGCAACTTGCACTTGCTCCTCAAAAGGGTCAGGGGCAGGTTCCTCAACCAAATGGTCAAGAGTGGAGTGCATGGCAAAAACATCTTGATTCGCCTTCTGAGATGATTGTGTAGAGGGTTGCCCTTGTATAGATACAAACTGGTCAAATCGGTGGGCCAACACCTCTAACTTAGAACTAATGTCATCTAACCGTGACACCTCATATACGCCACTCTTCTTGGATGGCTGCTCTGAGATAGGCATTCTAGACGNTTGTCTTTCAACTAAATGGTGAAACCTAATGAATGTGGAGTTAACTTCAGCTTTTGTTCGTAAAGGAAATATCCAAGTAAAGTGACTATGATCATCAATGAAATGGATGTAATACCTAAAACCTTCAATAGATGCAGTTGGAGCTAGTCCCCAAACATCACTATGAACAAGTTCAAGGGGTTGAGTGGCTCTAGATTGTGAGAGAGGAAAACTACTCCTATGTAACTTGCCTAACTTTCATGCATCACAAAAAGGCAAGGAAGAGGCAGATTTTGTAAAATTGACATGAATGTGAGACAAGATTTTATGAAGAGTCTCAGTATGAGGATGACCTAATCTATTATGCCAAAGGGATATATCAGTAGTAGTGCTACTAGTGTGTAAAGCAAATGACACATTAGGCCACATGATCTGACCATAATTATTATTGATGTGATCATGTAACGATTTAGAGGATAACACAGTAGAATCATTAGTGTGGTCAGTTTTATAATTATTGTGAGCAGATAACAATTCAGAAGATAGCACAGTGCAAGCATTAGAATCATAGTCATAATGATTAGCATGAACTTTGGACAATTCAGAATGTAGCACAAGACAATCATCATGATTGCAATCAGAATTATTATTGATAACATTGTGATCAGGAACAGTTTTATTTATTGAATTGGAATTACAACTAGAGACATTATCAAAGGAACATGCTTGTGGGTTGAAATCAAAGGTTCCCAAGTTACAATTATCATCAGTATTTGGCAATTTGCATTCAGGAATGACACTAGAGGTAAGATTCATGTTATCTAGTACAGAATTAAAGACTTGAGGATGCAGACTGTTAGGAGCTAGTTGCTCAATGTACTTAGGTGAATTATGAACATGAACAGGAGAAGATGGCAAATTAGAAGGAATGTGCAACTAATACAAGACAGCTTTAAGACCTCCCTATAGAAGCACTGTTCTGGTATCCTTGTCCTTAACAAGACAGTAATCAGAGTTAAATTCTACTACCACATTATTGTCTTTTGTAAATTTTGAGATACTAAAAAGGTTTTTAGTTATTCTAGGTACACATAGAACATTTTTTAAATACAAGCATTTAGAGTGTAAAGCATTAGGTAATAAAGAAAAACCAACATGGGAGATGTTAAGAGACTCACCACTGCCGACTTGTAATTGATCAGTACCATCATAGTTTCTGTTGGCTACCAAGTGATGGGGATCATTAGTAACATGATCGGTAGCTCCTGAATCCATGTACTAGGCTGGATCAGGTGGTGTGTTTGTTGAAATAGGCATAAGGACGAGAGAGTTGAGAGCTAGTGATGGATTTTGATGGGATACAAAGTAGGCTTGGTTAGGAGTGGGTGAGTTTAGTTGTTGGCTTGGGACAGGAAAGCTAGATTATGATGAAGGTTGCTGTTGAGTGGAGGAGAAAAAGACAACATGATGTCCTTGTCCATGAGACAGATTGTTCCCAAATGAAACACCTCCAGTAAGTCCAAAACTTGAGTGAGAACCAGGATCCCCATAATGTGTAAATTGAGGATGAGGACCTCCATACTGAGTTGCTGAGGCACCAAATTGAGCTTGAGCAGGAGTGCCACCAAACTGAATTGAGTAGGTGGAACCCCATTATAGGTTGAGTTGTACCTATGATAGCATTGTGCCGCTATGTGGCCAACTTTGCTGCATACTTGACACATTGGTTTGCCTTTGCTAGCACCTCTGCCTCGACCTCTGCCAAAGGAGTTATAACCAGATGCTCTATAAACTGGAAAGGCAGGACCAATAGGTCCTCCAAAATGACCCTGATGTGCAGAGGGAAAAAGTGAATGAGTGTGTGAAACAGGGAAGGAATAGGCTGGATAAGTTGGATCTGAATAAGCAGGTGGTGTTGATGGATAAGCTAAGTAAGCTGATGAATAATTTGATGAAGAATGAACTGGTGCTAGAGGCAGAGTATTCGTCAGAGCAGGTACATTGTGCATTGTGTGGAGACCTCTAGCAACATCATTAGGATTTATAGATCCCTTTGTACCAATAGACAGCAACGGTGAAGCATTAGGATTACTAAGAGATGCCATATGCACTGAACTGTTTGGAAAATCAATGCTATTAAACTTACTCTAGTCTCATCTCATATTTTTGGAGTAGAAATTGAGCTTCTTGCAGAGACACTGAGTCAATTTTAGACTCAATTCTAGATGTTAGATTGACTACGGCAGCATTAAACTCTGGCCCAAGGCCATCTAACACATATTGAAGCAGATCTTCATCACTTATCACCTGACCACTTCCCGACAGATTCTCAGCAAAACTCTTCATTTTCTTGACAAACTTACTGACACTCATACTTCATTTCTGAGTAGTTTGAAGTGAATTCCTTAGGTGAAGTGCTCTTGCTTTGGAGCCAGTAACAAACTCATGTTCAAGATTATACCAAATTTCAGTGGCAAATTGACATTTAGAGATATTACTAAACATACACTCAGAGATTGACGCAAGAAGCCAAGTAACAAGAAATTTATCAGTCTTCTTCCATGCTACATAAGCTGGATTGATTTTTTCCTTAGTTAGGGTTTCACTTGATTGACTTGAGCTATCATTATCAGAGACAATTATAAGATCAGGACATGGAATTGAACCTGTTAGATGGTCTTCTAGTTCATGAGCTCCAACGGCTGAGAGAACTTGAGATCGCCAGAACCTATAGTTGTCCTTGTAGTTGTCTCTGGTCAATTTCGGTGTGATTACTTGCAAAGTGGACGAAAAAATTGAAAACTGAGCTGAGCTGAGATTCACCAGTTTCTCCATAACACTTTTTTGAAACAAAGAGCCAAGATTCTTAGCTGTAGACGTGTGTCTTCAGCTCTGATACCATGAGAGATTCAAAGAGAAAAGAAAAAAGAAGTAGAGAAAATCTGAGTAATAGTATTTTATTTCTGCTTTTGCTAATTGATACAAAAGGAAGACTGCTCTCTTTTATATGAAATGAGAGAGAGTCAAAACGACACCGTTACAGGGACAAGTGGAAGTGGAATTTATAACTTTACCCTCTTTCACTCATTTTAGCTTTGGTCAACAGTTAGCAAGGTAGTCAAAGTGTCTTATGGATGTCCACTTTAAGGGACGATGTTAGTAAGACTGATAGTTGACCAACGTTTGACTATACAATCAATTATTCACAGCTTAGTTAGTTACTCCCAACTTGACTTCAGCTCCATTTTGTATAAATGAGAAGCACTTGTACATTTTGTCAGTTAGTTAAAATAATAAAAAAACCTGAAATTTTGTTTCTAGATTTTTCTCGTTCTCTGTCTTTCTCTCTTCCTCTCTTCTAATTTTAGCTCAAAGCTTTACTGTTCTTTTACCATCAGCTTTTACCATCAGGACACCTAATTCACTCGAATTATTCTTCCCTAATTCCACATAGTAAATGGTTGCCATGATCATTTTGTCCTTGATATATCTGAAATCCTGCTCAAATTCAAGATCGTAGTAAGAAAAAACTTTCGCTATGTACAATGTACATAGAACCATGTTATTCAACGGTTCGAAATTGTTGGATTAGTCGTTGACTTATAGTTGAGAAAAGACAGCTATTATTTTCTGAACGATGAATATAAAAAATATATGATATGCTTGTGGACAAAAGATACGCAACGTCAATAGCTTTAGAAGCCTCGACGTAGCAAGAACTGGAAAAGCGCCTATTTATAAGCCGTTGGGAGGCTTTGAAATTTAACAAGAAGTTCTCTTAAGTTCACGTGCGTATAACAGTTTGGCATAACATTTAATTTGCCCAGTAAGTATGGAAATACCCTTGGGGGTTCGAAAAGGTGCATGGACAGAAGAGGAAGATAATCTTCTGAGGAAGTGCATTGAGAAATATGGTGAAGAAAAATGGCATCAAATTCCTCTAAGAGCAGGTATTTTAGCATTTTACAATATGGCCTCTCGAAAATGCAACATAATATATTTTGATTACATAATCTGATTTTTCTTAAACTTAATTTCAGGTTTAAATAGATGCCGGAAAAGCTGTAGGTTGAGGTGGCTGAACTATCTCAAACCAAATATCAAGAGAGGAGAATTTGAAGCAGATGAAGTTGAACTAATTTTGAGGCTCCATAAGCTGCTAGGCAACAGGCAAGTGATCATTAATAACTAAGAATTCCCTACTTTGTTATTATTCGTAACTTGTGTGCTGTAATCATGAGAAAACATCATAATTTTCTGGGTTTTTAATATCCTAGTCTTGACTTAAATTTAATTGTATTTCCCTTTTCTGCCTTTGCCATCAAATTCGACTTTCGAATATTGTTTACATCTTATTGATGTCTGATTTTGACATCAACGATTCATACATACAAAGTGCTAAGTTGTTCTTAAAAATTACACATGAATTATTATGATCAAATACGAAGACTGAATAATAAATGAGAGATAAGATTTTTAAAGTGGTTCGGATGCTTAAAGCGAATCCTATGTCCACTTTTTTTTTTTTTTATATATGAGAGATTACAAGAGGTCACGTATAGCGAATAATGAGCAAAGGTACAACAACTGAATATTCAGAGAGAATATCAAGTCAGTCTCTTTCTCGTGGGTTATCTTTGCTCTAAAAATAAAAATTACAATTAGAATAAGAGTTTAGGATCAGAGTCCCGAAAATGAGAGGGGGAGTCGTCTATTTATATTAGAGGAATTCAAGGTGATGATTACAAATCTGCAAGTGGGTGGGTGCCGTGCAAATCATTCCTTGCCTTCCATTGACTGGTAACTTAGGAAATATCTTCAAATTACCTAAGACTTGGACAGGTGTGCGGCCCTCAATCACTCATAGACAAAACCTGAATCTGTCAAGTTGATGATAGTCATATTACTTCTATCATAGAGCGACGTGGCAGCTTCTAGCTATTACTTGGGTTGGTATGGTACACATTCACAGCTTATTTAAGTCACTTTAACAGACTTTCCTTTCTCATTAATGGTTCCAAAAAGCCAACTGATATACTTCCTTATATATATATATATATACACACACGACCCTCATATATGTTAAATATTATTACACATACAAAGTTTATATATAAAATCAAGTATATAAAGTGATGTGGTATTATTCATTAATTTACATTTCGTTCATTCTTTATTAACGAATTGATCTTTTATTTTCACTCACTCATACATTTTGTGTTATGTCACTTTGTGTACGAACTTGATATATATAGTGTTATTTATATATAATTAATAGTTTGGATTAAAATAATAATCCAGAAAACATTATTTTAAAACTCTCAAAACAACTAATAATATTATTCCATAAAGTTAAACATATACGTAAAAGGATCTCTTATCACAAATGTTTTATCGTTTGGTGCAGATGGTCACTGATTGCAGGTAGGCTTCCAGGAAGAACAGCGAATGATGTGAAGAACTACTGGAACACGCACCTGCGAAAAAAGACTGTTTCTTGCAACGAATATATCAAAGAAAAGGGCCGAAAGACTGGAACTGTGAACATTATTAGACCTCGTCCTCAGGCCTTCTCCAAAAACATAAGATGGTTGAAGGACAAAAGTATTGTTGAGAACACTGTTCAATCAGAAGACAATTCTCTCTGCCAGCCATCTACAACATTGGATCCACAGGATAGTGAAAGTGTGTGGTGGGAAAACGTGTTAAGTGGAAAGGAATTTGATCAAGGTGCTTCCAGCTCTTCGGGTCGGCAAGAAGAGGAGGTTATGCCTATGGCAAACCTTTTGGAGGAAAATTCTTCACCGGGGACAACAAAGGGGGAAGAGAACAATATTTTTTATGAAGTAGGCCAGACTTTGCCCACTGATTTATGGCTTGACGTTAACCTTTGGAATCTTTTCAACACAGAACAACAAAAGTTCATTTAATGGTGTCCTTAAAGATTACTAGCTAGGTCTCATCGCATCAAGTTGCCCCAAAATGTTCTTGTGTATGATAATTTATTTTCTACTTTTGACGTGGAGTAATTTACTTCGTTCTGTTGTGCCTTGTGCGGCATGCAATTAATTTCTATAATTCAAGATATGTAATTTTGTCACTTCCTATCAGTAGCAGTTGTGTGTGTATATATATAAACCTAGTTCCATTAGTTACCGTTAAAATAAATGTTTACTTTTTGTACAATTAGTAAATTGCCCTTGATTGAAATTTCCCAGTTATATGGCGACTGAGAAAATTAAAAAAAATATATTAAACAATTACAAAATTACAGAAGTGGGCATTTTGACTACATTGCTTGAAGTGGCTTTACGTTGAAAGTGCCAGTTTTGTTTTGCAGTGTGGAGTCAGACCACGTGTCTGTAGCTATGTCATAAGAGTAAGATCACGTGTCTGTAGTTAGTGAAAAATTTAATTATGTCTCATGGTATTAACAGCAATTAACGGAGTTAACGTCTAAGGATATCATGTGAGGAAATTACGTGAAGTCGCAAAACTTATCGATGATATGAAAGTTACAGCAGGGGTAGTTCATGAATTATGATAGTAATCCAACAATATAAAACCATTATTAGTTGTTAATTATTAAAATATCAAAAGTGTGAATATAGGGAGCAAGGAATTAACATGCGCCATGGCAAAGGGAATGTGATCAGTACATATCATCCAAGGCTATAAGGGTGTACTTAGCAGTCTAGAGATGGGTGCGGACAGGATCGTCTCAAGAACATTTGTGATCCTAGGCAAGAGTTACTTTGGAGGCCTTCTAATAATATAAGCATATATTAAAAAAAAAATTATTTCAAATTTATTTTCTTGCGTTTTGAGATGCAAAATCACTAGGAGAAGTGAATGACGATCGGCATCGGCAGGCTAACGGGTTCAGGTTTGTGGGGGGTTTTGGAGAGCAAATGTTGGAGAAGCGATGGGTGGTGAAATAAGTAATTTCCAATGCCTGGATTGGCCAGAAAAGGCTTGAGAAATCGCAACCCAAAAGGTATCGGTGGCTGGTGATTGACGGAGTAAACAGATGAGGTATGATAGGGATTTTGGTGAGAAGGATGGGGGGAGGAAGATGGTGATGTCGGGGAAGGCCAACAACACTGGGTACATGCTGAAAAGGCCGAAATGGCTGTCGTGTGCGGTGGAGTTGGGTTATGAGATTCGTAAAAAAAGGGCCAAATCGAGGGCTATCAAGGTTGGAAAAACACTTGGGAAAAGATAAAGTGATGATTCCGGTCAATTTAGGTGAGAAAATTGATCGGAATCAGCTCCAAACGGTTGGCGGCTGAAGAGGGGTGGAGATGATTTATGTGAATGTCAAATTTTGGGATGGAATTGGGTAGAGTAATTTGAGACATGTAAATGACCATTTTAACATTTTATTGTTAAAAGAAATTCAATGTGTTAATTTAGGGGTGTAAATTAGAATATAAAAAACTAGAGGTATAAACTTGCTATTTTATCAAACTTTGGGTGGGAATATATGTAAAAAAATTATAATAAATTTGGGTCTTTTTAACTTTTTTTTTTTTTTTTTGCTCTGGATTGGATAAAAAATCATACACCATTTTGTTTAAAATATTAAAAAACAGTTATAAAAATTTTGGCCCCTATGTTTGGGGGGCCCCGGCAGGTGCCTCACCTGCCTACCCCTAAGTCGGGCCTGGGTGAGGCTAGGTCGGAGCCGAGGACCCATTCCCGTCCTGATATCTACTCCCATGACCATCCTCGACTGGCGGGGACAACTCTCATGATCGTTCCGCCCAAGGGGATGAAATCACTCCCCTCTCCATTCGGCCCGGCCCAATCAACGAGGCTTCGCGGGGAAATTCGTCGGCGGGGATTTTTCCCTTAATAATAAATATATTCTATATGTAATCTAACATAATTTATTAGGTAAATTGATTATATTCAATTGTATAGAGACTTAAGCTAGTTAGCTTGTAATTATTAATTTTTCATAAAATTAATATAACTAAATTCAATCTTAACATAATTTACTAGGTAAGTGATTACTATTTAATATATGAATGCTTAGCTGATTAGGCTAACACCTTGTTAATTAATAATTTATAAATTAATATTCTATATCTAATCTTACATAAATTATTAGGTAAATGATTAATTATTCATTGTATGGAAGCTAGGCTAGGTAGTCCTGTAATTAATTAATTTTTCACAAAATTATATAATTAAATTCAACTTTAACATAATTTACTAGGACAATTGTTGAATTAATTCATAAAACACTATCTCCACTACAACTAATAAAATTAGTTTATTTGTGAAATGGACAAATCACATTATCCCAAGCTCCCAACATTGATTAAGTTTAACATCATATTAATTGACCCATAATAATTATAAGGATAATGAATTTGTGAATTTGTAAGTTGTTAAGAATTGTGTATATTCATATTGGTTTGATAAATTGTAATAATTTAATCAAATTATCTTTGGGCCATGTATTATATTTGTGGAAATGCACAAAGTAATATACATATATTTAACTAGGACTCCTCGTTTAAATTATTTTTTCTATAAATTTAATACAAACATTAGAAAGTATTATAAAAGTAAATATCATAAATTTATAACATTACTTAAAACTATGATTTAAACTATAACCTTATACAAATTCGAAAGAAAAAAGAAATTCTCAATAAAGAAGGCAGGGCTCCACAGGGCGGGGTTGAAGGGCCAAGGCGGGTCGGGCTGGGCCGAGCCGAGGGTCGCATAATCCCTCCCCTAGCCTGTCCGACCTTATCCTTGATTTAGGGGATTCCCCACCCCATTCGAGCGGGTTGGGTCGGCTCCTCATAGGGCCGAGGCAAACGCCCATCCTTACTATCACAACTTACTAGACTGAATTATTTTTAGTACGTTAAAAAGTGAATCAGATAGAATTAGAGTAAATTAAATATAATATTGTCGTGTGGGGATGCAAACTGGAATAAATATATAATTAATTATTTAATAAAATTGTAATATAAAAAAATTAAATATATAAAAATTTAAAATAAAGTAATTATTTTAAATTCAATTTAAAAAAAAAATTTAGAGTGGTTGGCCAAGTGTTAGACGACGACTGTAAGTGCTATCTCGAACAAAGAGTCTGGCAACACCAGTCGCATTATGAAACGCTGATAACAAGTAATCCCTAATCGAGGGTGTTTCACCAAAAAGCATAGTTTTAAAACTGGCCGGACGATCGGTTCAAACGATCGAACTGGACATGAGGCCTTTGCCAAGCAGGGTTATCACTAAAACTATTCACTCTAAACCCTAGAATTATGAACGATGATCGGCGAGCATACGTCGACAATTATGTTGAGGCTTTTATAGAGTGGAGGCGGGGGTTCACGAGAGGTGGTGTTGGATTAAATTTGGATGCCAGAATCATCCGAAATTTGGCTGGAATATCAACCCAATCGCGGCGAGATCAACGAGTCACGATCGACGAACATAGGGCTACCAAGGTCGGGGTTAAAGGGGTTTTTTAGAGTGGGGGCTGGTGATTAGGTGGTGGTTTCAGATTAAATTTTGGTCGCCGGAGAGGCTGGATTTGGTCAGAAAAATCAAAGCTCAAACTGTTGTAGGGGTGTTTTTATAAGATTTCAAATTATAGGGACTTAGAAATTTTAGGGGTATTTTTGCAAAATTTCAAACCTTTTTATATGTTGACACATTAGTTTGACCCGTTGGTCAAATCGGTTTAATCGTTAACCTAAGGTCCACTTTGTAGGTTCACCTTGGCCGGATTTAAAACCTTGCCAAAAAGAGGTGAAAAAGATTGCTGAATCTTTATTGATCTTTCCGGATATTTTTCATCGCAGTGATCCCTTTTGTGATGTGGACGGAACACCTCCATTTTTGTTTGTTGTGCGAAGTCCAGCTTACGGTGGGGATAGTACACGTAAAGGAAATATCCAAGAGTTGTACGAGTCCAAAATAGCCTTCCATAATGAACAGCCGTTTCGACAAGATCGTATCGAGCTCATGAGATTTATGTTGACCACAAAGACATACATTTAAGGTGCCAACAAGGCAGCCACATTTCGCCTGTGATGATTCATCAAATTCACAAAACAACGTCATGCATTCAGGTAGTGGTCAATTAATTAGTAGCTCTAGTTGTGATTAATGTCATGTGCACATCGTGCAGGCTTAAGATGAAAGGTGACGGAGTTATATAATCGGCAAGTTCTCGTTTGCAATATCGTAATTGGATATATAGAGGGCCTCAAGATTCAGAATTCTTAATTCCAAAAGCTTAATTAGCTTTATAGGATCTTATAAAATCACGTGGAGAAGAAGGTTGCCGCATGCCCAAAATCAAAGGTCTAGTCTTCGAAATAATCATGTATCCCCCTTAAATGAAACAAACCTCAAACTTGCCGATGGGTCCCATCACTTGTTGGCATTTGCCCAAAAACTAACATCAATAATTTTTAATTGTTTTAAAAAGAACTAGAAAAGACATCTACCATGTGAGAATTTTTTTTCTCTTGGTCTAAGTTTTCAAACAAAGGATCACTAGATAAAAGGCTAATAACGAAGAACAATATTCCCATCAGCAAGCACACAATCCGAGCTAACATATGGTAATGATAGATCAATAAATGATTATCACTTCTAGGTATAGGAAAATTATCTCACTGAACAGTTCGGTTAAATGACAATGACTGTAAATCTATGGTCACCTGTAATTCAGTTAGTGCTCAAATCCAATTTATTTGGTACTTGGTCCGATAACTGAATACCAACATATCAAGGATCATTTGAAGTTACATTATTTCTGTGCTTCAACCTTGATAAGATAACGGATAATGAAATGATTAGATTGCACGGTAACCATACAATTGACAGTAGCTATTTCGTTGAATCCCTATCTATTGGGTAGTCATGATGCCTTGTAGAGGCCAACTTGGTTTGCATATGAAGAGTTGATTGGTTGGTTGTAAATCGCGATTCATTTACTACCAACATGATAGGGAGCCTATGGATCACACAATAAAAATGCAGTTGAGGTTTATAATGTAAAGGGGAATTTTCGACTTTTCAAATGAAAGGGTATTTGGTAATTTTGCTATGCAATTAAATTGCTGAGATGTTGCCCGTGTTCAATTTATATTGGAATTAAATAAATTAAATTAAATTATATATATTATATATATTAAAATTAACTAAAATACCAATTAGTCCGTTCCACCAAAGAATAGGGGTAAACCTATTCCAGAGTGGAATAGGATAGTGTTGTGCTATATAAGCATAATTAAAATTAGGGTTATAAGAAGAACCCTTAGACTTGGCTGATTCTACCAAGAGAAAATTGAAAGAAATTTTCAATTTTGAATGCCCAATTTCACATCATCCTAGAGCATTGATTCATTCTAGCAAATGATCAATGTGAGTGTTCCTGCTTCGTGTGGATATTGTCATGCAATCTGGGCTTAGATCGATTGGTTAAATTTTTTAGAGATTAATTAAATGAGCCTCCAACCGTTAGTATGAAATCCATCTCTTGGCTATTTCGGTTATATATATATATTAAAAAAAATTGTTTTCTGTTTCCACTACTATCATCTATATCCTTTACAAGGCCGCCATGACAATATCAAACCCAAATCAAACTTTATACCCTGAAATCAAAACACCAGATCCAAAAACAAAAAATTCGAGATCCAACTGCTCATTCATGAGTTTTCCCATCTCTGGCCTAATTTCGGTTAATTTGACATCGGAAACACCTTTGTCCCTACCACTCGAACCCCCATCCTTTCTCACAAAATCAATACCTACTGGTTATCCTCAGTCACCTTTTGCGTCCATGAATGCGCCTACCGTATGCGATAGTCTGGTTTGTGCCATAATCCACTTGAAACCCCCATTCTCCTTCCCCTTTGGCTGTGTTGTTGTGTGAACATGGTCACCAAAAACCCCCATCCAAACCTCTTCTCTTCAGAACACACCATCACTTGTTCAAAGAAATGCCCACCTAGCCCTTTCCAATTAGAAGACAACACACTACACACGCGCCCAATGCTTAGCACATCGCGCCTAAACCTAGCACCAAACATGGCAGACTTGCCCAGCATGCAAGCAAGCACGCCCATGCATCTTGCGTTGTCAGACTCACCACAAGATTGTGGAGTTACGGGAACCGACTAGGCCGCAGTGGCTGACGATTGTGAGAGGCTTGACGACTGTGCATTAGGAGGGAAAAAAGAGTGTGGCTTTGGTTAGGAGAGAAATGGAGGCTGTGGCTAAGGGAGGGGGGAGAGCAACAGAAGAGAAGTAGTTTTAGAGAGAGGGTGATTGTGAGAGAAATTTGAGATGTAGAGGACATTTTAAAATTTCATTTTCATTTTGATTTAACATTGTGCAATGACCACTTTATCCTTTGACCATCATTAAACGATTTTTTGTAATTTAAGGGTAGGAATTTAGAATTTATGAAACCAAGTGTGGGAACTTGCCATTTTGCAGAACCTAGGTGAACATGTCCTTACTCATTTTATTGTGTCTAGAATGACAAGATATGTTAAGCTCGGATGTGGTGGCTTGCTTTATGGGAATATGTTGCTTGAGAGTTGGTGAAATGGAAAAGTTGGAATTGGGCCAGTAGTAGATTCGCAATATTGGATCCTAATTTGCTATAGAGAATCTAGTTTGTTACATGTTCATGATAGCAAGGTTTTTCGTTAATTCTAGAAACTAAATTGCTATAGTGAATTATAATTTTTGTATTGAAGGCAAGTTCACCGTAGTGAAGGAAGATTCAATATAATGCAAATTTGTCTATTTTGGAAGGGTTTCTTCCTAGTTTTGTGAGGGATTGTTTTGGAAGAATCTTTGTGGGTTTGTTTCTCCTAAGGAAAGTTCCTAATTCATTTGAATCACTTTAAGAAAGTATGATAAAGAAATGATATAATTAAGACAATAAAATCTATGTAACACCCACTGAGGTACGTAGTTAAGATTTGATGAATGACTTGAATGTTTATTGATTTACCCTCGTGAGTCTGTATGGTTGTTATCATTGTTTGGTTTACCCTTGGATGAAAAGGTGTCTTGGTTTGGTTGAGTGATTTCCCTGAAAATTTGTAAGACTTGGCGAAATCTTAGGGTACAGTCTTCGTCGGGGTGAAGAAAATAGCTTCGCCGCGGCGAAGACCCGGCTGAATGTTCCCTTGAGTTTTTGAGATTTCTTCCTTTGAGACTAATGACCCTTCTACCCCTTTTTAGCAGGAAAATGGGGAGTGAAATGTAAGGAAATTGCATGGAGAATAGTTTTTGGGGTTGTTTTTGCAAAGAATAAAAGTCTTAGATGGAATTTCAAAGAAAGAGTAAGGGATTTTGGGAAGAGTGGAGAAAATAGTGATATTAAGGGTAGCTTTAGAAACCCTTTCTTTTGTTTTTCACCACCGCCTTTCATCCCTTATTTTCTCAATTTTTTTCATTCAAGTTTCCAAGGACTTGAAGAGCTTTTGACTAGAAATTGTTACAAGTTGATCCTAAGCACTAAAAGGTGAGAATCCTTACTCTAGAAGCAATTTTTTTTATTTGTTGAAAGAGGGGATCCTTATAAGTTTTGTATTGAAGGTTAAGAGAAAGTGTCAAGCCATCAAGAGTGGGAGTTTAATGGTTTCTACTTGTGTCCAAGGTAAGTAATTCACCTAAGTTGTGATTTACTTGATTGAATGATGTGTAGAGATTTTTAGATATGTGCTTGATGCTTGAATTTCTATGTTTAAATTGAGTTGATGAATTCAAGGTTGTTATAAGAAAGAATTCCACCATGAGAAGGGTGGATTGTGTTGTTTAAAGTGGGAAGAAGTGTGGATAGAATTGAAGGATTTGAGAGGATTATTTGAAGTGTATTTTTCCTTGCAGGTGTATGATGTTTTAAAGGAGTTGAACTCCTTTTTGGATTAGAGAAGTATAATTAAAGTTGAATAGAGTTTATGTATGCACACATTTGTTTGATGAAATGTCTAAAAGAAGCATGAGTAGAAGTAGAGAACTTACTTATGCAACATAGCATATTTGCATGTCATGAATGCATATAAGAAAGATTTAGGCATGAGCCATCCATATGCATATGTTTAATTGAGTAATCACATGAGAAAGAAATATGAGAAATGAGAAAGAAACACTCTATAAATAGAGATAAAGAAAAGAACCAATTCTCTTAGAGTAAAGAGAAAGAAAGAACTAGCACTAGAGGATAAAATGATTATTAAGTGCTACAAAAAAGAAAAAAAAATAGATTGAGAGATGGGGAACTCGTGAGTATAGAGTTACCCTCATGTAAACCGTTATGAGAAAGAACGGTCTCCGCCATGAGAGAGCAGAATGCATGTAAATTGCTATGAGAAAGAGCGATCTCCGCCATGAGAGAGCGGAATACATGTGAACCGTTATGAGAAAGAACGGTCTCCGCCATGAGAGAGCGGAATGCATGTAAACCGCTATGAGAGAGAGAGCGGTCTCCGCCATGAGAAAGCGGAATGAGATTGAAAAAAAAAAAAAAGAATAGAAAGAAATGAAAAGAAAGAAAAATGAGAATTTGAATTAGAAAATTGATAAGAATACAAAGAAAATTGATGAGTAATGCACGGGGATGATAGAGTAAGAGACTTTTTTACTTACTGGGCATCTTTGTGCTCACTCTGTTGTTTTCTTTGTTGTACAGGAAATAGGTGAGGACTTGGTTGGATGGACGTCGGCAAGCGGGGAGACTTGGCTGCACTGTCCACTGTTTTTCGTTTTTGAGGGTCTTTGTACACATGGTGTTTTGTTTTGTAAAGAATGTAATTATTAAGTAAAGGAAAATGTTTTGGGCCCAACTGTTTCGATAAATATGCTGTCTTTTTATTAATCTATATTATGATTTTGGTAGAAGAAAGTAGTTGTTACAATCTACTTCTCTAAGAGTGAAGAACAAGTATTGCAAGAGAATAACGAAAATCAAAGAAAAAGTACAAGATAGAGTAATTGTATTTTTCATCATTTTTAGTAAAGAAGCTACAACAGTTTATAAATACATATAAGCTCAGTGAATGACAACAAGATATAACAATAACTGCTAATGGCCATCCAAGTCAACTAACGAGTCAACTGGGTAAACTAACAGTGTTATTTTCATATCCTAACATACTCCCTTAAACTAAACTTCTACAATTCTGATCACTTCTTTAGTGCTTATCAACATTCCACCTTAATTCAAGCTTCTACAATGCTGGTCACTTCTTCATGGCTCATTTTCAGCTTGTGTTTAAGTCAAAGCTTAAGAATTAATGTACTCACTTCAGAGTCTGTCTCATTTTGCACCATAGCCACACAAACAAAATCTACAAGATCTTTTCCAAATCTAAAGCATCATACCAAACTGCAGCTCACTTTCAGCTTGTGTTTGCATATAACTGATTCTGTAAAACTTAACACTTAGTTTGCTCAAGACTTCAGAATCAGTTTCCTTTAAACTTTAGATTCTATCTTATTTAGTACCACAGATACAAAGCAGAAGTTGCATAGAAGTTCAAAAACAACTTAGTCAGAAATGACACAGGTTTCAACACAAACTTTCTGATGAGACCCCACTGGTGCACGTGTTCAGTAGAAGGAAAAAGAGTGGGCAGAGAGTATAAAATGGCACTTTTCGGCACTTTTTCTACTGGTAGGTGTCGAATCCAACAAATAATAAAATGCTCAATCTCAAAAGAATTATAAATTGTAACAGTGATGAGCAAGGTCGTATCCACAGAGATTGGGTAGATTTATTTTAATGAAAATTAAAGCAAAGAAAAATGGGGGTTTTGAAATTTTGAAGTGAAATAAAAGAAAGCAATTATAATCAACTAAAAATTAAGGGGAAATCAATATCAAGCAAATATCCAACCAAAGGTATAATTTCAGAATTGGTTCAGAGAATTGATCACAGATACAAGGATAAAATCTTCTATTCTTCACTAAATTGGTTATGGTTATTAACAAGCTCTAACAACCTATCTCTCCTTACTTTCTCAATAACCAAAACAAGCTCTTTGATTACTTCCCTTGTCAATAAACAACCCTAAACAAGCTTTTAGGATTTAATCTATCAATAGCATTAATAATTAGAGAGACTACCAATTCTAGCCAACAAATACACAAGCTCAATTCATTTAGACTAGATTATATATCTTCATAACATAAATTGAAAATCCCTTTATAATCAACTATGTTATTTTACCACTAATATTAGAACACTTAAACAATTACGGATTTAAAGTTCTAAATGGCAATTTATTAACCTGATAATTGAACAACGGTCCCTTTGCCTCAATCAATCAAGACAATAATTATTAATAAACATAGAAGATATATAAATAATGAAGAAATAAAATAACACTGAAAATTATTTAGATCTCACAATTCTTGAAGAACCAAAACTTCAATTATCCACCAGTTGGAAGAAAAGTATTTAGCTACACATAATTAAAAGAATGCCTAAAGAAAAAGAGAAGAGAGAGAGGTGTAGATAGATGTCTCATTTTCTTGTGAATAATCTCCCTATTTATAACTCCATCTAATAATAGTTACCCTATCTAGATAAAGAAACTAATTAAAAGCAAATCCCACCAAAATAGGGAGTCTTGGAAAATCCTAGAGATTAAGAAATAGTAAATAAATCTTTCCAGTTGTCATGTATATCTTTTTCTCCAACAAATTCGTAACCCTAGGTCAAAAACCTCGGATCTAGTAAGGCGCGCCCACGCTTTATTTGCTGACTGCTTTTATGAACATTCTGGGAAAACAGGACATGCCCATGCTTTAAGCAAAATCCGCTTCTGGAATGTATCTCTTTTTTAGCTCCGATTTTTTCTCTCCAAAACTCTTGATTTTGAATTCAATTTGATTTAATTCCTCAATCTACTCCACAAAATACAAAACATAATCAAAATCCAAGATTTAAGCATTTATAACCATTAAAACATGAGGAAATATAACAAATATATAGATATTATGAATGCTTATCATCTACTCAACAAACATGGGACAGGTGGCATCCTTGGAGGAACAGGTGGCATCCTTGGGTTGGAAATGCAATAATTCTGGTAGAGTGAAAGTTGGGTGTAAAAAAGGTTGACAGAGAAGATTGTTGGCATTGAAAAAGTAAAGAGGAATTGGGTTGGGGAGGTACTAGCCCTCGAAGCCAGCAAATTGTCTTTTACTTCTTGCTTCTTAATTTTGTTCTGGGAAATCTGCTTATTGTCATTTTCTAGTCATTCTTACTCTTGTACTTGTTAATCTTGAGAGATTGTACTGATACATTATGAATATTAATAGCAATACTGAACAATTTCAAAATGTTTGGTTGAGTGTGTTTGTGTATTGTGGCAGTGAATCTGAATTCTGGAAATTGTAGTGCATGAGAGTTTTCTGCAGGTGGGAATAAAAGAGGGGATTTAACGAAAATAGAAAGGTTCTAACAAGTTGGTATTAGAGCGTAGTGACAATTGGGGAATGGTTGGAACAAGGATGGAAAACAGATTAGATGTTGTGGAGAAGGACATGGGAACAATGAGAGACTGTTTACTGGAAATCCAAGCTTGGATTAGACGTAAGGATGAAGAAGAAACTAGAAGAGCTGAAAGGGGTGGTTCAACGGAAACCACGGTGAACACTTCTAGCAACACGGAGGAGGAGAATGGGGACCCTAATGCAGATATGAATGACGAAAACACAATCACTGGCCGACGTCATCCAGAATACGCTGGTAAAAAAATTGAGATGCCAGTCTTCGTTGGAGAGGACCCTTACGGGTGGTTGTTCAGAATTGAGCGGCACTTCAACGTGTATCACGTGGCAGAGGAGGAGAGGCTGAACACGGTGGCTGCGTGTATAGAGGGAGATGCAATAAACTGGTTTCAGTGAATGGAAATCCATGCCCCAGTCACGTCTTGGGCAATGTTTAAACTGTCTCTGCTTCAACAGCTCGGAGGATCCCAAGATGGTGGTCCATATGAAGCGTTAATGGGAATTTGGCAGACTGGAACAGTGGAGGACTACTACCGCAAGTTTGAAGCCTTATTTGCACCATTGAGAGATGAGAAGGAAGACTTGTTATGGGCTGCATTTCTACATGGGCTAAAACCAGAAATAAAAGCTAAGGTCAGATTGGGCTAGCCCACTTCCATAATCCAACTAATTGAACTGGCCCAGAAGATAGAAGAAAAAAATTGGGCATTGGAAGAGTTAAAACATGGGTTAACAAAGGTGTAAAATCTGGTGTGGGTAGTGGGATTAATAGAATGAATTGGGCCTATAGTGGTGGATCGAGTAAAAGCTTTGGGCAGCAGGGAAATGGGTTAAAATTTTCACACAACTTTAACCCGCTAGTACCTTCAGGTAGCGTGAACTCCAACTCCATCCAACACCAGAGTTTTTTTACACAATCAAGCCGCCAATGGAACGAGAAACCAAGCCATGTTACTCTGAACGATGGTCAACGTAACAGCAACAGCTCTGTCCAATGCCCATCGAGTAGTTCAATTTTCAGGAAAGATTTTCCTTTCAAACAAATGACAGAACTTGAGATCCAAAGGAAGAAAGCGCATGGCGTTTGTTTCTGGTGTGACGCGAAATTTTTTTCGGGCCATCGGTGTGGGGACAAGTAGTTCCACGTCGTGTTGGTTGAGGAGGACGAAAATCAAGATGAGACCAATGACATTGGGGGAGATCTAAGTGAGACCGTGGATGAGCAACTACCAAATGAAGCGGAGCTTTCAATTAGTTCGGTGGTGGGAATCTCAGGTCCAAAAACTATAAAGGTAAAGGGTAAAATCAGAGGGGTTGAAGTGATAATGTTGATCAACAGTGGAGCATCGCATAATTTTATTAGTAAGGGTGTGACCGAGAAGTTGGGATGGCCAGTGACGCAGACGCAGACCTTTAGGGTATGTGTGGGTGATGGGTATCGAGTGCGGTGTGAGGGAGAATGTAGGGAGGTATAGTTAGACATCTAGGGAACTTAGATTATACAGATTGTTTTTTTTTTGTTTGAGATGAACAGTGCAGATGTGGTTTTGGGTGTGGCATGAACTCTAGGGAGACAACAGTGGATTGGAAAACATAGGTGATGAAGTTCAAGCTAGGAGACAAAGTTGTGAAATTTTTGGGTGACCCTTCTCTGAGCAAAACTCTGATTTTCTTAAAAGCTATGCTTCGGACAATCCAGCGCAAGGGACATGGGTGTTTTATAGAGTTTGGTAATTTACAGAAGCTTGGGGAATCACAGGTTGGAGAGGACAGCAGCATTTTACCAGTTCTGGTCTGGTATCAATCAGTCTTCTCTTCACTTCCAGGATTACCGCCTCCAAGGACCCAAGATCACTCCATTAACCTTGACCCCAGCTCCCAACCCCCAAATATTAGACCCTACTGCTATCTCTACTACCCAAAAAATAAGATAGAAAAACTAGTGGGTGAGATGTTAGCTGCCGGAATCGTTAAACCCAGCCTTAGCCCCTTTTCCAGCCCAGTGTTATTGGTGAAAAAGAAAGACGATGGTTGGTGATTCTGTGTTGATTATAGGGCTCTTAATAAGATCATGGTTCCAGATAAGTTTCCCATTCCAGTGGTAGACAAATTGTTTGATGAATTAAGAGGAGTTTCAATTTTTTCCAAACTAGATTTGAAGTCAGGTTACCATCAGATTCGAGTAAAGGATGAGGACACCCACAAAATGGCCTTTAGGACACATGAAGGCCATTATGAGTTCTTAGTCATGCCTTTTGGTTTGACTAATGCCCCAGCCACTTTCCAAGCCTTGATGAATGACATATTTTGGCCCTTCCTACGTCAGTTCATTTTGGTATTCTTTGATGACATATTGGTTTACAGCCATACAAAAGAGGATCACATCCGGCATTTAGAGATCACCTTTAGCACCCTTGAAGAACACCACCTGGTTGCCAATAGGAAGAAGTGTTTCTTCAGCCAACGAGAATTAGAATACTTGGGGCATGTCATCTGGGTAGGTGGGGTGGCGGTTGATCCTTCAAAAATTGACAGTGTTTTGCAGTGGCCAGTTCCCAAGGATATCAAGATATTACGGGGATTTCTAGGTTTGACTGGTTAATACCGAAGGTTCGTCAAGGATTATGGGAAAATAGCCATTCCTCTCATTAGTTTACTTAAAAATGATTCATTTTAATGGAATTCTGAAGCCTAAAAAGCCTTCGATGAGCTTAAGAGTATAATGACATCAGTTCTGGTGTTAGCCATGCCGAACTTTGCTAAGGAATTTCATTGAGACCGATGCCTCAGGAAGTGGGTTAAGGGTTGTCCTGATGCAGGAGGGTAGACCGTTAGCTTTTTTTTAGCAAAGGCTTATCAGCGCAGTCAAAGCTTAAATTAGTTTATGAGCGGGAATTAATAGCTATTGTGATGGCAATTCAGAAGTGGCGACATTACTTATTGGGACGTCGCTTCATTATTAGGACAGACCAAAGGAGCCTCCATTTCCTAACGGATCAGCTGTTACTAAATGAAGATCAACAGAAATGGGTTGCTAAACTGATTAGGTTGAACTTTATTATCAAGTATAAACCAGGGGCAGAGAATCGGGTAGTTGATGCATTGTCTAGAAGAAGTGAACAGGTGGAATTCAATGGGCTATCTGTAAGTTATTTTGCAGGTATTGAAGAATTAGAGGATGCTATTCAACAAGATGACAAATTGCGTTGGATTGTTCAAAAATTGTTGTTGGATCCCAATGGCCATCCACCATTCACATTAGTTAGTCACCATCTCTTGTGTAATGGCTGCCTAGTTGTACCAAGGAAAGGGGCCCACATTCCACTACTTCTACATGAGTTTCACTCATCTCTTGTTGGGGGCCACTCAGGTTTCTTTCGCACTTTTAAAAGACTCAGCAGTGTAGTATACTGGGAGGGCATGAAATGAGATATCAAGGAGTTTGTCGACTCTTGTGCAGTTTGCTAACAAAATAAATACCATGCCTTGAGTCCCGTCGGTTTATTGCAGCCTCTATCTATTCCTGAGTAGGTTTGGGAAGACATATCTATAGACTTCATCACCGGGCTTCCCAAAACAAGTAGTGCCGATACCATCCTGGTAGTGGTTGACCGATTGACTAAGTACAACCACTTCTTGACCCTTAAGCATCCCTACACGGCCACGGATGTGGCCAACCTCTTCATCAAGGAGATTGTCCGGCTACATGGGTTTCCCTGCTCAATTGTATTCGACCGCGATCAGGTTTTCATCAATCACTTTTGGAAGAATTGTTTAAACACTCGGGCACGCAGCTTCACATGAGCTTGGCATACAGCCCTCAGACAGATGGCCAATCGGAAGTGGTGAATCGATGTGTTGAAACGTACCTTTGTTGTTTTGTGAGTAGTCAGCCTCGCCAATGGCCTGAATGGATCTCTTGGGCCAAGTTCTGGTTTAATACGACATTCAATGGCTCCAAGGTATGACCCCTTTTAAAGCACTTTACGATCGTGATCCCACTCTTCTTAAATTTTCCGATCATGGTTCTCCGGTCAATGAAGTGAATTGTCAACTGCAAACTCGCAATGTCATCCTCGCTGAGTTACAGGAGAACCTCCTTAAGCCCAGACCTGAATGAAACACTATGCCGATGCAAAAAGAAAGGAAGTTCAATTGGAAGTGGGAGATTCAGTTTACCTTAAGTTACAACCCTACCGCCTCCGTTCTTTGGCTCGTCGGTACAATGAGAAACTTAGCCCCCGCTTCTATGGCCCTTTTGAAGTTAAAGAAAAGATTGGATCAGTGGCCTATCATCTAGATCTGCCCCATTCGGCACGCATCCATGATGTTTTCCATGTGTCACAACTCAAGAAAACAAAGTACCCACTGCCCACTGCACAACCCTTTCCAGCAGCGCTAGATGAAGATTTGGTACTGCAAGTCGAACCTAAGGAAGTTTTACGCACGCAAAAACTTTTGAATGGTACCTTGGAAGTCCTAATCAAATGGAAAGGCTTACCCACATATGAGAACACATGGGAGGATTTCACCTCCATTGACAACCAATTTCCTTTCTTCCACCTTGGGGACAAGGTGGCTCTCCTTGGGGAGGGTAATGAACTAATGATGAGACCCTGCTAGTGCACTCTTTTAGTAGAAGGAAAAAGATTAGGCAGAAAGGATAAAATGGTACTTTTCGGCACTTTTTCTACTCAACAAACATGGGACAGGTGGCATCCTTGGATTAGAAATGGAATAATTTTGTTAGAGTGAAAGTTGGGCGTAAAAAGGGTTGACAGAGAAGATTGTTGGCATTGAAAAAGTAGAGAGGAATTGGGTTAGGGAGGTACTGGCCCTCGAAGCTAGCAGATTGTCTTTTACTTCTTGCTTCTTAATTTTGTTCTGGGAAATCTGCTTATTGTCATTTTCTAGTCATTCTTACTGTTGTACTTGTTAATCTTGAGAGATTGTATTGGTACCTTCTGAATATTAATAGTAATACTGAACAATTTCAGAATGTTTGGTTGAGTGTGTTTATGTATTGTGATAGTGAATCTGAATTTTGGAAATTGTAGTGCGTGAGAGTTTTCTGCAGGTGGGAATAACAGAGGGGATTTAACAAAAACAGAAGGGTTCTAACACTTTCTCAGTAAATCATCACTACAAATAGACACCTAACATGCAATCGTCACCACAGCTAGACACTCAAAATTCAATAACTACTCAGTTTGCTCCACAAACTTCTTTAGTCAATCATCACAGTAACTATGCACCACAACAAACTTCTTTGGTTAATCATCACAATAACTATGCACCGCACAAAATTAAGTTAAGTAACTACATAGTTTGCATCACAAACTTCTTCAGTCAATCATCACAACAATAATGAGCAGTTTACAACTATTATTCTCTAAAGATGATTTCACAGTACAACAATGATCATTGACAAGTAAATTGTTAGTAACCAATCGGATTTGCACAGTGGAAGAACACAATATTTAAAACGAATCGATCAATTACACGAACCAAGATCTGAGTACAGATTATAACGTTTTCATGCATAAATTGAAACATAAAATAAAACTGTATAAAAGCAAATCCATACAAGGCTCCTCCGAATATCTCTGACTACGGACACGAACACTGTTCATCAGTTACTATTCATTGGATACTATTCATCGACTTCATGTGATTCTTCGCTAATCGATCCAATGTAGGATCGTACTCACAGAAGTCCACACGAAGATAATCCGCGGAATCCTTGATTATTTTGCTAGAACAATCAAGGGCTTCAAGAATCAAGAAAGAAGAACAAGAAAAAATTTCGTCTTCACACAAGAGTGTAACGTGAGAGACAGAGAGAGAGATAGGGTGGCTAGGGTTTTGATTATTGAATAATCCTTCTCTTGTTTTAATTTTATGTTGCACTTAGATAGTGCAACAATAAAAACCCTATTCCACTTAGTAATAGACATGGGCTCCAACCCTAATTCACCCTTGCAACCAAACACCCCCTTTATGGTATTTTAATTAATTAATTCTTATTATAATTAAAATCAATTAATATATAATAATATATTAACATTTAATTAATAATAATAATTCATTTAAATATATACATAGATATATTTAAATATAATCTCAATAGTTTAATTTTAATATTAAAATTAAATATAGGCAACAACGTCAGCAAATTTAATTGCACTGTGAGATTACCAAAATACCCTTTTGTCCTAAAAGACGAAAATACCTTTCTCACAAGTTGATTCTTAAATTATCTTCTTAGTATGTGACCCGTAGGCTCCTCATCATATCAACAGTGTGTAGTATCGCGATTAACACCAATTAATTATCTCACTACACACAGACCAAGATTGGCCCCTAGCAAGGCATCATGGCCACCCGATAGATTCGAATTCAGCGAAACCGCAGCTTGTCAACAGTATGGTTACCGTGCAATCCAATCCTTTCATCATCCGTTATCTCATCGAGACTGAGGTATAGAAATAGTGTCAACCTCAAATATCCTCGACATGTTTGTATTCAGTTAATGGACCAATGACCGGAATAATAAATTGCATTGAGCATCAACTCAATCTCGATGTGGCCACAGATTTAGTGTCATTGCCATTTACTGAATTACCCAGTGAGATAACTTCTCCCATACCTAGGAGTGATGAACCCTTTGTCAATCCACCATAGTCTTGATACACTTCTTAATGTAGCCAATCACTACCGTATTGATAGCTTTGAATAGAACTACATTGGGCTAGTGTCAAACTACACCAATTGGTGCACAAGGCACTCTGGTGATCTTAAGTCTAAGGATCACATGCACTACCATCTGTTAGAGGATTTATTCCATAGACACTGGGGTTACCATCCATATGGAATCCTCTGGTGGGTCTGTCCAGTGAACTTGCCTCGAGCAAACATATATGTGTTGCACCAGGTTGTCAGCAAACAACCTTGACAAGTGAGATCAGTCATTGCCTTTCGACAAGGTTGTTCAACGCTATGATTTTGGTCAAAATAATACTAGGGCTACGGACGTTTCTAAAATGACTACCATATGTGATCATAGGGTTCTCACTATCAAAATTTGAAGCACTTGATACCCTCGTCACGGTTCTACCATCCTAAGGATATAGAAGAATATTTACATATAACTATGATTTACACAATATAGAAGAATATTTCTTGTATTGATAAATAAACATTTATTACAGAGTCAATTTTTACAATAATAGATTGGCTCTAGGGCACCTAATCCAACATAAATCACCTCAGAATAACCACATCAAGTGCACTTCTATTTTGCACTAAGTACATAAACAATCAGCAAGCATAAACAATCACTTCCTATGTAGTAAAAGTAGAGTCAAGCTTGCAAGAGCTTTTATAATAAGTTTTTTTCTCGTAACACTTCAAATTTAGAGGCTAAAAGGGCTTTAGTGAAAATGTCAGCTTTTTGGTATTCAGTGGGAACATACTGAACTTTCAGCTTGTTAGAGGTAACTTGCTCCCTTACATAATGAGCATCTAGCTTAATATGTTTAGTCTTGCCCTGAAAGACAGGATTGGAAGCAAGGGAACTAGCACTTTGGTTATCACACCAGATAATAGGAATTTCAGTCAAGGGCAGTCCAATTTCAATAAACAATCTGCAGAACCAAGCTAATTCAGTGGACCCTTGTGCAAGTGCCCTGTACTCTGTTTTAGTTGATGACAAAGCCACAACCTTTTGTTTTATGGAATTCCATTGAATCAAATTGGATCCAAGGGACACACAACAACCACTAGTTAACCTTTTATCTGTTTTTTAAACCTCCCTCCAGTCAGGTATCCTCTGAATATCCCTCAATGAGAATCCCGAGGATACATGTCTGGAGAACAAGTTGATTTAGAAAATCTGTGCAAGGATAAGAATAATATATCAAAACATGCATATAAAATGTCACGCAGGATCCAAACTTATAATTTACAAACTTTAAGAAATTACACAATCAAAAACATATTATAGGGTGGAAGCTTCCGAAGGTATTTCACAAATATTTATCATTTACATTATTTACATCAAGATAAAAACATCGAGATGACAATAAATCATCTCCCCTCACGTATAGTCCCGCTGTCTCTAGCATCCCTCGCTTCTAGTCTACCTGCAAAGCAATCACAATGAAAGGTGAGCGCTAATCGCTCAGTAGGAATGATCCATTTATTCTAAATGTACATTTGATCTTTATTTAAACATATTTATTAAACATCACTTATCTTTTACATCTAGGGATACTTCCCCTTTTATTACTATTCATATGCTTTTCATCATTTTATCCCAGACTATATAAACATCAATGTGTACACATACAAATAAGTATGTAAACATAGTACCACACACATACATGTCATGACATAACATCTAAATAATCTAACATGAGTATAGATCATCTCATGATGTAAATAACATCATAACTCATGTAATGCAACTAAATGCATAGAAACATTTAACGTCTAGCCGATCGGACCTTTCTTAGCATCTTAAGCACTTCATATCATCTAGCCTCAAATTTCATCTAGACTCATATCATCGGGAGGCGTGCTTACGCGTTATTTAGCATCTACAGCATATATTCATCTTCCTCAACCGGTATACGAGGATATGCTTACGCGTTTTCCATCATGTCTAATGCATCTTATCAGTCTATATGCATTCTATCATGTCTATTGCATCTCTAACATCTTATGACATGTAATACATATTTTGAGCTTAATACTTTTAATTCATCTATGGATTATCAATCCATTTACATTACCTCTTGCTCGCCTACATCATCTTAAAACATGTATTATATTGCATCTTCATGCCATTTCAAACATAATCATGTATGACATCATGACAATGTATACTTTCAAAGATCATCTAATAATGGGTAAACATTAGTACATGGCATACTTACAATAATACATTAATATCAATTCATAATCATAGAATTGATCATGTTAAATCTTAAACTTTAAACCAGTTTATACTTCAGGCCATTTTCCATTTATTCTCAAACGAATTGGATCTTGGAATAAAACATAAAAGTTATAGGTCTGTGTCTAGCTTTCTACGCTTAAGAATCATCTCATTTAGATTTTTATAACTCAAGTTATGGTCGAAATACTGAAGCAGGGTTAACAAAACCCCTAAGCTCACTAAATCCGAATTTTATATTAACTATGCCACATCAATTCCTATTAACATTAACCAATAGGTCAACTTAGGATCAAATAAACCTCCCTTAATAGTCTTAACATCTAAAGGAAGTGTAAAATCCATTCCCATAATCATCCATTATTGCTATAACATTGTAAGCTAATGCAAACAACACCTTAACACTTCTAATAACCATTCAACACCATGTGGCCTCCCATACTACAAGTTTTCCACAATCAGCATCCACACTTCATTTTCTTCAATCAAAACAACTTATAAAACATAAATAACCATAACTTCATGTACAATGAATTCAAAGCAATAGTAGAATAAATGAGTTCAACTACACTTGCCATCAACTAATTCTATGCCTTAAAGCCTTAATTTAGGGTTTATAAAAATCTACAGACCCTAGCTAAACCCTAAGTCATGGAAGGTTCTTCCTTACCTTTTAAAGACTTCCTCCAACAATCCTTTGCCTTTGACTTCTTACACCTTAATCCAACATATATAACATTATACCTCAACATCTACCTCAAATCTTCAAATCACATCAAAACTAAAGTTTTAATCCTACCTTAAACCCTTCAAATTGAAGATCCAAGGCTCCTATCGTTGTTCTCCTTGAAAAATTAAGCAAAACTCCTTTAAAATTAGAGAAAGAAAGCTTGTTCATGGAAGATTGAGAGAAAATGGAAGAAATGTTGAAGAAAGGCTCTCTCCTTTGGCTTGAACGAATTTCATCTCATTTTATGGAAAATATTTCATTTATTTTCCAAAATTATGCATTGGCCCAATTATTTTATTGTATAACTCATAAGTCCTTAATTCTTCATATAAGGGCATTTTGGTCATTTACACTAGACAAATTATTACTTAATTAATGCCATTAAATGCAATGAAGTCTACTCATCCTTGAATTTTTCAATGCTTATCGTAGGCAAAATAACCATTTTGCCCCTAAGCCTTTCTATGGATAATTGATTCATACTGTTCGAATGAATTGACTATTTGCCCTTAGTTAGATTTATGCTTTTTAACATAAAATAACATTTAAAGGACTATTTTGAGTTAGGAACATACCTTTGACATCTTGGGTATTACTGTCTAAAGACTGCTGGCCCAATCTGCATTTGATAACATTTAGATTGGTCTACGACTTTTACTTAATTGCACACCATAATTTCAGTACCTTTGATATATCTAAGCAGTTCTTGTAAGCCTACTAGTGTAATTGAGTGGGAGCCTTTAAAAACTTACTCAAATTGTTTACTAAGTAGGAGATATCAGGCCTAGACAGAGTCAGGTACTACGTGCACCAACTGTACTTCAATAAAGTGGCTGGATTGTCATAAGGCTATTTAACTACAAGAGTTAATTTCGTACCAACGGCCATTGGAGTAGAGCAAGGTTTGCAATCCATCATGTTGTTTAACTAGTGGTCATTGCATACTTCTCTTGATTCATGTGAAGACTTGATGCACTTCTTGTAACCTCAAGGCGAAGAAAATATTTGAGGGATACTAAGGTCCATAGAAAACGAATGTTAAGTTTTGAACAATCTCTTGAACCAAATTATCACCATTTCCTGTCAAGAGTATGTCCTACAATACCAAGACATATATCAATTTTTCTTGTTGCTGATAGATAAAAACTAGATCAGCTATAGAATTTGCAAAACCCCAATCCAAAAAATGCCTTCTTAAGTTATACAATCAGGCCCTTGGGCCTGTTTTAGACCATAGAGAGCCTTGATCAGTCTGCAAACAGATGAGGATATTGTGAGCAACAAAGCCTTAGGTTGTACCATGTAAACTTTTCAGTGAGCTCCTTATCAAAAATGCATTATTGATATCAACTTATTGAATATCCCAACCATAACTCTAGCTAAACTCAATATCACCCGAATGGTTGGAGACTTTACTACAGGACTGAATGTCTCAAAGTAATCTATACTAGAGGTCTATTGGATCCTTTGACCACTAACCTGACCTAAACCTTTGAATGAGCCATCTAGGTTAACCTTATCTTAAACACTCACTTACAGCCTCGGTATGCAGGGCATAAGTTTTAGGGACCAATTCCCAGGTATGGTAGCTAGCAAAGAATCAAATTTAGCCTGCATAACAGGCTTCCAAGATAGATGAGAGAGAGCCTCTGACACAGTGACTAGTTTTGTTGTGTCAAGAGAGGTTGTGGTGACTAGAATAGTGTTATGAGCTTTAGATTTGGACCTGTAACCATAAGGTTAGTATTTAACATAGAGGGGACAGGCTCAACTAATGGTAAGGTGACTGTAAGAGGAACAGTGTCATAAGACTGACTAGAAGGAATGGAGACAGGATAATACTAGTTCTAAGAGAGGAAACTCTAAGTGGTATATTGACAGCATATTTTTCAGAGGTGGTGGACACAAGAGGCAGTGTAGAGTCTGAAGGTGCAGAAACTGGTTTAAGGACAGTTGAATCTGAGCAACTGGTGAAGAGAGGGAAGTAGTTGGTCTAGACTGTAACATATCATATGAATCCAACTGATCATGTGCAAATGGATAATGAGAAGTCTAAGAACTAGAAGTAGGAAATGCTAGAGTTGGGTAGCAGGTGAATGCAAATGAGACTCAGATGCTGATGAAGTGTGTGAAGGCATGGAAACAAAAAAAATAGAAGTTGAAATAGAAAATCTAACTTATCAAACTTAACACTTTGGCATATGTAAAATCGATCAAAAGGATCTAGGCATTTGTATCCTTTATGTTGTAATTTATAACCAACAAATGTACATTTGGTAGTGTGAAAATGGAATTTGTGAGGACTATAGTCTAAGAAAAGGATATACAACACAACCAAACACTTTTGACAGAATAGTTGGGAGCAGTATGAAAAAAAGCTTAGAAAGGAGATGAATGTGCCAGAATAGGAGAAGGAAGGCACTATACTGAGATATGCAGTTGTTTGAAAGGCAAACCACCAAAACTTAAGTGCATACAAGCTTGAGCAAGTAAAGTTAAACCTTGTTCCACAATCGCCTATGCATCCTCTCAACTCTACCATTTTTTGATGTGAGGGCAAGGATGTCAAAGAGAATGGCATGATATTTGAAATAAGAACTAAACTCTTATGCTCTCCTCCCCAATCAGTTTGAACACATTTTAAAGAATTGTTGAACTATTTTTCAACTAACTTGTGAAATTGTTTTAAAACAATATAAGTTTTAGATAAACCTAGTATGATCATCAAGAAATTGGATATATAGTATTAAAGCCTTCTAGAGATGAAACAGAAGAAGGACCCCAAAGATCATAATAGACTAGTTTCAAGAGGTTTTGATGCTTGAAATACAGACCTAGGGTAGACAGATTGATGTAACTTGCCAAATTGATAGGCTTGACAAAATGTAATGTCTCTAGCTTGATGACAAATGTGAGAACTAATATGTTGGGATGACCTAATCGTTTGTGCCAAACAACATCAGTTTTGTGCAGGACAAGATTGAAAAACATGTTGTTATTGATAATAGATGCAACATCAGTATGGATACAATGTCAGATATAATAGGTTTAGTCAACTAATACTAGCTTGATCAACAATGGAGATACAAGCTAAAATACATTTATTTGTAATTAGAAGAAAACAATAACTATTCAAAGAAGTAGTATCAAATTGTTTATTCAAAGAGTAGGAAATGATTGAATGTAGTGTTTGTGTGACTGGGAATTGGGTGAAGGAACCAAGGCTTCAATTGGTTAGGAAGTGAACAAGCTAAAACTTGGAGTTGGTTCAAACCAGCTTTAAGCATTCCTTGAATAAGAATTGCTTTGGATGACTGTCTTACACCACCAGTAATCAGTAAAGAATAAACGAGTATATTTTATCTCTAGTAAGTTAGAGGCCACTAAGCAAGTCCTTTGTGATATTAGGGACACACAAAAAATTCCTAAGATGTAAAACTCTTAATGGAAAAATTAAAACACCAGAACCAGTATGTGAATTGAGAGTAACTCACACATGCCAACACGGAGTTGCTCACCTTCCTAGTAATTGGGTTTGTTATTAGTTGAGAGAAGTCTAAAGTTACATGATCTGTAGCCTTAGAGTCCATATACCAGGCAATGTCCAGAACACTAGATGGTGTGACAATGTAGTTGATGGCTGTAGGGGTTGATATGAGTCTGAGATTGAGCTATGAAGGCTTGATTATGCACATTAGTAGTAGAAGAAATTGACTGAGTGCCAGTGTTATAGGTGATGATCCAGAAACTAGTGTAAGTTGAGTTGGAAAGTTATTCTGGAATTGCATTGGAGATCCTGAATGAGAGCCTTGGGCATAGTGTGGGTGAGTAATAGGTAATAATTGTCCTCCAGGATAAAGCTCAGGTGATCTTGCAAAGGTAGGTGAATTAAAATTGCTTCGGATTTGGGATTGCTTCCTGTATAGTGTATATCAAATCGATGGTAACAATTCAATGCTAAATGTCTTGTCTTCCCACGACTTGACAGACAAACTTGTTTCTGCTCCTACTCTACCTTTGCCTCTTCCACCAGAAAAACCTCTAAAAGATTGATAGGGATAAAACTGATTTTGAAAGTTTAGTACATAGGTTGATTCTGATTAGTGGAATAATATGAAGAGGGTGGAGGTATGCGATTTTGTAGAGGTGATTACATTGTGTGAGATGAAGACTGAGTGGCACTAGTGAAATGAAGGAACTTGATCAAGTTATGATTTATTTCTACCACTGTTAATACTCCGATCAACAACATAAGCTGAACCCCCATGAAACTCAGTATGTACTATGGAATTCATCACAACATTTGCTTTCTCTAACCTAAGTTCAAGTTTTGCAAGATAATTTGAGCTTCTTGAACTGATATAGGACAAGTCTAGACTTTAACCTAGTGTTGTTAACCATTGCGCATCATACTCAAATTTAAGCCCATCCAAGAGATAGTTCAGTAACTCTTCATTAGTGATAACTATTCCACTTGAAGACAAATTCTCAGCAAAGCTTTCATCTTAATAAAATAATCATGCATACTCAAATTATCCTTTTTCGTGTTTGGTAAAGGCTCTACCATGTAAGGTTTTAGCTTGTGATTCAGTAAGAACTCATTCTCTAGAGTAAGCCAAATATCAGTTGAGAATAGGCACGTAGAAATCATAGCAAACATGATTCAGAGATCTATGATAGTAACCAATTAACCAGGAGCTTGTCAGTCTTTTTCCAAAGATATATTCTGGATTAGGTTTTTAGTTACTTCTAGCTCGAGCTATCTGATTGAATTCGAACAAATGGAGTAGGAAAAGGAGTAGTCTTAGTCAGTTTTCTCAAGATCGTGAGCTCCAACAGCAAATAGCACTTATGACTTCCAAAATTGATGATTATCTCTCATTATTTGGGGAAATGTCTAGAGAGTTGATGATGACATTGTAGACAAATTGAATGAAATTGCTGGAATCAGAATTGTGTTTGTAGCTTGAATCTTTATCTAACTTATGAGAAGAAGAAAAAAAAAGTGAAGAAAAATCAACCATTATCGACATTTGTCAGTGGCTCTGATACAAGGTGAAGAAAAAGAATTGCAAGAGAATATCGAAAATCAAAGAAAGAGTAAAGGAGAGGGTAAAGTAAGAGAGAGAGTAATTGTATTTTTCATTATTTTTAGTAAAGAAGCTACAACAGTTTATAAATACATAAGCTCAGTGAATGAACTGATGACAAGATATAATAGTAATCACTAATGGCCATCCAAGTCAACTAACGAGTCAACTGGGTAAACTAACAGTGTTATTTTCATATCCTAACACTAAGTAATATACAACTATAAAATGAGCTTTAACCCTTGAAGAATAGTATTGAAATTTAGATCGACGAGTGGCACAAAACACCAAAGAGTGAGTCTTTGAGAGACTATATTCTTCTAGTATGTGAGTGATTACAACCTCTATTGGAAGATAGGATCAGGATGTGTTGAGGGTATCTAAAAAATGGTGTGTGATTCTAAATCTTTTTAGTGTTTGAGTGTGTGGGCTAAGGGGGAATCTTTGTTGAGTGAAAAAGAGATTATGGAATAGACTTGTATGCCCATCTTATTATATTCCATTGATCTATAGTGAAAAAACTCTGTCGTAGTGGTACCGTGGATGTTAATCATTTTCGAGTGAACCACGTAAATCATTGTCTTTTGTATTTTTCAGTTAATTTCTTATTGTTTATGTGGTGTTTGTCAAGTCACAAAGGCTTAATCTTGAGCATACTTTTTCTGCTACATAATTTGATAACAAACCGGTATTTTAGGGTATCGATTTTACAACAACTTCATCAAGACACATGACAATACTATAACAATTCTATCCTATCCCAAAAAGTTACTCCAATTTAGTCCTATCCTAAATGCAACCTTAACGTAGAGTTAATAGACTCTTAATTATTTAGTTAACTCTTTTAGTTGCTCATAATACTTATCTATAATGAGCTGCGTATCAATTAAGTTAATAATAGATCTTCGTTTTCTTAGGAATCTTCTTCTTCTTCTTGAGAAAGGTTACTAGTTGTAAACTAGTGTATGAAAAAATAGAAAAATACAATTAGATGATTACCTACGGTGTACTCGATCAGTTGGAAAGTTAAGTCATTTGCTTTGGTTTAAATAGAGTATATTGCTTAATTGAGCTTAATTTGAAGAATCTTGTCATGACACTTGTTCATTATAACTTATATATAAGTTGACAGAGTTTCTCTTATTATAATCTTTTGTTTCATGTAAAACCTTATGTTAGGGAGAGAGTTGGAGATTTAACTCACGTTAGAGTGTGGTTATCAATTTTAAGTGCAGTGGAATAATTACCAAGTAGATTAAACATTTCAAATTTAAACACATCAAACACAAGTGCCGAAAATAAAGAACACAACCATGTACATGGTTCGGCTAAATCCACTTTTAGCCTACATCCATGGGACTTTGTCCAGATCGAAGCAATCCACTAAGTTAAAAACACATTACAAGATATAGTTCAAAGCTAATCTAAGTTACAGTAAAAAGAACTCCCTGTCTAACTTTACACTTAGCACCACACTTTGAGTCCTTAACGAGTAGCAACTCATTAGATCTTCTTGATGCTGGGAACACACCCTTAAGCAGCTTGTGAACCACCAAGCTTCAACCACCAAAGCCACGTTCTAAGATCCATCAATAACGTATTTGATATGGTGATGTTTTGGCACAAATATGGAAATGAACCTTGAAACTTAAAAGAAGAAATACTCTAAGAAAATAAGAGTATATTAAAACAAAATATTCAAAAAGGTTCTAATTCATATACGCAAGAAAGAGGTGTTATATAATGAAAGATTTCTTACTCAACAATACAGTGCCAGGTCAACCAACAAGGGACTAATGCATGTTTGTTCAAATAAGGAAAGTTTTCCTTTTTCTGGTTTGGACCACAAGCAAATCGGGAAAAGAACTTTATTCCCTAGGACCACTTAATGATGTTATGACACATGTAAAAAAAATGTCCTAAAAAGTAAGAGACAAAGATAAACAATATCTTTTTCACTTTATCAGATATGCAACTCATGCTGGGTTGCAAATATCTTAATCGAGAGTGAAAGCGCAAATTGTTGCGCACACACACTCTAAACGAAACAAACCAAGACTCAGGTTTGGCAATCAATGTGCACGCAGAACTTATGTGCACACATACAACTCATAAGTTTGACAAATATGAGTTTTCCACATTTTCTCCCTTTGTCAAACTTATGAACAAGGAACACAAAAGGATTAAGTGCAAACTTGATTCAATCAACCAATTAAACCTGCAGATTGGCAAAAACAAACATACAAACAAAAATAACCAACAAAACAACACAAATGTGAACACATGGTTAGTAGATAAAACAAATAAAACATCAAAGTAAAGCAACTAATTAGTTTAGAGGAAACAAATCCAAAAAACAGTAGTAAACAAGGAAACAAACTCCCCCATGGAATGATAACAGTTCAAAGTTTAGCAAAAAATTAAAAATTAAAATCACTCCCCTATGCTTCTTACTCCCCCTCTTTGTTCATAAGTCTTGAAGACTTTCGAGAGGGTAGTGAAGAGCAATTGGCCTTCCTCTTCAGTCTTTTCTTGGAAGGAACAGAGATGGTAGGTAACATGTTTCTTTTTATCCTTTTGCTTCTTCTTCAAATCAACCTCTAATTTGTCCGTTTGAGAGCTGAGAGAAATGTGAATTTCCTTCACATATTGAAGGATAAAATCCATTGAAGTTCTAAGTCCTACATGGCAACAAAAAGCTTGGACTACCAAGTGTTCTCGATTGATCAGCCGAAGAAGTTGAAGGCAGATTTCCTGTAGACTATCTTGAAAGACGTCTTTATGATAGTCTTTATCTTCAAAGCAGGTTCCACTTTATAGAACTTGGGCTTGTAAGTGGAAATAATCTTGTAAATAAATGAAGGAAAGGACAGAATCTGCAAAGAATAAGTGGATTTTTTTGCCACTCTAACACTAGTAAAGATCAACTCAGCCAAATTAATCTTCTTTCCTTGAGCAATTCCATAAAGGAGTTGTGCTCGTTTTGGTCAAACAGTTGAGTTGCACATGGAAGGTGACCAGTTGGTCAAAGATATCTTAAATAAAAATTTGTAAAGTGGTGTGAGTACACTAGGATGCAAAACACTATTCCTAGGCCATTTGGCAATAGAGCCACTAGTGATAAACTTGACAATTTTGTCTAAGTCTAAACTCTTCAGGTCAAAGTTCTTTTTGCTTTTCTTCAGACTAAGAGCATCCCTAACAACATTCTTAATAAACAGGATCTAATGTCCTCTAACATAGACTCTATCATTGTGCTCATTTGAATTTGGTTTAGCATTGTCCAGGCCAAAATTGGCGTAAAACTCTTGAACAAGACTTTGGACTAAGGCAGTTAGGCCTGTAATGGTTCCTAGCCATTTTCTTTTCTTCATCATGGCATGGAATTCATCAAAATCTTCTAACCTAATAGTGGCTTCACTCACAATTGTCTTCTTGACAGTTTGGCTCCTAAATCTAGTTTCAGCAGTAGGTAAAACAAATGGAGAGATGTTACCAGTTGAGGGTTCCTCCAAAACAACCTTTCCTTTCTTCTTAGCCAACTCTGTTGGAGTCAAAGGTTTTGATGGTGTAGCTTTTCCAAAAGCTTCCTTGTGCGATCTAAGAGTGGCTATCGGGGTGTTGTCAGAGGCTTTGTCAGATGTCAAAGGAGATTTTTCAAGTGATTTCTCTAGTGAAGCAGAGGATAACTCTTCTTGTGAGCGCTCCGAGTTTTGGTGATCACTAGAAACAAAGGATGAACCAAGGGTGGTTGAGTAGTTTGATTCATCCTCTTGACTTCCCTCTTCAGAATTTGAATCACTTGCTGGAGGAAAAGGGTTTTTCGTCAGCTTTTGGCTACGTAGTCTTGCCTTTTTCAGTGTCAAGTATCCCTTCCTCGGAGATTCTTCCCTTGCTTTTCTCATCAAGCCCTCCAATGCTTTCTTCCTTGAATCCATGAGAGAAAAAGTCTGTGAAAATTTTGAGAGAAGAAAAATCATAAAGACAAAGAACTCAAGCAGCGCAAAGAGAAATTATCAAATGTGAAGACTGATGTGGTAATGAATCAGGGCTAACATTTATGGCAGACGTTGATTTTGATGCCCTAAAAAGAGTTATACCAAAATTAGAGTTCTATCCTAAGTGAATGTACATTTGCAATCATGTGAGCACACAACATCTAGAAAGAACATCATAAATTTTTCGAAAGACTAGACTTTATTGAACAATTTTTAATAACATAAAATTAAAATGATGAAATGCTTCACATGAATTTTTGAAAATCAAGACAGTCAATCTCTGCAAATCATCCTACTAGATCAAATTTTCAATCTTTAAAAGACACAAAAACTTATAGGAAGTTGTCAACATAATGCAATCAAAACAACACTTCATCAATCACACATAAGTGACAAAATTTTAGAAGCAATTGATTCCAGTGGTCATGGAAGAAAGAAGAGTGCAAACAATTTTCCTGTTCTGGATATCGGCTGTGTTTATATAAATTAAAAGTAATGAAAGAGACTTAAAAGAGTTGACATATTTGTTTCAATATAATTTTTCCAATGCTTCATCACAGATATCATATGCATCAACCTTTTCTTCAATGACTGCAATCGCACCTCTACCTAAACCTTGTTTGACTTTTCACAGTTGTGGGACAAATTTTATTAACATACGAATTTGTGCATCCATAAACAACTTAAAAGCTCATTTTAAGAGAACTACTTGTGTAAAGTTAAACCTTGTTCCACAATCGCCTATGCATCCTCTCAACTCTACCATTTTTTGATGTGGAGGGCAAGGATGTCTAAAGAGAATGGCATGATATTTGAAATAAGAACTAAACTCTTATGCTCTCCTCCCCAATCAGTTTGAACACATTTTAAAGAATTGTTGAACTATTTTTCAACTAACTTGTGAAATTGTTTTAAAACAATATAAGTTTTAGATAAACCTAGTATGATCATCAAGAAATTGGATATATAGTATTAAAGCCTTCTAGAGATGAAACAGAAGAAGGACCCCAAAGATCATAATAGACTAGTTTCAAGAGGTTTTGATGCTTGAAATACAGACCTAGGGTAGACAGATTGATGTAACTTGCCAAATTGATAGGCTTGACAAAATGTAATGTCCTTTCTAGCTTGATGACAAATGTGAGAACTAATATGTTGGGATGACCTAATCGTTTGTGCCAAACCAACATCAGTTTTGTGCAGGACAAGATTGAAAAACATGTTGTTATTGATAATAGATGCAACATCAGTATGGATACAATGTCAGATATAATAGGTTTAGTCAACTAATACTAGCTTGATCAACAATGGAGATACAAGCTAAAATACATTTATTTGTAATTAGAAGAAAAAATAACTATTCAAAGAAGTAGTATCAAATGTTTATTCAAAGAGTAGGAAATGATTGAATGTAGTTTTGTGTGACTGGAATTGGGTGAAGGAACCAAGGCTTCAATTGGTTAGGAAGTGAACAAGCTAAAACTTGGAGTTGGTTCAAACCAGCTTTAAGCATTCCTTGAATAAGAATTGCTTTGGATGACTGTCTTACCACCACCAGTAATCAGTAAAGAATAAACGAGTATATTTTATCTCTAGTAAGTTAGAGCACTAAGCAAGTCCTTTGTGATATTAGGGACACACAAAAATTCCTAAGATGTAAAACTCTTAATGGAAAAATTAAAACACCAGAACCAGTATGTGAATTGAGAGTAACTCACACATTGCCAACACGGAGTTGCTCACTTCCTAGTAATTGGGTTTGTTATTAGTTGAGAGAAGTCTAAAGTTACATGATCTGTAGCCTTAGAGTCCATATACCAGGCAATGTCCAGAACACTAGATGGGTGACATGTAGTTGATGTGCTGTAGGGGTTTGATATGAGTCTGAGATTGAGCTATGAAGGCTTGATTATGCACATTAGTAGTAGAAGAAATTGACTGAGTGCCAGTGTTATAGGTGATGATCCAGAAACTAGTGTAAGTTGAGTTGGAAAGTTATTCTGGAATTGCATTGGAGATCCTGAATGAGAGCCTTGGGCATAGTGTGGGTGAGTAATAGGTAATATTGTCCTCCAGGATAAAGCTCAGGTGATCTTGCAAAGGTAGGTGAATTAAAATTGCTTCGGATTTGGGATTGCTTCCTGTATAGTGTATATCAAATCGATGGTAACAATTCAATGCTAAATGTCTTGTCTTCCCACGACTTGACAGACAAACTTGTTTCTGCCTCCTACTCTACCTTTGCCTCTTCCACCAGAAAAACCTCTAAAAGATTGATAGGGATAAAACTGATTTTGAAAGTTTAGTACATAGGTTGATTCTGATTAGTGGAATAATATGAAGAGGTGGAGGTATGCGATTTTTGTAGAGGTGATTACATTGTGTGAGATGAAGACTGAGTGGCACTAGTGAAATGAAGGAACTTGATCAAGTTATGATTTATTTCTACCACTGTAATACTCGATCAACAACATAAGCTGAACCCCCATGAAACTCAGTATGTACTATGAATTCATACAACATTTGCTTTCTCTAACCTAAGTTCAAGTTTTGCAAGATAATTTGAGCTTCTTGAACTGATATAGGATCAAGTCTAGACTTTAACCTAGTGTTGTTAACCATTGCTGCATCATACTCAAATTTAAGCCCATCCAAGAGATAGTTCAGTAACTCTTCATTAGTGATAACTATTCCACTTGAAGACAAATTCTCAGCAAAGCTTTATCTTAATAAAATAATCATGCATACTCAAATTATCCTTTTTCGTGTTTGGTAAAGGCTCTTACCATGTAAGGTTTTAGCTTGTGATTCAGTAAGAACTCATTCTCTAGAGTAAGCCAAATATCAGTTGAGAATAGGCACGTAGAAATCATAGCAAACATAGATTCAGAGATCTATGATAGTAACCAATTAACCAGGAGCTTGTCAGTCTTTTTCCAAAGATATATTCTGGATTAGGTTTTTTAGTTACTTCTAGCTCGAGCTATCTGATTGAATTCGAACAAATGGAGTAGGAAAAGGAGGTCTTAGTCAGTTTTCTCAAGATCGTGAGCTCCAACAGCAAATAGCACTTATGACTTCCAAAATTGATGATTATCTCTCATTATTTGGGGAAATTGTCTAGAGAGTTGATGATGACATTGTAGACAAATTGATGAAATTGCTGGAATCAGAATTGTGTTTGTAGCTTGAATCTTTATCTGACTTATGAGAAGAAGAAAAAAAAGTGAAGAAAATCAGCCTTATCGACATTTGTCAGTGGCTCTGATACTAGGTGAAGAACCAGAATTGCAAGAGAATATCGAAAATCAAAGAAAGATAAAGGAGAGGGTAAGTAAGAGAGAGAGTAATTGTATTTTTCATTATTTTTAGTAAGAAGCTACAACAGTTTATAAATACATAAGCTCAGTGAATGAACTGATGACAAGATATAATGTAATCACTAATGGCCATCAAGTCAACTAACGAGTCAACTGGGTAAACAACAGTGTTATTTTATATCCTAACACTAAGTAATTACAACTATAAAGAGCTAACCCTTGAAGAATAGTATTGAAATTTAGATCGACGAGTGGCAAAACACCAAAGAGTGGAGCTTTGAGAGACTAATTCTTCTAGTATGTATGTGAGTGATTACAACCTCTATTGGAAGATAGGATCAGGATGTGTGAGGGTATCTAAAAAATGGTGTGTGATTCTAAATCTTTTTAGTGTTTGAGTGGTGGGCTAAGGGGGAATCTTTGTTGAGTGAAAAAGAGATATGGAATAGACTTGTATGCCCATCTTATATATTCCATTGATCTATAGTGAAAAAACTCTGTCGTAGGGTACCGTGGATGTTAATCATTTTCGAGTGAACCACGTAAATCATTGTCTTTTGTATTTTTCAGTTAATTTCTATGTTTATGTGGTGTTTGTCAAGTCACAAAGGCTTAATCTTGAGCATACTTTTTCTGCTACATAATTTGATAACAAATGGTATTTAGGGTATTGATTTTACAACAACTTCATAAGACACATGACAATACTATAACAATTCTATCCATCCCAAAAAGTTACTCCAATTAGTCCTATCCTAAATGCAACCTTAACGTAGAGTTAATAGACTCTTAATTATTTAGTTAACTCTTTTAGTTGCTCATATACTTATCTATAATGAGCTGCGTATCAATTAAGTTAATAATAGATCTCGTTTTCTTAGGAATCTTCTTCTTTTCTTGAGAGGTTACTAGTTGTAAACTAGTGTATGAAAAAATAGAAAAATACAATTAGATGATACCTACGGTGTACTGATCAGTTGGAAAGTTAAGTTTGCTTTGGTTTAAATAGATATATTGCTTAATTGAGCTTATTGAAGAATCTTGTCATGACACTTGTTCATTATAACTTATATATAAGTTGACAGAGTTTCTCTATATAATCTTTGTTTCATGTAAAACTTATGTTAGGGAGAGAGTTGGAGATTTAACTCACGTTAGAGTGTGGTTATCATTTTAAGTGCAGTGGAATAATTACCAAGTAGATTAAACATTTCAAATTTAAACACATCAAACACAAGTGCCGAAATAATAAGAACACAACCATGTACATGGTTCGGCTAAATCCACTTTTAGCCTACATCCATGGGACTTTGTCCAGATCGAAGCAATCCACTAAGTTAAAAACACATTACAAGAATATAGTTCAAAGCTAATCTAAGTTACAGTAAAAAGACTCCCTGTCTAACTTTACACTTAGCACCACACTTGAGTCCTAACGAGTAGCACTCATAGATCTTCTTGATGCTGGGAACACACCCTTAAGCAGCTTGTGAACACCACCAAGCTTCAACACCAAAGCCACGTTCTAAGATCCATCAATAACGTATTTGATATGGTGATGTTTTGGCACAAATTGGAAATGAACCTGAAACTTAAAAGAAGAAATACTCTAAGAAATAAGAGTATATTAAAACAAAATATTCAAAAAGGTTCTAATTCATATACGCAGAAAGAGGTGTTATATAATGAAAGATTTCTTACTCAACAATACAGTGCCAGGTCAACCAACAAGGGACTAATGATGTTTGTTCAAATAAGGAAAGTTTTCCTTTTTCTGGTTTGGACCACAAGCAAATCGGGAAAAGAACTTTATTCCCTAGGACCACTTAATGTGTTATGACCCATGTAAAAAATGTCCTAAAAAGTAAGAAAAGAGAAACAAACTTTTTCACTTTATCAGATATGCAACTCATGCTGGGTTGCAAAATCTTAATCGAGAGTGAAAGCGCAAATTGTTGCGCACACACACTCTAAACGAAACAAACCAAGACTCAGGTTGGCAATCAATGTGCAGCAGAACTTATGTGCACACATACAACTCATAAGTTTGACAATATGAGTTTTCCACATTTTCTCCTTTGTCAAACTTATGAAAAGGAACACAAAAGGATTAAGTGCAAACTTGATTCAATCAACCAATTACCAACGGCCATTGGAGTAGAGCAAGGTTTGCAATCCATCATGTTTGTTTTAACTAGTAAGTCCTTTGCATACTTCTCTTGATTCATGTGAAGACTTGATGCACTTCTTGTAACCTCAAGGCGAAGAAAATATTTGAGGGATACTAAGGTCCATAGAAAACTGAATGTTAAGTTTTGAACAATCTCTTGAACCAAATTATCACCATTTCCTGTCAAGAGTATGTCATCTACATATACCAAGACATATATCAATTTTTCTTGTTGCTGATAGATAAATAAACTAGATCAGCTATAGAATTTGCAAAACCCCAATCCAAAAAAATGCCTTCTTAAGCTTATCAAATCAGGCCCTTGGGGCCTGTTTTAGACCATAGAGAGCCTTGATCAGTCTGCAAACATGATGAGGATATTGTGAGCTAACAAAGCCTTTAGGTTGTACCATGTAAACTTTTCAGTGAGCTCCTTATTCAAAAATGCATTATTGATATCAACTTATTGAATATCCCAACCATAACTCATAGCTAAACTCAATATCACCCGAATGGTTGGAGACTTTACTACAGGACTGAATGTCTCAAAGTAATCTATACTAGAGGTCTATTGGAATCCTTTGACCACTAACCTGACCTTAAACCTTTGAATGGAGCCATCTAGGTTAACCTTTATCTTAAACACTCACTTACAGCCTACGGTATGCAGGTCATAAGTTTTAGGGACCAATTCCCAGGTATGGTTAGCTAGCAAAGAATCAAATTTAGCCTGCATAACAGGCTTCCAAGATAGATGAGAGAGAGCCTCTGACACAGTGACTAGTTTTGTTGTGTCAAGAGAGGTTGTGGTGACTAGAATAGTGTTATGAGCTTTAGATTTGGACCTAGTAACCATAAGGTTAGTATTTAACATAGAGGGGACAGGCTCAACTAATGGTAAGGTGACTGTAAGAGGAACAGTGTCATAAGACTGACTAGAAGGAATGGAGACAGGAGATAATACTAGTTCTAAAGAGAAGGAAACTCTAAGTGGTATATTGACAGCATATTTTTCAGAGGTGGTGGACACAAGAGGCAGTGTAGAGTCTGAAGGTGCAGAAACTGGTTTAAGGACAGTTGAATCTGAGACAACTGGTGAAGAGAGGGAAGTAGTTGGTCTAGACTGTAACATATCATATGAATCCAACTGATCATGTGCAAATGGATAATGAGAAGCTAAAGAACTAGAAGTAGGAATATGCTAGAGTTGGGTAGCAGGTGAATGCAAATGAGACTCAGATGCTGATGAAGTGTGTGAAGGCATGGAAACAAAAAAAATAGAAGTTTGAAATAGAAAATCTAACTTATCAAACTTAACACTTTGGCATATGTAAAATCGATCAAAAGGATCTAGGCATTTGTATCCTTTATGTTGTAATTTATAACCAACAAATGTACATTTGGTAGTGTGAAAATGGAATTTGTGAGGACTATAAGGTCTAAGAAAAGGATATACAACACAACCAAACACTTTAATGACAGAATAGTTGGGAGCAGTATGAAAAAAAGCTTAGAAAGGAGATGAATTGGCCAGAATAGGAGAAGGAAGCCTATTACTGAGATATGCAGTTGTTTGAAAGGCAAACCACCAAAACTTAAGTGGCATACAAGCTTGAGCANCAATCATCGTTTAGGCCTACAAAGACAAATTAATAGAATTAGGTAGCAATTATGGCCCAAATTGTATGAAAAGTATCCTAAATCCTATCAAAATTCAATGCAAAATCATAGTGTAAAATACGCTTATCATATACCAAGACATACATCAATTTTTCTTGTTGCTGATAGACAAATAAACTAGGATTAGCTATAGAATTTACAAAACCCTAATCCAAAAAAATGCCTTCTTAAGCTTATCAAACCAGGCCCTTGGGGCCTATTTTAGACCATAGAGAGCCTTGATCAGTCTACAAACATGATAAGGATATTGTGAGCTAACAAAGCCTTCAGGCTGTACCATGTAAACTTTTTAGTGAGCTCCCCATTCAAAAATGCATTATTGATATCAACTTATTGAATATCCCAGCCATAACTCACAACTAAACTCAATATCACTCAAATGGTTGGAGACTTTACTACAGGACTGAAAGTCTCAAGGTAATCTATACTAGAGGTCTGTTGGAATCCTTTGGCCACTAACCTGGCCTTAAACCTTTGAATGGAGCCATCTAGGTTAACCTTTATCTTAAACACCCACTTACAGCCTACGGTATGCAGGTCATAAGTTGTAGGGACCAATTCCCAGGTATGGTTAGCTAGCGAAGAATCAAATTTAGCCTGCATAACATGCTTCCAAGATAGATGAGAGAGAGCCTCTAACACAGTGACTGTTTTGTTGTGTCAAGTGAGGTTGTGGTGACTAGAATAGTGTTATGAGCTTTAGATTTGGACCTAGTAACCATAAGGTGAGTATTTAACATAGAGAGGATAGGCTCAACTAATGGTAAGGTGACTGTAAGGGGAACAGTGTCATAAGACTGACTAGAAGGAATGGAGACAGGAGATAATACTAGTTCTGAAGAGAAGGAAACTGTAGGTGGTATATTGATAGCATATTTTTCAGAGGTGGTGGACACAAGAGGCAGTGTAGAGTCTGAAGGTGCAGAAGCTGGTTTAACGACAGTTGAATCTGAGACAACTGGTAAAGAGAGGGAAGTAGTTGGACTAGACTGTAACATATCATATGAATCCAACTGATCATGTGCAAATGGATAATGAGAAGCTAAAGAACTAGAAGTAGGAATATGCTAGAGTTGGGTAGCAGGTGAATGCAAATGAGACTCAGATGCTGATGAAGTGAGTGAAGGCATGGAAACAAAAGAAATAGAAGTTTGAAATGGAAAATCTAACTTATCAAACTTAACACTTTGGCATATGTAAAATCGATCAAAAGGATCTAGGCATTTGTATCCTTTATGTTGTAAAATATAACCAACAAATGTACATTTGGTAGTGTGAAAATGGAATTTGTGAGGACTATAAGGTCTAAGAAAAGGATATACAACACAACCAAACACTTTAATGACAGAATAGTTAGGAGCAGTATGAAAAAAAGCTTAGAAAGGAGATGAATTGGCCAGAATAGGAGAAGGAAGCCTATTACTGAGATATGCAGTTGTTTGAAAGGCAAACCACCAAAACTTAAGTGGCATACAAGCTTGAGCAAGTAAAGTTAAACCTTGTTCCACAATCTGCCTATGCATCCTCTCAACTCTACCATTTTATTGATGAGTGAGAGGGCAAGGATGTCTAAAGAGAAAGGCATGATATTTGAAATAAGGAACTAAACTCTTATGCTCTCCTCCCCAATCAGTTTGAACACATTTTAAAGAATTGTTGAACTATTTTTCAACTAACTTGTGAAATTGTTTTAAAACAATATAAGTTTCAGATAAACCTAGTATGATCATCAAGAAATTGGATATAGTATTTAAAGCCTTCTAGAGATGAAACAGAAGAGGGACCCCAAAGATCAGAATAGACTAGTTTCAAGAGCTTTTGATGCTTGAAATACATACCTAGGGTAGACAGATTGATGTAACTTGCCAAATTGACAGGCTTGACAAAATGTAATGTCATTTCTAGCTTGATGACAAATGTGAGAACTAATATGTTGGGATGACCTAATCGTTTGTGCCATAACATAACATCAGTTTTTTTGTGTAGGAAAAGATTGAAAAACATGTTGTTTATTGATAATAGATGCAACATCAGTAGTGGATACAATGTCAGATACAATACGTTTAGTACAACTAATACTAGCTTGATCAACAATGGAGATACAAGCTAAAATACATTTATTTGTAATTAGAAGAAAACAATAACTATTCAAAAGAAGTAGTATCAAATTGTTTATTCAAAAGAGTAGGAAATGATTGAATGTAGTTGTTGTGTGACTGGGAATTGGGTGAAGGAACCAAGGCTTCAATTGGTTTAGGAAGTGAACAAGCTAAAACTTGGAGTTGGTACAAACCAGCTTTAAGCATTCCTTGAATAAGAATTGCTTTGGATGACTTGTCCTTAACCACACAGTAATCAGTAAAGAATTAAACAAGTATATTTTATCTCTAGTAAGTTTAGAGACACTAAGCAAGTCCTTTGTGATATTAGGGACACACAAAACATTCCTAAGATGTAAAACTCTTAATGGAAAAATTAAAACACCAGAACCAGTATGTGAATTGAGAGTAACTCACCATTGCCAACATGGAGTTGCTCACTTCCTATGTAATTGGTGTTTGTTATTAGTTGAGAGAAGTCTAAAGTTACATGATCTGTAGCTCTAAAGTCCATATACCAGGCAATGTCCAGAACACTAGATGGTGTGACAATGTAGTTGATGGCTGTAGGGGTTGATTATGAGTCTGAGATTGAGCTATGAAGGCTTGATTATGACATTAGTAGTAGAAGAAATTGACTGAGTGCCAGTGTTAATAGGTGATGATCCAGAAACTAGTGTAAGTTGAGTTGGAAAGTTATTCTAGAATTGCATTGGAGATCCTGAATGAGAGCCTTGGGCATAGTGTGGGTGAGTAATAGGTAAATATTGTCCTCCAGGATAAAGCTCAGGTGATCTTGCAAAGGTAGGCGAATTAAAATTGCTTCGGATTTGGGGATTGCTTCCTGTATAGTGTATATCAAATCGATGGTAACAATTCAATGCTAAATGTCTTGTCTTCCCACAGACTTGACAGACAAACTTGTTTCTGCCTCCTACTCTACCTTTGCCTCTTCCACCAGAAAAACCTCTAAAAGATTGATAGGGATAAAACTGATTTTGAGAAGTTTAGTACATAGGTTGATTCTGATTAGTGGAATAATATGAAGAGGTGGAGGTATGCGATTTTTGTAGAGGTGATTACATTGTGTGAGATGAAGACTGAGGTGCACTAGTAGGAAATGAAGGAACTTGATCAAGTTATGATTTATTTCTACCACTGTTAATACTCAGATCAACAACATAAGCTGAACCCCCATGAAACTCAGTATGTACTATGGAATTCATCACAACATTTGCTTTCTCTAACCTAAGTTCAAGTTTTTGCAAGATAATTTGAGCTTCTTGAACTGATATAGGATCAAGTCTAGACTTTAACCTAGTAGTTATGTTAACCATTGCTGCATCATACTCAAATTTAAGCCCATCCAAGATATAGTTCAGTAACTCTTCATTAGTGATAACTATTCCACTTGAAGACAAATTCTCAGCAAAGCCTTTCATCTTAATAAAATAATCATGCATACTCAAATTATCCTTTTTCGTGTTTGGTAATAGGCTCTTACCATGTAAGGTTTTAGCTCGTGATTCAGTAAGAAACTTATTCTCTAGAGTAAGCCAAATATCAGTTGAGAATAGGCGTGTAGAAATCATAGCAAACATAGATTCAGAGATCGATGACAGTAACCAATTAACCAGGAGCTTGTCAGTCTTTTTCCAAAGATTATATTCTGGATTAGGTTTTTTAGATACTTATAAGCTCGAGCTATCTGATTGAATTTGAACAAATGGAGTAGGACAAGGAGTTAGTCTAGTGAGTTGTTCTTCAAGATCGTGAGCTCCAACAGCAAATAGCACTTATGACTTCCAAAATTGATGATTATCTCTCATTAATTTTGGGGAAATTGTCTAGAGAGTTGATGATGACATTGTAGACAAATTGATGAAATTGCTGGAATCAGAATTGTGTTTGTAGCTTGAATCTTTATCTAACTTATGAGAAGAAGAAAAAAAAAGTGAAGAAAAATCAACCATTATCGACATTTGTCAGTGGCTCTGATACAAGGTGAAGAATAAGAATTGCAAGAGAATATCGAAAATCAAAGAAAGAGTAAAGAACAGGGTAAAGTAAGAGAGAGAGTAATTGTATTTTTCATTATTTTTAGTAAAGAAGCTACAACAGTTTATAAATACATAAGCTCAGTGAATGAACTGATGACAAGATATAATAGTAATCACTAATGGCCATCCAAGTCAACTAACAAGTCAACTGGGTAAACTAACAGTGTTATTTTCATATCCTAACACTAAGTAATATACAACTATAAAATGACCTTTAACCCTTGAAGAATAGTATTGAAATTTAGATCGACGAGTGGCACAAAACACCAAAGAGTGAGTCTTTGAGAGAGTGTATTCTTCTAGTATGTGAGTGATTACAACCTCTATTGGAAGATAAGATCAAGTTGTGTTGAGGGTATCTAAAAAATGGTGTGTGATTCTAAATCTTTTTAGTGTTTGAGTGTGTGGGCTAAGGGGGAATCTTTGTTGAGTGAAAAAGAGATTATGGAATAGACTTGTATTCTCATCTTATTATATTCCATTGATCTATAGTGAAAAAACTCTGTCGTAGTGGTACCGTGGACGTTAATCAATTTCGAGTGAACCATGTAAATCATTGTCTTTTGTACTTTTCAGTTAATTTCTTATTGTTTGTGTGATGTTTATCAAGTCACAAAGGCTTAATCTTGAGCATACTTTTTCTGCTACATAATTTGATAACAAACCGGTATTTTAGGGTATCGATTTTACAACAACTTCATCAAGACACATGACAATACTATAACAATTCTATCCTATCCCAAAAAGTTACTTCAATTTAGTCCTATCCTAAACGCAACCTTAACGTAGAGTTAATAGACTCTTAATTATTTAGTCAAATCTTTTAGTTGCTCATAATACTTATCTATAATGAGCTGCGTATCAATTAAGTTAATAATAGATCTTCGTTTTCTTAGGAATCTTCTTCTTCTTCTTGAGCAAGGTTACTAGTTGTAAACTAGTGTATGAAAAAATAGAAAAATACAATCAGATAATTACCTACAGTGTACTTGATCAGTTGGAAAGTTAAGTCATTTGCTTTGGTTTAAATAGAGTATATTGCTTAATTGAGCTTAATTTGAAGAATCTTGTCATGACACTTGTTCATTATAACTTATATATAAGTTGACGGAGTTTCTCTTATTATAATCTTTTGCTTCATGTAGAACCTTATGTTGGGAAGAGAGTTGGAGATTTAACTCACGTTAGAGTGTGGTTATCAATTTTAAGTGCAGCGGAATAATTACCAAGTAGATTAAACATTTCAAATTTAAACACATCAAACACAAGTGCCGAAAATAAAGAACACAACCATGTACATGGTTCGGCTAAATTCACTTTTAGCCTACATCCATGGGACCTTGTCCAGATCGAAGCAATCTACTAAGTTAAAAACACATTACAAGATATAGTTCAAAGCTAATCTAAGTTACAGTAAAAAGAACTCCCTGTTCAACTTTACACTTAGCACCACACTTTGAATCCTTAACGAGTAGCAACTCATTAGATCTTCTTGACACCGAGAACACACCCGTGAACAGCTTGTGAACCACCAAGCTTCAACCACCGAAGCCACGCACCAGCATCAGCAAAGGAACCACGTTTTAAGATCCATTAATAACGTGTTTGATATGGTGATGTTTTGGCACAAATATGGAAATGAACCTTAAACTTAAAAGAAGAAATACTCTAACAAAATCAGAGTATATTAAAACAAAATATTCAAAAAGGTTCTAATTCATATACGCAAGAAAGAGGTGTTATATAATGAAAGATTTCTTGCTCAACAATACAGTGCCAGACAGCCAACAAGGGACTAACGCATGTTTGTTCAAATAAGGAAAGTTTTCCTTTTTTTGGTTTGGACCACAAGCAAATCAGGAAAAGAACTTTATTCCCTAGGACCACTTAAGGATGTTATGACACATGTAAAAAAAGGTCCTAAAAAGTAAGAGACAAAGATAAACAATATCTTTTTCACTTTATCAGATATGCAACTCATGCTGGATTGCAAATATCTTAATCGAGAGTGAAAGCACAAATTGTTGTGCACACACACTCTAAACGAAACAAGCCAAGACTCAGGTTTGGCAATCAATGTGCACACAGAACTTATGTGCACACATACAACTCATAAGTTTGACAAATATGAGTTTTCCCCATTTTCCCCCTTTGTCAAACTTATGAACAAGGAACACAAAAGGATTAAGTGCAAACTTGATTCAATCAACCAATTAAACCTGCAGATTTGCAAAAACAAACAAACAAACAAAAATAACCAACAAAACAACACAAATGTGAACACATGGGTAGTAGATAAAACAAATAAAACATCAAAGTAAAGCAACTAATTAGTTTAGAGGAAACAAATCCAAAAAACAATAGTAAACAAGGAAACAAACTCCCCCATGGAGAGATAACAGTTCAAAGTTTAGCAAAAAATTAAAAATTAAAATTACTCCCCTATGCTTCTTACTCCCCCTCTTTGTTCATAAGTCTTGAACACTTTCGAGAGGGTAGTTAAGAGCGATTGGCCTTCCTCTTCAGTCTTTTCTTGGAAGGAACAGAGACAGTAGGTAACATGTGCATCGTCCACTTCAACATTTGGAATACCAATATATGAGGTATCAACAATTTCTTCCTGAACTAGAACAACTTCAGTGCACACAAAGATATCATCTTGAGCAGCTGCATCTTCAAGTGTTTCTTCTTCAACATTAGCAGCTTTGTCATCTTCCTCATGAGCAGTGGCTTCTTCATCTTCATGGGCTGCCAATTCTTTTTCAACTTCATGATCAACAGCATCCTTAGTAGGCATGACAGGAGCAGAAGGAACAGTAGGAGCAGTAGGAGGCACCATGTTCTGATCAATAGGTTCTATTAGAACATGTTTCTTTTTATTCTTTTACTTCTTCTTCAGATCAACCTCTAATTTGTCCATTCGAGAGCTGAGAGAAATGTGAATTTCCTTCACATATTGAAGGATAAACTCCATTGAAGTTTCTAAGTCCTACATGGCAACAAAAAGCTTGGACTACCAAGTGTTCTCGATTGATCAGCCGAAGAAGTTGAAGGTAGATTTCCTGTAGACTATCTTGAAAGACTTCTTGGTGATAGTCTTTATCTTCAAAACAGGTTCCACTTTATAGAACTTGGGCTTGTAAGTGGAAATAATCTTGTAAATCAATGAAGGACAGGACAGAATCTACAGAGAATAAGTGGATTTTGTTGCCACTCTAACACTAGTAAAGATCAACTCAGCCAAATTAATCTTCTTTCCTTGAGCAATTCCATAAAGGAGTTGTGCTCGTTTTGGTCGAACAGCTGAGTTGCGCATGGAAGGTGACTAGTTGGTCAAAGATATCTTAAATAACAATTTGTAAAGTGGTGTGAGTATACTAGGATGCAAAACACTATTCCTAGGCCATTTGGCAATAGAGCCACCAGTGATAAACTTGACAATTTTGTCTAAGTCTAAACTCTTTAGGTCAAAGTACTTTTTTGCTCTTCTTCAGAGTAAGAGCATCCCTAACAACATTCTTAATAAACAGGATCTAATGTCCTCTAACCCTAGACTCTATCATTGTGCTCATTTGAATTTGATTCAGCATTGTCCAAGCCAAAATTGGCGTAAAACTCTTGAACAAGACTTTGGACTAGGGCAGTTAGGCATGTAATGGTTCCTAGCCATTTTCTTTTCTTCATCATGGCATGGAATTCATCAAAATCTTCTAACCTAACATTGGCTTCACTCACAATTGTCTTCTTGACAGTATGGCTCTTAAATCTAGTTTCAGCAGTAGGTAAAACAAATGGAGAGATGTTACCAGTTGAGGGTTCCTCCATAACAACCTTTCCTTTCTTCTTAGCCAACTCTGCTGAAGTCAGAGGTTTTGATGGCGTAGCTTTTCCAAAAGCTTCCTTGCGCGATCTGAGAGTGGCTATCGAGGTGTTGTCAAAGGCGTTGTCAGATGCCAAAGGAGATTTGTCCAGTGATTTCTCTAGTGAAGCAGGGGCTAACTCTTCTTGTGAGCGCTCCAAGTTTTGGTGATCACTAGAAACAAAGGATGAACCAAGGGTGGTTGAGCAGTTTGATTCATCCTCTTGACTTCCCTCTTAAAATTTGAATCACTTGCTGGAGGAGAAGGGTTTTTCATCAGCTTTTGGCTAATAGTCTTGCCTTTTTCAGTGTCAAGTATCCCTTCCTCGGATATTCTTCCCTTGCTTTTCTCATCAAGCCCTCCAATGCTTTCTTCCTTCAATCCATGAGAGAAAAAATCTGTGAAAATTTTGAGAGAAGAAAAATCGTAAAGGCAAAGAACTCAAGCGGCGCAAAGAGAAATTATCAAATGTGAAGACTGATGTGCTAATGAATTAGGGCTAACATTTATGGCAGACGTTGATTTTGATGCCCTAAAAAGAGTTATACCAAAATTAGAGCTCTATCCTAAGTGAATGTACATTTGCAATCGTGTGAGCACACAACATCCAGAAAGAACATCATAAATTTTTCGAAAGACTAGACTTTATTGAACAATTTTTAATAACATAAAACTAAAATGATGAAATGCTTCACATGAATTTTTGAAAATCAAGATAGTCAATCTCTGCAAATCATCTTACTAGATCAAATTTTCAATCTTTAAAAGGCACAAAAACTTATAGGAAGTTGTCAACATAATGCAATCAAAACAACACTTAATCAATCACACACAAGTGACAAAATTTTAGATGCAATTGATTCCAGTGGTCATGGAAGAAAGAAGAGTGCAAACAATTTTCATGTTCTGGATATGGGCTGTGTTTATATAAATTAAAAGTAATGAAAGAGACTTAAAAGAGTTGACATATTTGTTTCAATATAATTTTTCCAATGCTTCATCACAGATATCATATGCATCAACCTTTTCTTCAATGACTGCACTCGCACCTCTACCTAAACCTTGTTTGACTTTTCATAGTTGTGGGACAAATTTTATTAACATACGAATTTGTGCATCCATAAACAACTTAAAAGCTCATTTTAAGAGAACTACTTGCTTTAAAAATTGTGTGAAATTGGAGGTTGGAGATTTAATGGTTAAAACTCCCAACTACAATTAATCTAATAAGGCAATTATATTCTATTAAATTACAAACACAATCACACAAACACTATTGGGGTTAGAGTGGTTGATTTAGCTCACTTTAGTGTATGGTTACCCATTTTAAGTGCAACGGAAATATTACCAAGTAGATTAAGGCATTTCCAATTTAGCCACATAAAACATAAGTGCAAAAAATAAAGAATATAGCCATATACATGGTTCGGCTAAATCCATTTTTAGCCTACATCCGTGGGACCTCGTCCAGATCGATACAAGATATAGTTCAAAGTTGATGTAAGATACAGTAAAAAGAACTCTATGTTCAACTTTACACTTAGCACCACACTCTAAATCCTTAACATGTAGCAACTCCTAGGATCTTCTTTACTCTGGGAACACACCCGAGAATAGCTTGTGAATCACCAAGCTTCAAGCACCGACTACACGCACTAGCATCAGCAAAGGAACCATGTTCCAAGAGCCATCAAGTCTGTGTTTGATATGGTGAGGTTTTGGCACACAATGGAAATGAACCTATGAATCTTAAGAGAAAGAATACTCTAAAAAAATTTAGAGTACAAATAAAATAAAAGATCAAAAGGTTAGATTCATACGTGCAAAAAAGGGTATTATATAATATAGGGTTTCTTGCTCAACACTATAATGACATGTCAACCAACAAGGGGCTGACCTGTGTTTGTCCAAATAAGGAAAGTATTCCTTCTTTTGGTTTGGACCACAAAACAAATGCGGAAAAGAAACTTTATTCCCTCGGACCACTTAAGGATACTATGACACATGTACAAAGGTCCTATAAGGTGAGAGACAAAGATAAACAATATATTTTTCACTTTATCAGACATGCAACTTGTGCTGGGTTGTAAAAGTCTGAAGCAAAAGTGTAAGCACAAACTGTTGTGCACACACACTCTAGACAAAACAAGCCAAGACACAAGTTTGAAAACCACTGTGCACGTAGAACTGATGTTCATAGACACAACAAAGGAAATAAGCCAAATCATTAGATTGCAACCAATGTGCACAAAGAATTGTTGTGCACACACACAACTCATAAGTTTGACAAATATGAATATTTCACATTCTCCCCCTTTGCCAAACTTATGAACAAAGAACATAAAGGAGATTAAGTGCAAACCTGTTTTAATCAAGCAATCAAACCTGTAGATTTACAAGAATAAACATACAAACTAAAAAAACTAAAAAAAACACAAGTATGAACACAAGGTAAGTAAAAAAAAAAAAAGATAAACTAACCAAAAAAAATTCTGCAGAAACATAACAAGACTAGTAAAACAAATAACAAACTCCCCCATGGAAAGACAACATCAAGGCAGTTCAAAGTTTTAACAATAAACAGAAAATAAACTTAAAATAAACCTTTACTACTCCCCCATAATGCATACTCCCCCTCTTTGTTCATAAGTCTTGAAGATTTTCGAGAGGGTAGGGATGTGCGAAGAGCTTTTCTCTTCACTCTCTTCTTAGTAGGAGCAGTATTGGTGACATGAACATCCTCCACTTGAACATTTGGAGTAGCAACAGAGGAGGTGTTAGCAGCTTCATCTTGGATTGGAGGGGTTTGCTCTTTGATCGGTGAAGGAGAGACATCTTTAGAGCGTACATGGGAAGCATCCTTCTCTTCAGATTGCTGTGCTTTGTTTTGAGCAGCTGCATCTTCAAGATCTTCTTCTTCTTCATTAGTAGCTTCTTTTTCTTCCTCATGAGCAACTTTGTCCTTTTTTTCATGAGTAGCTTCTTCTTCTTGAATAACAACTGCAGAAACCTCAACAGGCATGGCTGAAATAGGAGGGGCAGCAGGAGACACCTCATTCTGATTAGCAGGCTCTGTCAGAATAGGGGAAGCAGGTTTCTTCTTCTTCTTCTTCTTCTTCAAATCAGCCTCTAATTTGTCCATCCAAGCACTAAAGGAAATATGAATTTCCTTCACATATTGGTAAACAGTCTCCATGGAAGTTTCCAAATCCTGCATTGCAATAAAAAGCTTGGACTGTCAAGTGTTAGTCCTAGTTTGTTCAGTTGAGGAGGTGGAAGACAAGTTCCCTGAAGGTTGTCTAAAAGACTTCTTGGTGATAGTCTTTATCTTCAATAAAGGTTCCACTTCATAAAATTATGGCTTGTAAGTGGAAATGATTTTGTAAATCAAGGAAGGAAATGGTAAAATCTAGAGAGAGTGAGTGGATTGTGCTGCCACCCTAACACTAGTGAAGATTAATGCAACCAAATTGATTTTCTTCCCTTGAGCAATCTCATACATGAGTTGTGCTCGTTCTGGTCTAACAGTTTCGAATTATGCATGGAAGGAGACCAGTTGGTTAAAGAGATCTTAAACAACAATGTTTAAAAGGGTGTGAGTCCACTAGGCTGAAGAACTCCACTTCCAGGCCAAACAACAATCAAAGCACCAGTTATTACCTTGACAATTTTGTCTAATTCTAAACTTGTCAAATCAAAATTCTTCTTACTCTTTTTCATACCTAGAGCATCCCTAACAACATTTTCATTAAACAAAATCCAATGTCCTCTAACGTAAACTCGATCATTATGCACATTAGAGTTTGGTTCAACATTGTTTAAGCCAAAATTAGCATAAAACTCTTGAATAAGAGTTTGAATGGGTGCAGTTAGACCCGTGAATGTACCAAGCCATTTTCTTCTCTTCATCATGGCATGAAATTCAGCAAAATCCTCTAACCTAACATTTGCCTCGCTCACAATTGTCTTTTTAACAATGTGACTCTTAAATCTTGTCTCAGCATCATGCAAAACAAAATGAGCGATATTACCAGATAGGGTTCTTCCATGATTGTCTTTCCCTTCTTCTTCGCCATCTCTGCAGGAGTCAAGGGCTTTGATGGAGTAGCTTTCGCAGGAGCACCCTTCTGTGATTTGAGAGTGGCTATTGGAGTGTTTTCTAAGGCACCATCGGACGCCAAAGGGGATTTTTTAGGTGACTTTTTAGGTGAGGTAGGGGCAAACTCCTCCTGTGAGTGCACAGACTCCTGTTTATCACTGGAAATAGGGGAAGAGATAAGTAAGGATGAAAGGCTGGGTTATTTCTCACAGGACCCTTCCGATGTGGCAGAATCAGACTCTGGTGGCATTTTCTCTTTCGTCGCCTTTTTCTTGTTGGATTTCTTCAGGTCTTGAAATCCTTTCTTAAGTGATTCCTCCATGGCATTTCTCTTTGGGGTTCTCAATCGCTTTCTTTCTTGAATCCATGTGAGAAAACAACAACAACAAAAATCAATGAAACTTTGAGAAAAAAATCGTGAAGAATGGAGAACACAAGCGATGCAATAGGGTTTAGAATGTGAAGACTAACACAAAATGATTTAGGGCTAGCATTTATGGTAGGCGGTGATTTTGATGCCCTAAAGATAGTTATACCAAAAGTAGAACTCTATCCTAAGTGAGTGTATACAATCAACCGTGTGAGCACACAGCATCCCAAAAGAACATTAGAAATTTTCAAAAGACTAGACTTTATTAAACAATTTTAAAAACATAAAATTAAAATGATGGTTCACATGAATTTTTGAAGGTCAAGACAATCAATCGGTGCAAATCATCCTAATAGATCAAATTTTCAATCTTAAAAAGGTACACAAACTCGTAGGAAAGTTGTCAACATAATGAAATAAAAAACAACACTTCCTCAATCACACACAAGTGAGATAAATCACAAAAGCTTGTCTAAGTGTGTGATAGTGTCCTCAAGGGGGATTAAATGATACATTGGTCAAATAAAATTTTGTAAGAGAAACTCCCCCTTCCCTCATGTCTTACAACATTTTTCACTTTTCCTTTTTAGCATAGGAAGAATTTTTCTTTTCATATTGAACAAGGGGCAAATAACTCTCATAACTGTAACCAAAATGTAACTTTCACACTTGCAAGAAGGTAATCCTCTTAATGGTAGATTTTCCAAGATATAGCAGTCTCTATAAATCAGAAAATTACTCAAAAACGACTTTCACACTTCAGCCAAGGTAGCTCTTTCATAATGGTGACAAGAATAGACAAAACAGCTCATGATGAGATAAGGTCATGTTATAGAGAGAGTTTCAGTGGACACAACATGCCAGAGTTAGCACATAGATAAGAGAAAATAAATGACAATTAGAGTGCTAGCACATATCAAAGAAACAAACAAAAATAAAAGTCACATGTTCATGCTTTATTCATTAACAGAAATGAAAAAACTATTCAAGTTGAAGTAGTCTAATGGACTTCCTCAAGAAAACAAAAGTGTCGTTGTCAAGTGCTTTTGTAAATAAATCAGCCAATTGGGATTTTGTGTTCACATGAGCAAGTGCAATGATGTTCTCTTCAACTAACTCTTTAATAAAATGATGTCTTATGTTAATGTGCTTAGTCCTAAAATGCTAGACTGGATTCTTAGAGATGTTAATGGCACTTGTGTTATCACAAAAAATTGTCACACAATCTTGATCAACACCATAACCATTCAATATTTGCTTTAACCATAAAATTTGAGTGCAACAACTCCCTGTGGCAATGTACTCAGCCTCGACAGTGGATAAGGAGATTGCATTTTGTTTCTTGCTATACCATGTGATAAGTTTGTTTCCAAGATAAAAACATCCACCCGAAGTACTCTTTCGATCATCCAAACCTTTAAGTGTTGGAAATGTAGATTTATTTAGCGATTTAGGGGTGAAACTATAAGGAATTTAAGGTTTAATGCATGATTTATGATGTGAATTCTTGCATGTTTCGTTATCTTCCGGAATCACGAGTGTTGTGCGTGTTTTCAGGTATTCAGGTGAAAAAGAATGGATTATTCATGCTTGTGCTTGTGTTCGGACATCCTGGAACCGTTCAAGTGCAGATAAATCAAGAAAAGAAGAAAAGAGTGAAATTCTAACTTTACACCGTAGCACAATGTCGATGAACTGCTCCACGACACAATTAAACTGAGCCGCGGCATGGTATAAATTTTTTTCGGAGAAGAAATCACCAGGAAACACTCTAGGCTACAATTAAACTGAGCAGCAGCGCAACTAAACTGCGCTGCGGTGCAAATCGCACAGAATGTAAAAATGTCGCATTTCCAACCCTAATTACGGCGACCAATATTTACAAGTTTGATATTTTGTTTAAAAACTATATAAAGGTAGCTTTAGTCCGTTTTTAGGTTTGATATACACATTTAGGGAGAGAAAACATTTGGGGCTTCTTGGAAAGGTGAAGCTTGGAGAGGAGATGAGGTTTTCTTCCTCTCCTCCTCCTTTGTTCTTCATGATTATGGTTCCAAGTGTTGTTGTTTCTTTTCCTTTATGTTGTATTTTGTTTTCTAGGGATTTGATGTAATCTAATTGAAGGCTTGTGTTTTATTGTTATTCTATTTGTTTGATCCATTCTATTATGTTCTAGATTCATTCATTGCATTTAGTTCAATCTTTAGTTGATATTAGGGTTTGATCAACCTTGATGTTAGTTAATTGATTGTATGAGACAAGACTGGGTGTGGAATGACTAATTTGTAGCCCTGTCTGGGTATAGATTGGTTATTGTCTTTAAGATCGTCTTACGCTTAATATGTTTTCGTTACTAGACTAGGCTATACGCCACTAGCTAGTTTAGTTGATGGAAACACTAGGTTATTCCAAATGGCCGCGATAATACCTTAGGAACGAGAGACGTTGTGTCTATCTTGATTAGCTCTGTGAATGGATGATTTGTGTCTATGTTAATTGGTTCCTTCGTTAGTTAGACTAGGCTATACGCCACTAGCTAGTTTAATTAATGAAAGTTCTAGGTTGAACCTGATGATGTACAAACCCTAGAATAAAGTGGGGAGAATGATAGTTTGATGATGAACACATAGCCTGATAATTATGATGGAGTTAGAGCCCTAGGATTCTTTGTAGATAAACTGATTTAGATTTAATTTAAAGTCGGTTTTATGTTTTCTTCATTTCAATTCTTGTTACTTTCATCAAGGCTTAGTTTTTAGGATCATGAGAGCATCTCTAGTCTTTGTGGGATCGACCCTTACTCGTGCACTATGTTGCAATTGTGACTCGTGAACTTTCGAAGGATTAAACTTTGTATGTCTGTCACAAACTTCCAGCCCAATCCACATCACTACATCCAACCAAACAATTGTTAGAATCAAATGAGTACCAAAAACCAAAATCACACATTCAAGTGCAACTCAGAATGGCTAGCTTGAAACCTAGCACAAACACCAACACTAAAACAAATATCAGGTCGGCTTGCAGTTAAGTAAAGAAGACTTCCTATCATGCTTCGGTACATCTTATTGTCTACCTTTTTACCATGTTCATCTTTGGACAGTTTAAGGGTAGCACTCATAGGGGCTCTAGCATGCTTTGCATTCTCTAGACATAATCTTTTCAACATGTTTCTCGCATACTTTGATTGGGAAACAAACATGCCATTTTCCATTTGTTTAATTTGAAGACTAAGAAACATATTCAATTCCCCTACCATACTCATCTCAAACTCATTTTTCATCAGGCTAATGAATTTAAGTGAATGTGAATGAGACGTAAAACCAAACACAATATAATCAACATAAATCTGTGCAGACAAGATTTCATTGTTAGCACGCTTGATAAATTGTTGGCATTACCTCTTTCATAGCTATGCTCAAGAAAGAAAGTTGTCAACCTTTCATACCAAGCTTGTGGCGCTTGTTTCAAACCGTAAAGTGTTTTCTTCAATCTAAATACATGATCAGGTTTGTGGGGGTCTTGAAAGTCAATCAGTTGTTCAACATACACTTCTTTGGTGAGTATCGCATTCAAGAAGGCTCTTTTGACATCCATTTGGAACAATTTGATCTTGAGGCAGCAGGCAACAGAAAGCAGCAAGCGGATTGACTCAAGTCGAGCAATAGGGGCGAAGGTTTCATCAAAGTCAATTACCTCAACTTGAGCATATCCTTGGGCTACAAGCGCCTAGCTTTGTTCCTAACAACATTACCAAATTCATCAGTTTTATTCTTAAAAATTCATTCGGTACCTATTATGTTGATTCCTTCAGGCCTCGCCACAAGTGTCCGATGCATTGTTACTACAACATGTAAAAATAGCAAGTGCACTGGTCGCACAAAGTAATAAAGTGATGAGTGAGTATCGTTCCCACAAGGATTGGTTGCTAAGCACTAATTTTCCCAAGTGTTTTTCAAGTTGAAGCAATCGAATTTGTTTGGATTAACGGGAGAGAATTAAACTAAAACAAAAACAAAATATGCTAAGTGTTAAAAACTAAATTATGAAAGCAAGAATTAAAAACAAGGGTAATGTCAATTTAAACAAACGGGTAGGGTTTTGACTTCATTTGAACTCTATGGATTAAGCCTACGGATTATGCTATTTCCACATTCACATGCACTGATTGTAAATCGAATTCTCTAAGTTATAAAACATACCTTCTCAGGCTATGTTTTCCTATTTTTTCCTATTAAACTTCCGCACCCAACAAATTGAAGATTAATAAGTCCAAGTTCATTAAGCACAAGGAATCCTAGATTGATTTCATTGATTCTTAAAGCTATCTCTAGCATTATACTACAATGGTGATTATTCAAGAAGCTTAACATGATTCATTTTTCAATCTCATCATACTCATCAACTAAATTCCGTTAAAAATAGAATAACCACACAATCTATGTACTAGAATATGGAAATAACAATAATCAATTCATTAACCCATAGAAATCCGAACTTAATCAAAACCCTAACCCAAAATGGTATTTCATAACTAAATCAAAATACACAGCAAGAAAAACAACAAACACAAAGTTCAGCATATTGAAATGCAGAGAAAAGAGTAGAGATCTCCCCTAGTTGAAGAATCCACAAGATTCAAGCTCAAATCTTCTCTCTAAATATCAAATCAATTCAAAACTCAATGAGAACAGACGAAAACTGGACGACCCCTACGAAAATGGTAAAGTTTTTCTTTTATACCTCGCCTAAAGACCTAAAACTTTCCTAAAATAAAACTGTGCGTTTTGGAGAAACTAAAATTTGCAGACTTTGCCGGGGCGAAGAAAGAGTTTCGCCGTGGTGACGAGGTAAAATGGAATCTCATGCTTAACAGTTTTCGCAGCGGCAAAGAATAGACTTCATTGCGGCGAACCTTCATGAAGAATTCTAAATTTACAGAATTGCCCTCTGCTTGCTTCTTGGCTTGAATCTTCAATCTTCGATGCTCTCCCATAGGACAAGCTTCATAGTGCTTCACTTTGCTTTAGAACTCTCCCAACTTATGAGATCTGTTTACTTCTGGGTCCAGAAACTCCAATTTGATCATTATTTGCTCAAAATGTTCATTTTGGCCTGAAACACAAAATGTAAAGAATTAAGCAGCAATTCAGTGTAACAACTGCTGTATACTAGTAAAATACATGTATAATAATAAAAGTAAATGGCCCCAGAAATTTTCTTGTATTACGTATATACATTTTTCATACAAAAAGAGTATCATTAATAACATTAAAAAACAGGGGAACAGTGTAGCTATTGCTCCTCGCTTGCCGACGCCCCTCCAACTGCATCCTCACCTAGATCCTGCACCCACAAAGGAAAATAACAGGGTGAGCAGAAAATAATGCTCAGTAAGTAAACCGCTACTTGTCTATCCCCGTAGCTCTTTCTCTTAATTCTTTCCTTACACTTATTCTGTTTCTGTTTCTTTTTCTCACAGCTTTCTTTTATTAACTTCTATTATATGTCATGGCCTCATCTTACCGGAGGCACAGCCGGGTGGAGTTCACACAGCACCATCGCACTTTTCATGACTATCGGGTGGAGATCACTAAGCACCAACCCGTTTCTCATAACTATCGGGTGGAGATCACAAAGCACCAACCCGTTTCTCATAACTTTCGGGTGGAGATCACAAAGCACCAACCCGTTTCTCATAACTATCGGGTGGAGATCACAAAGCACCAACCCGTTTCTCATAACTTTCGGGTGGAGATCATAAAGCACCAACCCGTTTCTCATAACTTTTGGGTGGAGATCACAAAGCACCAACCCGTTTCTCATAACTTTCGGGTGGAGATCACAAAGCACCAACCCGTTTCTCATAACTTTCGGGTGGAGATCACAAAGCACCAACCCGTTTCTCATAACTTTCGGGTGGAGATCACAAAGCACCAACCCGTTTCTCATAACTTTCGGGTGGAGATCACAAAGCACCAACCCGTTTCTCATAACTTTCGGGTGGAGATCACAAAGCACCAACCCGTTTCTCATAACTTTCGGGTGGAGATCACAAAGCACCAACCCGTTTCTCATAACTTTCGGGTGGAGATCACAAAGCACCAACCCGTTTCTCATAACTTTCGGGTGGAGATCACAAAGCACCAACCCGTTTCTCATAACTTTCGGGTGGAGATCACAAAGCACCAACCCGTTTCTCATAACTTTCGGGTGGAGATCACAAAGCACCAACCCGTTTCTCATAACTTTCGGGTGGAGATCACAAAGCACCAACCCGTTTCTCATAACTTTCGGGTGGAGATCACAAAGCACCAACCCGTTTCTCATAACTTTCGGGTGGAGATCACAAAGCACCAACCCGTTTCTCATAACTTTCGGGTGGAGATCACAAAGCACCAACCCGTTTCTCATAACTATCGGGTGGAGATCACAAAGCACCAACCCGTTTCTCATAACTTTCGGGTGGAGATCATAAAGCACCAACCCGTTTCTCATAACTTTTGGGTGGAGATCACAAAACACCAACCTGTTTCTTAGTGTTCTTTTCACTTATTCTACTCTAGCACTTCTCATCCTCTCTATTCTTAGAGTAGTTCACTCACAAAGTTTTCTACTCTTAGAGCAAGTGCATCCACAAGGTTATCTACTCTTTCTTAAGTCACTTCTCAAAGCACAATTAATGCATATGAATGGTTTATCTTCACTAATGCACTTATGAAATGCCAATATGCCATGTTGCAAGAATTAAGGTTTACTACTCATACTCAAACCTCTCTTAGGCATTTCATCAAACAACTAAAGTGCATACAAAGACTCTACTATAACACTAGCTCTATTTCTTTCTCTAACCATCCCAAATGGGAGAAAACTCCCTCCCATAGCTATAAATCCTGCCAAGGAATAACACTTCTAAAAAGGTTTACTCAAAACCTTCCAAACTTCATCTCAACTACATCTTCTCATCAGATATCAATACTTCTCTTAAATGAAGTGTATTCAATTACAACATGAATCAATAATCTCAATTTCATAGCATACAACATGCACATAACATACATACATAATTGTTATTAAATCTCTACTCAAAAAGTTCTCAAACCTCAACTTGGATGGGGATTTACGTACCTTAAAATGGAGGGATCTCACTAGCACTTCCTTTCCTTTGGATTGCTTGACTTGTCTCTACCCTTTAAACAATAAAACCATGAGACTTCCATATACAAATATATCCAAAATCTCACAAAATCTTACACCCAAAGCAAGAATCCTTACCTTAGGATGCCTTAGATTGATTTTCTACCCCAATCACTCCAAAAAGCCCTTTAAGAATCCTTGAACTAATGAAAAAGGAATTGAAAGGAAGAAAGGAGAATGGCGGTGGAGAAAAAGAATGAAGGGTTTGGAATGACTTAATTCCTTTTAACACAATTTATGCACAAGCATTCCCATTTTGCCCTTACTCTTCCTTAGGAATTCCATCTATATCCTTTGATTCATTACAAGCACACCCCCACACCAACATATTCTCCAAGAATTTTCCTTACATTTTACTCCCTACTTTTCCTACTAATTAGGGATAGAATGGTCAAATTGTCCTTAGGGAAGAAAATATCTAAAACTTAACAATATTTTCAACCAACCCGTCGCCGCGGCGAAGAAGGTTCCGTCGTCGTGGCGAAACTTTCCAGCAACTCCTCCGTGGCTACAACACCTTTTCGCCCCGGCAAAGCCTGGAACCCTAAAAACCTCTAATTTCAACCAAATTCAAGGCAATACCCAACATATCAATACAACCAAAAGCCAACCAACCAATATTATAATAAACCGACTCAAACAAGAGCAAATAAGAAACATTAGCTACGTACCTCAAGTGGGGCATTACATTCAGGCAAAAATGAACTAAGAAGTATCTACAATCCGGCCAAAAAGCCTAATAAAAACAGTATAATTCTCGGATTATCACATTCCTTTCAAATTGTTCTTATTCTTCATGCATGGCCTCAATCCAATTTTCATCTTCCAAAGCTTGTTTGTCATTCTTCGGATCTGCAAGAGACATATAACAAAGATGGTTAATTTTATTTTGTCTTCTCCTTCTTGTAACCATTACCTCGTTTGGATCTCTAATCACGGTTGAAGGTGGATGACCTTTTTGAACCCATGTTGGTGGATTTTTTCTTCTTTGGTTTCTCCTTTGAATACTGAGAGATTAACAACCAACTCAATCCCTTTGTTTTGCAATGATAAATCTGAGGATGAATCTTTACAAGGAGTAGACCCAGTGCTATAGCACTAGAACCGTGTGGAAGCACATTTGAAGAGGACTTAGGTCCAGAAGGTTCAGTTGTGCTCACACCACCTTGTGTGGGCACATGAGGAGCAGACATGTCTTGAATTTCACATTTTTGTGAAAATTCTGAAAAATCTTCTACATCACTAAACACAACATCAATAGATTCTAAAACTTTTTTAGAACATATGTTATAGGTCCTGAATACACGGCTATTGGAAGAATATCCAATGAAAACTCCTTCATCACTCCTAGAATCAAACTTACTTAAATTCTCTCTATCATTCAAAATGTAGCATTTGCATCCAAACACATGAAAGTAAGAGAGATTAGGTTTCTTGCTTTTTCACAGCTCATAGGGAGTTTGAACAGTACATTTTCTGAGGTAAACTCTGTTGGAAATGTGACAAGCTGTGTTGATAGCTTCTTCCCAAAGTCTTGTAAGAAGCTTTTTGGCATTAAACATCACCCTAGCCATCTCTTGAAGCACTCTGGTTTTTCCTTTCCATAATACCATTTTGTTGAGGTGTTTTTAGTGCTTAAAATTCATGGAATATGCCCTACAAATCACAAAATTAGGAAAATCAGCATTCTCAATTTCCTTTGTGGCTTTTGAACTCTTCTCAACAAGCAGCCTTTTAGCTAATTTTTGAAATGCACTGAAAGAATCGGATTTCTCATGCAAGAAGTCAACCCAAGCATACCTTGAAAAATCATCAACACAAACAAACACATACCTCTTACCTCCCAAACTCTCGGTTTGCATAGGACCTATTAGATCCATAAGAAGCAATTCCAAAATACATGAGGTATTGAGATTTGATAAAGCTTTATGAGATATTCTGGTTTGCTTACCTTGTTGACATGGACCACACACATTACATTTTGAAAGTTCAAGTTTTGGTAGTCCTTTAACCACTTTCTTTTTTTAGAGTCTTACCAAGTCCTTGAAGTTCATGTGACCAAGTTTCTCATGCCACAAGTTTGTGGAATCTGTTTTTGAACTGAAACACGACACACGGTTAGAAAGCAAGTAACAATTGTCATTTAACCTTTTTCCTTCAAGCAGAGAAGCACCTTTACCATTCAAAATTTGACACTTGTCCTTTGAGAATTGAACCACAAAATCTTTGTCACATATTTGACTAATACTAATCAAATTAGCTTTCAAACCATCGACAAGTAAGACATCTTTCAAAATAGGAAAATAAGGAAGCACAATTGACTCTTTGCCAAGAATTCTACCTTTCTTACCATCACCATAAGTGATATGCCCACTATCAACCAATTCAAGTTCAGTCAAAAGAGATTTATTAACTGTCATATGCCTTAAACAACTACTCTCTAGATACTAAAGATCATTTTGAAATGCAAGCAAGGAGGTATGAGACACAAAACAGTTCAATCAGCCATAGTTTTCCAAACTCTTTTGGAAGAAAAACCATTGTTGGCATTACAATTTCCACTAGCAACAAAACTATGGTTTTTAAGAACTTTCTTTAAATAAGCAATAAACCTGAAGCATTTGGGTCTAATGTGGCATTTCCTGTTACAAAAATGGCAAATAGGAATGAATTGTATACCTTCATGGCCTGTCTCACAAAAGTACCTTCAGCGGGAGTTTCGATGGCCTTCATAAACAAGCTTGCACCAGTTTTTGATGTGCTAGCACTAGGACTAAAGCCTAAGCCATACCGATCTTTGAATGATTTTCCTTGACGAAGGACTTCATCAAGCTTAAGAGAACCTGCATTCAACTTATCAATGATGGCCTTAGCGTTACTTAGTTCAGCAGTAAGAACAACTATCTTTTTGGACAAGGCTTTCTTTTGCTTCAACAAGGTAGCATTCTCTATACCAAGAGATTGCAAATTTTTCACAGCCTTTAGCCATTGGTCATACATTTTATCATATGTCTCTTATTGCTCAGCATAAATATCAACAATGCCATCCGAAACCTCACTGTTACCATCTTCTTGGTTCACGGTAAGGGCAAGAACATTTTCATCATCACCCGAATCATCATCATGCTCACGCTCACTCAAAGTGGCAACCATGGCCTTACCTTTCTTCTTTTTCAATGTATTAGCACACTCAGATTGAATGTGCCCAAAGCCCTCACATTCAAAACACATGATACATTTATTTTTCTTTTCTTTATCTTTTGAAAATTTCTTTGTAAAGGTACTAGGGGTTTGATGGTCATAAGACTTTTTCACGAAAAATTTTCAGCCATAACCACTATTATGAGTTTTTTTCATGTTTTTCTTAAGAAACTTAGCAAAATTCTTTGTAAGTAAAGCACAATCTTCATTATCAAATGAACTTAAATCACAATCATCAAAAGGATTAGAATCAACCTCATGTTTGAGAGTCAAACCTTTGCTCAGTTTTTGTTTGTCATAACATTTCAGATTCAGTTTATAGGTTTGGAGAGAGCCAATGACTTCATCAATGTCTATAGCATCCACATCTCGACAATCTTCAATGGTGGTCACCTTTGACATAAACCTCCGAGGTAAAAAGCAAAGCATTTTTCTAACAAGTTCAGCATTAGTATATGTTCTTCCCAAAGTAAAACACTCATTAGAAATATCACAAACTCTACCATAAAAATCAGTTATAGTCTCATCATCATCCATGTTCAGATTTTCAAAATCAATGACAAGTCTTCTAAGCCTATTTCTTTTAACAGCACTAGTTCCCTCATTCTTAACTTGAAGCCTATCCCAAGCATCTTTAGCAAGCTTACAATTAGCTGTGAGTTTCATTTGGTTCACATTAACAACATTAAAAAAAGAATGAATGGCTTTAGAGTTATAATTTGTAAGAGTTAACTCATCAGCAGTCCAACTAGCAACCGGTTTTGGTCAAGACACTTCATTTTCAACAATAACCAGGGTTGTCCAACCATTCACAACTGTGGACTAGACTCTTTCATCTATAGACTTAAGAAAAGCATGCATCCTAGGTCTCTATGTATAATAGTTAGGTCCTTCTAATAGAGGTGGTCTATGAGTAGATCCACCTTCAGTGAAGAAACTCATGACAAAAAACAATCAGACAAATGCTAACACAACAAATGATAGTGCACACACAAGCACACAGTAGATCTAAAATAAAAATGCAACATAGATCAGATTTCGTCCAACTACCAGACCTCTCAAATACATACAAAATCAACCAAAATGGGTAAGGATCAACTAAAGCAACTTATCAAGAGACGCTCAGATACCACTTGTTGGGGAGAGAGTTGTAGATTTAACTCACTTTAGTGTATGGTTACACATTTTAAGTGTAGTGAAAATATTACCAAGTAGATTAAGACATTTCCAATTTAACCACATCAAACACAAGTGCGGAAAAATAAATAACACAACCATATACATGGTTCGGCTAAATCCACTTTTAACCTACATCCATAGGACCTTGTCCAGATCAAAGCAATCCATTAAGTTAAAAACACATTACAAGAAATAGTTCAAAGTTGATCTAAGATACAATAAAAAGAACTCCATGTTCAACTTTACACTTAGCACCACACTTTGAATCCTTAACGTGTAGCAACTCCTAGGATATTCTTCACTTCGGAAACATACCCGAGAATAGCTTGTGAACCACCAAGCTTCAAGAATCGATGCCACGCACCAGCATCAACAAAGGAACCATGTTCCAAGAGCCATCAAGTCTATGTTTGTTATGGTAAGGTTTTGGCACACAATGGAAATGAACCTATGAACCTTAAGAGAAAGAATGCTCTTAAGAAATTTCAGAGTACAAATGAAATAAAAGATCAAACGGTTAGATTCATACATGCAGGAAAGGATATTACATAATGTAAGGTTTCTTGATCAACACTATGGTGCCATATCAGCCAACAAGGGGCTGACCCATGGTTGTCCAAATAAGGAAAGTATTCCTTCTTTTGGTTTGGACCACAAAACAAATCAGGAAAAGAAACTTTATTCCCTAGGACCATTAATGATACTATGACACATGTACAAAGGTCCTAAAAGGTGAGAGACAAAGATAAACAATATCTTTTCCACTTTATCAAACATGCAACTCGTGTTGGGTTGCAAAAGTCTTAAGCGAGAGTGTAAGCACCAATTGTTATGCACACACACTCTAGACGAAACAGGCCAAGGCACAAGTCTAGCAACCAGTGTGCACGCAAAACTGATGTGCACACACATAACAAATAAAGCAAGCCAAATCATTAGATTGGCAACCAGTGTGCACACACATAACTCATAAGTTTGACAAATGTGAATATTTCACAAACACAAATCTCATAACAAGTAAAACTACAAACACACGGCTACTAGCTTCTACTGAAATATAACAATTACAGAAGAAAGATGGTGTACTCACAGAGTCACAGTTGGGAAACGAGATAAATCTAGCCAGAGTCTAGAGATCGTTAATTTCCCAAGGAGTCTGGAGTCGAGCAGCAGAAGAGAGGGAATTTTGCCGCGCTGCGACAGTAGATAGGAAATCAGGAATTTAGGTTTCAAGGTTTGGACGTTTGGTTGTTTGGATTTTGGATTTTGGAATTGGGTGTGCTCAATTTGTGGGTATAATGGGTTTGTATAGGCAAAGCTGTAAATGTTTTCAGGGTAGTTTGTTAATAATTCAAATTTATTAATATCCTTTTTAAAAAAATATATTATATAATAAATTTCTAAATAAAACCTAAAAGGAATTAATGGTTAGAGGCAAAAAAAAAAAAATAAAAAAATATTAGATTGATAATGCTTTTATTCACATATATATATAGTGCTGATTTATATAACATGTTTATTCAATTGTCATCTTCATATTACTTTATTATCTATATAAAGTCATATCAATATTTTTTTTTTTTAAAAGAAAGATATATTGTCTTAGTTAAACAAAAAATACGAACAATCATAATTCATAAGAGATATTGTCATTTTATGAGTTAGAGAAACCATTTATTCAAATAAAAATCTTTGATCACATATTAAAGGCAATATGAATGGTGATTTTAATAGACATATTTGTACGTCTATATATAATCTATTTCAATAAAGTAAACATGCAATCAATCACTTTAAATATTAAAAAAATTTGACCCGTTCAAGGTGGGGCGGGGCGGGTAAAACTTCCATCTCTACCGCCACTTTTATAGTTTGGGGAAAAATATAGTCTTTATCCTATCTGAAGTATAAATATGATTTTAAATTTAAACATCAACAATGGACTTGACCTAATTAAATAATAATAAGGTCCATGGGCTTAAGCTAATTAAATAATAATAAGGTCCACCATAACTAAGGTTAAACAAATTATCTTATTAATTAATCTTATAATTAGTAATGTATATAAATTATTTATTAAATTATTCACATTTAAGAGATAAATTACATAAATTATGATGAAGAAAATTAAATTCTACATATTTAAGATAAATTATTTGAATAATATTTACATAGTGTGGTTGTTACACAAGCTAACCATAGTCTCATGTGATTCACTAATTTCTATTTTTATAAGCAAACTTATATTGTGAATTAAATCATGAGTGGGTTGAAGAAACATTTGTATAGGTTCTTAGGAAAATTGAAGCGTTATGTTCATAATAAAAGTGGACTAGAAAGTTCTATTGTAGAAGGGTACATTGTGGAAGAAAGTCTAATATTTTGCTCGAGATATTTAAATTGTATTGAAACTAAGTTTGATAAGTTGGGAAGAATTCTTTAAGTTAGCTATTAGTTGAAGGTTCCAATTTACTATTTACCTTAACGGTGTGATTAACACAATGTTTGACTATAACTATTTAATTCATAAGTAATAAAAATATAATTACTCACGTGATAAATTAGAATATCTATAGCTGCATACTATAAGGATTGTAGTAAATTAAATTTCACATTCTTTATTTGCTACGAATTCAAATAATTTGTAGCTAATACACACATACTAGCTATATATTTAAACTAGCAGCTAATAATGATACTATAATATTGTTACTACCATGAAAATAAAATTTGTATAGCACCTCAATTAGCTACAAATTTCAATATTTTATAGCTTATGCACAAATAATAGTTGTATAGTTAAACTCGTAGCTAATAATGATGCTATATGCCATGTAAATAAAATGTTTATAGCTAAATACATTAATTAGCTACAATGTTTTACCATAGCTAATACATTGTAGCTAAATGATTAGTTATTGCCACGCTTATGATAAGTTAAAGCAAGAGATGAATATTAGCTTTGATGGAGGAAATCTTATCACTAAAATTATTTCAATTAGCTATAAATATTGACTTTTGTAGTAGTAAATATGTATTTGCTACAGTTTTCCTTTCTGTAGCTAATTTTCATGGCTATATGTGTATAATGTTGTAGTGACGCAAGATCGATCTTTTTACCAGTCCCTATACCATAAATGAGCTTAGCTCTATATACCCTAATGGTGGAATTGTGCATGGATAGAGACCAATTGGATAGGGAAATTTTGAGCAATCCCTTATACAGAGGTGTTAACACACTAGGTGGAAGACAACCACACCTAGGCCACTTTGCAATAGACCCACCAGTTAGCACTTTGACAAACATGTCCATATCAAGAAAAGCTAGCTTATTAGGGTTATCAACAACAAGCAAATCAAGTACAAATCTAATCACATCAACATTGAAGTCTACCAAAACTCCTCAAACAAAAACTTGGTTGGAATGTTCACCAAGTTCGTCAATGTTATTGCCAAAATTGGCATAAAACTCTTGAACAAGAGTTTAAACAAGGACAACAAGGCCACTCATTATTTTAACCCATTTTTGTTTCTTAAGATTCTTTGAAATCTTAGGAAAGTCACTCAACTTAACATTTGAGTCACATACAAGTGTCCTCCGGACAATGTGCTCTCTAAAGTGTTTTTTGACCTCAAGGGAGATAAAGAAAGAAACTTTACCAGGTGAGAAGGATTTCTCAATAAATTTACCCTTCTTCTTTGCTTTGGATGATTGAGATTGAGAGTTTGTGGGTTTATCTTTTGTAGAAAACTCCATTTGTGACCTCAGCAAAGTGATTGGAGGACTTTCAGACTCGGTTAAGGACGAAGAAAATGATGAATCTTCAGAGCCGGACGTATTAGGAGCAGGGGATGTGGGTATTGGTTCCTCTCTCTGCGGCTGAGGATGGTGGATTTCTTGTGTTTAGTAGCTAGAGAAGATTTTTGATGATCCATTAGAAGGTTTAAAGAGAGAAAAATGAAGAAGCAAACGAGATTAGAACAAAAATTTAGAGACAAAAATCAGGGGCAGCACAAATGGGTTTGTTGCAATAAGAAGAAGTGTGATAGCATTTAAATGGCCTAAACCCTTAAACCCTAAAACGAATTTTACTTAAAATGGACTTCTTAACAAAAATAGATATGCACATCACAATATAGTGTGAGCACATAAGATGCAACCAAAAATAAATGCGTGAACATTCAACACGTGTCAG